>NC_135542.1:27498877-27801328 GCF_045843805.1 Urocitellus parryii | reverse complement strand
AGGTGAGGCTGATTCCATAGGAACTGTGTCCTTCTGAATAGACATCCAGGGAGCTCTCTGTCCAGGAAGCTCTCTCCATCCCTCTCAGGCCACAAGGAGAAGTCTGTGAGGACAGACAAGAAGGTATCCCTAGGAAGAGAGCCTACAACAGAGGGGTCATCTGCTGCCCCTTGACTTTGGATCTTCAGGCTGCAGAACATTGAGAGGACACATCATTACTATCTGAGCCACTGAGACCAGGGAGATGTGTTTCCCTATGACAGTCCCTGAAGATTACTTTAGAATCTCAACATTCCCTGAGCAGGAGCAGACTCAAGACCAACCTCATGGACATGGAACTGCCTGGCTCCTCTCCTGCTCCTCTGACTCCTGAGGTAGGAGTACTCTCATCCTCAGTGTGTGACATGTGATGTTACTTTGCACATGATGTTGTCCACCTGTTTTGTCTCTTATCAGAGTCACAGCATATGGAATGAACACATGCTTGCTGTTGATAGTTGAGGGTCTTCATGTTACTTCTGACTTAGAGGTTAGTGGAATCCTAAAATGGACCATGTCTCTAGCTTCCCTCCATCTGTCCCAGAAGATAAGACCTCTAGCCTCTGCAGTGTCTGCCTGAGGACCAACAGGGTCCCAACCTGGCAGCAACACAAACCAGGCCTTGCTCCCAGCTCCTGCTGGCTCCCACTGTCCTGACCATGGTGCCTGGTGCATCTGGACAGATGCTACCCTGCCAGTAGCTGTGCTATTTTCAGGGCATGTGCCTCCTCTATCACCTCTAAGACATCAATCTTACCCCAGCTGCTGCTCCACCAGGAGGCTGCTGAAGGTCTCAGGCTATCCCAGGGGGCAGGCTGGGGACAGCTCTGACAGCCCACCTCTCCACACCTCTCTCCAGGTGGCTCTGGGCAGTGACTCATCCTGTGAATGTCCCTTATCTGTGAATGGAACACTAAAGATCCCAAGGTTGCCTGCAGTTGGACCATACCATAGACCATGAGATATACACACAAATTGGAGAAAATCCCCAGGGCTGTTTTATGCACCCCTGAATATCTTAGAATGAAGACACTACATAAAATATTTCTAGTCATTTTCATTCTTAATTGAAAGTCCTCAGTGTCATCTGATTCTCTGGAGCCTGCCCCTGTTCTAGGCCAAGCCTCTTCCTGGGCACCACTAAGGCCTGCAGTGCAAATGTAAGCATATTGCAACTCAGAAGCATCTCTCAAGGACCTGAGTGCCTTTGCCATGAGTAGAATCATCAAAGGAATAGGAGCCATGTCTCCAGGACTCCACAGGAGGCAGAATCCTGGCTTTGGCCATGCCAGCCACAGTCACTGACCTCCCCAAGTTTCTTTGCTCTCTGCCTCACCTGAGCATCCACATGCCCTGGCATCCTAATCATTCCAATCAGAGTGGAGTTAAGCCCTCTCCCCTACTGCTTGCATTCCTAATAACTGTCTCATTTCTAGCTGTTGTGTGATATTTGATAAAACATGCCCTGGGATACACCTAGATGTCTGACCTAAGGTTGACCCAAGCCTGGAAGAACCAAAATCCTCAAACCAACTGAACCTTAGATCCAGAACTGTAATTCAGCCCCCTAAAATCAAGAGCTGGGGTGCCACTCATGAAATCGGAACACAGAAAACAATAGTAAAAACTTTCAAAGATACAACTGCATCCAATCAAGACCACCCAGGACATCATGGACTTCCCATAGCCCCTAGAATCCCACTGCACTGGCCAGAAGGGGGATGTATGTGTAAGCTGTATTCCTGTTTCCATGTGGGTTGATCTGCAGTGAAATCCTTCCCTTTGCTACAACCCCAGGCCATGGTGTGCATGTGCCTGTCTTCTCCACTTGTGGGGCATCGAGCTCTGGCTTGGCATCATACACACTGTGGGAAGATGTGCATTTGTTCCACCAGAGAAGCCTCTTTCTATTCACTATGTGCAGCATTAAAAGTCAATGAGATTACAAATGACCTCAGCCCCTTCAGTCTGGGTTTCCTAAGCCCTGTTTTTGTCAGCCAATTAGGGCTGTCATAACAGAGTATCAAAAAGCTGTTGCCTTAAAACAGCAGACAGTTGATTGGGATTTTGGAGTACAGAAGGCTGAGTCTTTTTCTGTGGGACAGGCCCAGGACACTGGTGGCAGGGCTCCTGAACCAGCCCACACTATCTTCACATTTTGGAGGCTGCAGCTCCCCTGGCTGATGCCACATCCCTGCAGTGACTATGCCCCTGTTCACATGGCCTCCCTTCTTCCATGTTAGATCTCCTGATCTCTTATGAGAACACCTTCAGGGCCCATCTGGTGAATTCTCGATCATCTCCCCATGTGAATATCCTCTATCACATCTGCCAGGCATGTTCCATATAAGTCAGGCCAGCGTAGGGGAGGAACTGCCCTGGTGGCCCCATACTCAGCGACCTGACTGATGAAGAACCAAGTCTCCATGTTCTCATACCACTGTGTCTCCATCCCTGCACCCTCAGCTTCTCTCCTTTGGGGTTACCAGTAACCTCACTTCTCCAAGGGTGTCTGCACCCTGGAGGGGCTCACATAGGAAGAATTGCTGAATGACCTGCCCTGTCAACATTTCCATACAGAGGACAGACACAACCAGGATGGCCCTCCACCATGGGGGAGATGTGGTCCTTACAGAGGAGAGTCCTGGGTTGTTTCTACCTGGACCTTGGATTGTCTTCAAGGCTGAGTGGCCCTCAGGACTCAAGGAGGGAACAAGTGACCCCTGGCTAAAAGGGGACACATCTCATGGGTGGCACATATGTTGTGGGCCAAGTGATGTCACTACACTTCCAAAGTATAAAAAGACTACAATGTTGGTTGTATTTTTCTTAGTTAATTTCATGAAGTAATATAAAATGCTTTCAGTATTTGAATAGAATCAGATTTCTAATCCTACCTCATCTCATCAGTTGGGGGAAATCTTTAATATAGCACTATAATGTCCAAAGGTTCTGGTTTGGAAATCAAAAATCCAGTACTTATCCACCCGTCCCTCCTGTGCCCTCAGCTATCTTGGGGACTGTTGAAGATCCAGGCACCCACTTAGTTCTTCCTTTATTCCACTCAAGATGAAGTTCAGGGACTCATTGCATTCTCTCTTCACAGAGTTCAGTGATGAAGAAGGACAGTGAGCCCAGTTCTCCTGGGACACTTAGTTGCTCTCCTTCCGTCAGCTTGGCATCTACTTGGAGAACCTGCAGAGCTTCCCCTCACTGTCATGGTAGCAGAGTGCACAGGAACCTCTCTGCAGGTGTCCTGCAGGCTCTGGGTGACCTCATTCTATTTTCTGGAGAGGAACCTGGGAGCTGGCAGCACCTTTATCCCACTCAGTGCAGCCTTGAAGGGACCAGAGGCTCATGCACCCCCTGGCCACCTCCATAGAGGGGCAGGTGGAGAGAGCCTGCCAGCCCTGGGGGACCCTGGAGAGTAGCTCTGCCTCAGGCCATCGGGTATGCAAATGAACTCCACAGCAAGCTGTGTCTATTTAACCCCTGAACATGAGTGCCAATTCCAGAGCACGTGGACTTACAACAGGTGCCCAGCCCCACTGCCTTGTCCTTGGGTCCAGAGCAGCAGGTTCTGTGGACACTGCAAGATGAGCCTTCTGGTCCAGCTCCTCTGCCTCTTGGTGGTGGGGTTTCAGGGTAAGCACATTCAGGTGGAAGACATTAAGCTGGAATTTAGCTGTAGCCCTAGAGATACTGTTTGTCAGTGTGCTTTGGAAATGGCGGTGTAATATGGCAAGTTGTTTTCACTACTGGGAACTGGAGGCCAAGCCCCATGGTGAGAGAGATGCACAGGCAGGGAGCTTTGAACCTGCCTTGGGCCTCTCTGAGGAGGGTGGGGCACTCTTTTCCTAAAAATTCTTTGAGAGAAGTAACTCATGGTGCACCCTGGATGCTGTGTCCTTGCAGGCTGCAGGGGGAAGATCACACTGACTCAGTCCCCAGAGACCCTGGCAGCCTCTCAAGGTGACTTTGTCTCCATCACCTGTAGAAGCAGCATGGCAGTAGGTACCTCCATGGCCTGGTACTGACAGAGACCCCAGGAGGCTCCCAGGCTGCTCATCTTTGGAGCATCTGCCAGGGCTGCTGGAACCCCGTCCCGGATCCGGGCAAATGGTTCTGGTTTTGACTTCTCCCTGTCCATCCATGGAGTAGAAGCTGAAGATGTTGGGGTGTTTTACTGTCAGCAGCACTTTAGCCAGCCTCTCACAGTGACTGAGCCCAAGCAGAAATGTCCCCTGTGTGCTCCAGACCATGCCCTGGTGCAGACACCTGCTCCCTGCAGGAGGCTCAGCCTGGGATCTATGAAGTGGCCTTTCTACAGCTCTGCAGGTTCTCAGAGCTGTGCTTTCTGACCTACTGAAGCAGGGGCAGGGGACAGTGTGCAACTCACATTCCACCCCACGGGAAAGGTGCCAAGGGATTTATGGATGGAGGCTTTCATGATCAATCACTGCATAATAGAGCCCCTGACCCTCAGAGTGAATGATGTCTCATTTCTTGCTGAGAGGCTGTGGCATGGTGGTGGGTCCTCTGCAGCTGCGCCTGCTGTTGCATGCAGCTATCCACAGCAGGTCGGTTGGGCTGGAGCCTCATGCTGGCCTCATCTACCTGCCTCACAGTTGGAGTTGCTTTCAGCCAGGGATTTTGGGTTCTCCTCTTAATGACGGGCCAATTGGGGGAGTTGTGGACGACTTCAAATGGTTTTTGTTTGTTTTCTCTCAATGTTCCTGAGCTCTTCTGCCCAGCACCAGAGACAGATCATTCCTCCCCACAAGAAGGAGCCTGCTCACAGTCCTAGGCTAGCTCCCTTCTTTGCCAGGGCCAGGCTGCCCACAGGTGTGGGGGTGGGTGTAGCTGTGGGCTGGGTGCTTCTCCTGTAGGTGGCCTCTGTCTCTCCAGTGGACAGCCTAGTTTCCACATTCCTAGGGTAGAAGGTGGTCAGTGGTGCAGGGTCAGCCCTGGGTTCTTGGGCAGTGCAGCCTTCACACATTCTACAGGTCAAACCAGTCCAGAGTTTGAGGGTGCTCCTGCCTCTTCAATTTTTGGTAGTTTAAAAACGCTCAATATTTTCTTTGAGATGGGGGTGTATGGCGAATTGAACTCAGGGGCACTCAACCTCTAAGCCACAATCCCAGCCTTGTTTTGTATTTTATTTAGAGACAGGGTCTCACTTAGTTGCCCAGTGCCTCACTTTTACTGAGGCTGGCTTAAAATTTACGATCCTCCTGCCTCAGCCTCCAGAGCAGCTAAGATTACAGGCAGGCACCCCTGTGATGGGCAAAAAGGATCAATGTTATTTAAATATTTGAAGGACTGGGTATGTAGCTGAGTGGTAGAACACTTGCCAGCATGCAAGAGACCTCAAGTTCAATCCCAACAGTGCAATATTTTAAATATTTCATAAAGTCAATAGTGAAGCCATTGAATTCTGAGATATTATTTAACAGATGATTTCTTTTCCTCCTTCTTTCCCTTCCTTCATGAAGTTTTGGGAATGGACCCTGGGCCTGTCATGAACTGGGCAAGACCTCTGCCACTGATCTACACAGAGCCCTTGAGGGGAGAGTCTTGATTACTGACTCCATCTCCTTCTATATATTGCTCTATTCAGATTGTCTGTTTCTCCATGACTTAGACTTCTTGGTTGGTTCTGTCTAGGATTTTATCCATTTTTTTCTAGGTTATTCTATTTTTTTTTGGCAGAAAACTGTTCATTCTATTCTCTTACTATCCTTTGAATGGCTGTTACTAGATCTAAATTTTCTCTTTTATTTCTAATTTCATTTGAGACTCTTTTTAATTTAGCCTAGTCAACAATCTTCCAAATATATCTTTTCCTAAAACCAATATTTAGTTTTCTTCTTGTCTACTGTTGTTCTCATCTCTCTACTTTATTCTGATGTATGTAATGTCTGTTCTTCATGGTAACACTGGGCTTAGCTGGTCCATCTATTCCTTCTCCCCTGGGTGTAAAGCCAGCTGTTTGGACATCTTTCCTTTTTCAATGAAGGCAGCTACTGCTATAAACCTTCCTCTTTGAACAGCCTTTGATCCACCCCACAGACTCGGGTGTGTTGTTAATATTCTCATTTGTTTCAGCATAAAAACTTTTATTTCATTTATTCTTTGAGCATTTGGTACTTCAGGACCATATTTTAAAATCTGCACCCATTTGTGAATTTGCTACAATTCTTCTGTACTGATTTCTAGTTTTGTGGCATTGTGTCAGGAGAAGACACTTGATGATTTCAGTCTTCTTAATAGCCATGACATGTTTAGTGGTCTAATATATGTTTAGTGGTCTAATATATGGTCCATGTTTGATTGAAAAGAATGTGTGTTCTGTTGCTGTTAGAAATGAGGTCTGGTCGATGTCCATCGGGTCCATTTGTCTACAATGGTGGTCCCTGTCTATTCATTGCTGAAAATAGGGGACCCATGTGCCCTGATAGGATTGTATTGTTGTCTTCATTTCCCTGTGGATCTATTAATGTTTGCTTTCTATAATTAGGTGCTCCGATGTTGGGTGCATATACACTCATAATCCCAACTTCTTGGTGAACTGTTTCCATTGTCTTCTGAAATGACCTTTCCCTTCATTCCCTGCTCAGTTTTGTGCTGACGACTAGTTTACTTGCTGGGACTGCAGTGGTCCTTTCTCTCTTCTGGTTACTGAAGACTGCTTTCTGAGAAGAGTAGCTATTGGAAAGTGCATTGTAACCAAAAGAAGGATGATCCTCAAGAGCTCCCATGAGTTCAGGTTGTATTAATTGGTGTAAATGAACATAATAACGGGTTACAGTACAAAAGCCCAACCATATTGATAGATGATGTAAAATATTTGTTAATTTTATATGTATTACTAATTTTTAGTTGAGAAATATCTCAGTGTATTTGGAGAAAAGGAGAATCAGAAGGCAGAGTGACCACAGAGTTTCACTGTGAGGACAGAAAGGGAGTGCTTTTAATGAGCATCCAAGAACCTTCTCAGGCAAAGAAAACACACCCTAAAGTATGACAATGCTATCAGAGAAATGGTTAAAAAATGACATAGAAAAGAAGAAAAAGTTAAAAACAAAATCCATTAGCCTCCAAAATAAGGAATCACACTGGTCATGAAAATATGCTCCAATAATGTGGTTCTTTTCTGGTGCACAGCGCCCTCAAGAGGTTTGCTATGGATTTGCTCCAAGAAATCCCCCTTTCCAGGGCACCTAACATCTCCTCTAAGCCACATGCCAACACAGAGCCATTTTTTGTCATTTCTAGAAGATGATATTGCATGGGATTTGGGGAAAAGGATCACTTGTTTATTTTAAAGATTAAGTTATGAGATAAAGTAGCTTCTTTTGTTTACTCTTTCTTAAAAGGAGGATGCTTCATTCTAACTACAAAATCTTACACCCTCAGTGCAAATATGAACAAGAATAATTAGGGAAGTTTTTCTCTCACAAGGCCAAGAAGAAACTCCTCTAGGACTGCGTGTGGATGCCAGCAGGAAGGTAGCCCCCAGAACACCAGCTCTGCAGCTGCCAAGCTGGGTCTGCCCAACACTTGCTGATCTGCATGTTTCCCCAGAATCCATTTCTGCTTCTCAAAGTCCCTGTGAACAGGCCTCTTGGTGACCCTCGGTAGCAGGAGGCTCAGGCAGGGCATGTCTAACAATGGGTGACCTGGCTGCACTCTTCTGCCTTCTGCTACTCTAGCATCCAGGTGAGGGGGGAGCACAGGGGACAGCCTGAGCTCATGGAGTTCTCTCCTCTTAGTGTGAGATGCTCCCAGAGTTATTTGCATATCTGGCCCACAGTGCTCTGAGGTTAGGGGACCAGGAGAGCCAGGTCTACTGGAGGAAATGAAGTGGGACACATTTGACAACAGAAATGCTGTTCTTCATTCCCAGTTTCCAGTGGGACCCTGGGGCTTGGACAATCACCAGACTCCCTGACTGTGTTTCCAGGAGAGAGTACCTCCATCTCCTGCACTGCCAATGAGAGCATCAGTGACTCTCTAACCTGGTATCAACAGAGACAAAGCCAGGCTCCCAAGATTCTCATCTATGAAGCTGATAAGTGATGATCTGGCATCCCAGATAGCTTTGCTGGGGTACAGTCTCAGACAAAATTCACTCTCAAAATAAGCAGGGTAGAAGCTGAGGATGTTGCCAGCTCTGACTGCCAGTAGAACTCTGAAGTCTCTCCCACATAGTCACTGCCTTGTGCACAAACTCTTCTCCCAGGGATGGTACAGGGGGTTCACATAGTGTCACCAACTACCCTCTGCCATGGGGCATGCTCAGAGGCACAAGGTCTGGTGGGAAGCACTGGCCAGGCTCATGGTAAAGCCCTGAAAGGAACTTCATACTTCCTAAAGCAGACTGTTCCACTATCACCACCATGAGAGACACTGACAAGCAGTGCACACTCCATGGCCTGTGGCCAGAGGCTGAGATTTGGAGAGTGCTGGGTGTTGAAACCACACTAAGGGCTCAGGTGTCTGGTGTGACTGACCTCTAGTAATCCTGTACAGATGTGGCTTTGGAGGTTCTAGGAGCTCAGCTTGCTTCCTGTGATTGCAGGAGGAGATGGAAACTGACTCTGAGGCTCTGGCTTCATAACTCCCTCTCATGCCTTCATTTAAAGCCAGATTAAATTAAATCCAGAAAAGCACATGTGCTGCCAGTAAGTGAATGTAAAGTGACCAGCTGGGTGAACATGAACTTCCTGCACCCGATTAGCCACAGCTCCATGGGGGATACAGGTGTCTCAGCCCTTCACAGACCCTCCTGCTCCTCCCACTCACCCACCCACCTCTACTTCCCATCAACATAGGTCAGATCTCCTGGAACTTCTTGTCAGTGGACCTCCTGGACATTCCCTTTGGCTTCTTCCTCCTTTTTATCAACAGGTTCTCAAAATTCACCTGTGTCATTGGAGATGTTACAATTGGATCTCTTTCACTGAGGACTGTTCCCTATTATATGTAAACATGTCAGTAATTCTTTATGTTAGTGATTTGGCTTAGTTCTGATAATGTTGGTAATTTTTTAGGAACATTCTGTAAAGATCCCTTGTGGACATATGCATTCACTTCTCTTGAGTATATTCCTAGGAATGGGAGTGGTGAGTTAGAGAATTGGTTGGCACAGATTATTTTCAGTGAACACTAAAATAAAATTGTGACTTGTTTTCTAAAATAGTGAGCATGTTTGCAATCTCCCATACTGCACCATGCTAAAATATTCCAGCTGCTATAGAAACTTCCCAATAATATTTGATAGTGTTAGATTTTGTGAAATTATGTCCATTTTGGTAGATCTTGAAAGGATATTGTGGTTAAAATATACATTTCTTTGATGAGGAATGATATTGAATAATTTTGCATATGTGTTTTCTTTAGCCATTTAAGTAATTTTTTAGGAACAGTTAGTGATCAGATCAAAACATACAAAATTTATGCTTTTCTCCATTTTCAGTAGTTTTTTTTAACATCTTGAAAATTATGTTTTGTCAGTGTATAAGCCAGGGTTCTCCAGAGAAACAGAATACATGTGCATACACACACACACACACACACACACACACTCACACACACACACATGCATACACATAGACGTGAATATACATTTAGGAATATATATCTCTGTCTATTTATCTATCTATCTATCTATCATATATCTATCTACATTAGAATGTTACATTGGGTCACAAAAACACATAGGCTGAAATGTTCCCTAATGGATGTTTTCAAGTAGCAGAACCATGGAAACTGGTACTTTCTTGCTTCAAGAATCTGGAAATCTCAGAAAGAGAAAATACAATATGCTCCCATGTTTGAGTCCTTAAGTCAGAAGGCCCCCAAGGGTGCATTGGTGCTGGGTTAAGTTCACATTCAAAAGCAGAGAATCCTAAAGTTTGATGCCTGCAGGGAACAGTGGTCAAGTGGACTAGTGCACATGGTAAGGAGGGGAGATGGAAAGAGAAAAGACAAGAGCTTCTCCTACTTTGTCCTTTCATTCAGGCTGTGTTTCCTCTACTCACTTTCCTGAACCACCTGCCCATCATTTCTTGGAAAACCCTCACACTTGGAACACATATCCAGAAGTGTGCTTTACCTATATATTAAGCATCCTTCAATCCATTCAAGGTGACACATTATTTGACAAACATAGTAACATGAACTGGGATATCTTCTCCAAGTCCATCACTTGGCAATTGGCTTTCTATGTTTACATTTTAAAATATTTTATTGAAGCAAAGTCAAACCTTTCTATTCAGGGTCTCTGTATCATTGGATTCAATCAACTAAGGATTGAATATAGACTGAATTTGTATCAACATTTTCTTGCTATTAGCCTCTAAACAATATAGTTGAATCATTATTTACATAAAGAGACGATTTAAAGCATATGGGGTGAGAAATTTTCTCATCAGAATAATTAGTCCATCAGCTTTAAATTCACTCTCACAGAAAGTCTCAAAACATGTACAAAATGTGGACTTCTTTGCCAGAGAGCAACACAAATTACCTGTATCCTAATTTCCAATAGTCTACTTTCTCTGAAAACTCATGAGTACAGTCTTTATAGTCCACAGTTCTATCAGCATTCTGCTCTTTTGAGCTTTAATCAGACTCACGCAGTAAACTCTGCTAACAACAATCTAAAGCTTTTCCAACTTGCATCTCTAAAATTTTCAAATTTCTGCCCACAAGTTCCAAATATTTTCTAAGGATCTGAAACACTTGACCAGGTTAGTCACAAAAATGACCCCCATTTTTGGTACCAATTTCTGTTTTAGTCAACCTAAACAATTCACTGCTGTGACCAAACCAGCAGACAAGACAACATAGAAGAGGACACGTTTATTTTGACTTGTGGATTCAGAGGATTCAGTCCATATTTGGCTGACTCCATGGGGCTGGGCCTGAGTAGGAGCAGCACATGTTGTTGGAAGGGTGTGGAGGAGGACAGCAGCTCAGGACATGGCAACAAGGAGCAGGGGGAGCACCTCTAACCAGGGACAAAACACAAAGTCAAAAGTCACATCTCCAGGGACCTACTTCCTCCAGCCACACCTTACCTACCTACAGTTACCACCATTTAATCCACACACATGGATCTATCCACTGACTATGCTAAAGCTCTCCTAACCCCACATTTTTACCTCTAAGCTTTCTTTCATTGTCTCACATATGAGCTTTTGGGGGACACCTCATATTTAAATTGTAACAATGACATTGAGCACCCTCAAGTATGTGTTGATTACTTGCACATCTTTGGAAAAATGTCTGCTTAGGTCATTGGTCCATTTTTATTTTTTGTTGTTGTTGTTGCTGCTGTTTTGTTTTTGTTTTCAATTTTGCTGTTGAGTTGTGAACAACTTATATATCTTGGATATTAACTCTATTCAATTTGTTTGCAGGTATCCTCTCTCATTCTCTAAATTTACTCTTCCTCTTATTATTTCCTTTGCTGTACAGAAGTTATTAGTCCCACTTGTCAATGATTGTTTTGTTGCCTGTGCTTTTGTTGTAACATCTGGGAAGTCACTGATACACCAATGTCAAGGATCTTTCCTCCTATGTTTTCTTTTAGGTAATACACTTTCAAGTCTTATATTTACATCTTTAGTCCAATTGAGTTCAACTCTGTATGTCGTGTTGCAGGAGGCTCCAGTTTCATTCATTTTATGTGTGTGTTCATTTTTCCCAACACTAATTATTGATGAGACTTCCTTCCTCTGTGTGTGTTCTCAGTGCTTTTGTCAAGACTGGTGGGCCGTTGATATGTGGGCTTATTTCTGGGTCTCAGTTTAGTGCCACAGGCCCATGTATCCGACTGTTCTCCCCACACCACAGGGTTTCCATTACTCCACTGTTGCAGTACAGTTTTAAATCAGGAGGTGGGATCTGGAAAGACATTGATTCCAGATTCTTCTTCTTTCTTGAGATTGCTTTGGCTCTTTAGGGTCTGTTGTGACTCTGCACAAATTTTACATTAAAAATACCATTGGGCTTTGGATAAGGATTGCATTGAATCTCTATATCACATGTTGTAGTTTGGGCATCTTTCAATTCACCACCATGGGATATCCAATTATTATTATTATTTTATATTTTTTATTTTGTAGATTAACACAATATCTTTCTTTCTTTGTTTTTATGGTGCTCAGGGCCTCACACGTGTGAGTGAGGGTGTCTGCCACTGAGCTTCAGTTATGATTTTGATGATTTCTTTAATGACTTGTAATTAAGTCTAATGTATCAATGTTCTCCTTCGATGGTTCTATACACATATTTTCTGTTTAAAACGTTATCTGCTTTAGGCTGGAATACATCCTCAGCTTTCCCTAGGAACTGAATTAATTTAGATCTTACCTGTGGCTTCTGATCCTCTGTTAATTCACAGGTTTATTGATAATATATGTGTGATAACACTTTTCTGAAGGCCATTTAATTTTATTTTCATATCCAAATGCTCTTTGCAAATTTTTGAATAAAAAATGAAAGAAATTTTTATATTTCTCTTTAGTACTTTGTTAGAAATCAGATGACACTGTACATGTGGGTCCTTATGGACTCTCAGGTTGTTTTTTTTTTTTTTTTTTGTTTTTTTTTTTTGTATATATCCACTGTAGTTGTCCCTAGAGTACACTCTTATTGAAGATCTATAAGCCTTTCTTTTCTTTCTTTTTCCTGCTGTGCTGGGGAACAAACCCAGGCACTTGATATTCTAGGCAAATGTTCTTAAATGTTCTATCACTGAGCTATATTCCTAATAATAAGTTTCAAAATAGGAGATCATTAATATTTTTCTCCTTTAAATTTTCTGTGGTCATTCCAGGTACTTTAAATTTTCTTATAAATTCTATCATAGGTTCATCAATTTCAGTAAATCATTTGTATATTTTTGATTTGATTGGAGTGTGTATGTGTGTTTGTGTGTCTAAATTTTGGGTTAAATTCAATCTTAATATTATCAGGTTTTCTACTTTGTGAGCATGGTAAAGTCTTTATTTATACAAATCTTCTTTAATCCACAACATGTACTGTATATACTGACAATGAGTCCAGAGACTTTGTAAAATTATTACATGTAGAGAGTTTTAGTTAGATCTTTAAGAAAATGTACAAATTTTGTTATTAGCATATAAATATATTTTATTTTTTTCTTTCAAAATGTGTGTCTTTTATACCTTTGTGGAATTTGGTAGGACCTCCAGTATAATGAAAGTGAAAAAATGGACACTTTAAAAATCAATCTAAAGGAGAAATATTAAATATTTTCTCACTGATGATAATGTTAGTTGATACTTTATCAGGAGTGTAAACAGACTTTCCAGGATTGTTAAGGGGGGCACCAAAGCATCTGTTGATGGGTAAGCTGTGCTTCCCCATAACTCTGTAAAGTTTGGGGGTTAGGAGAGCCTTAGCCTACTCAGTGGGTAAACTCATGCATGTGTATTGAACAGTGGCAACTGTAGGTAGGTAAGGTTTGCAGTTTTTATACCAACAGCTCTTCCTTGTAGTTGTGGCTTCAATCTAAACAAGAGCAGGCCTTCCAACAGCATCTAACACAGAACACGTGGGGCTCTGGGTTCTGTTGTTGTGGTCTCCATGGTGACAATGCTCATCATCATGTAAGAAGACTAATTCAGCAGGGACCTATTGCTCCTGTTTCAGGTTTCTAGATCAGGTTCCTGGGATTGTATATAAATAAAATGAAATGAATTTGGATGTAGTTCATTGCTGGCCTAGCATGTGAGAGACTCCGCATAGATCACCAGAACTGACAAAGTAACAAAAACAACCTTAAAATCACACATTTAACCAAAAGTCAGGACATATCTATGTGCAGACATATACTCATACTAGAGATGCAAAGTAAACACAAACATATCCACATAATATATCTCCTACATATTCAATGTGTGGCATATAATATTCCTTTCATTCATTTCTAAGCAATTTGAACTCTGGCTGAGATGAAGCTCTTGTGGGTCTTTGCTGACACTCCTCTCAGGTCCAGCAGGGTCTCTGCCCAGGAGTGTGGGCTCAACACAGAGGGCAGCCACCCCAAAGGGATAGGACCAGCACTGACTCCTGGTTTCTGAATCACCACTGGCCATGGCCTCTTAGCTTGGCTCAGCTGCAGGGTATAGAGAATCTTCCTTTCCTGGAACTGTTGCCCACAGCCTGAGGGTAGGGCCTCTGCTTCCCCAGTTCCTCAGCCCCACTGCCCAGGAGAGCTACATCCTCACAGCCCCAGGGCCAGAGCATTCAGCTCTGTGGCAGCCCCACCTGAGCTCAGACTGGCTGAGCCCCTGCCCAGCCTCTCCCATCTACAGCTATGGGCCAGGCTACATGGGCAGTAACCACACAGATTCCATTTTACCCTGATACTCCACCTCCTGTAAGAAGTGTTTCTCCCATGGGAACCCAGAGGAGCCAATCAGCTGGCAGTTAGAAGTTTGCTGGGGCCGCTGTGATCCAATCATCAGCTGGCAGCTGGAAGTTTGCTGGCAGCTGGAAGTTTGCTGGAAGCCGGAAGTTTGCTGGGGCCCCTTCGGCTGTGGTTCTCAACACTAGAAAGAAACAGATTCTCCAAAAGGCAAATCTATGCTGACCTGGTCTGACCTGGAACACATAGGGTCATTTGGTCAGTACTGAGGGACTGAGAGAAGCTAGCCCTGCAGCTGTGCCCAGCATACCCAGCCCTGCTGATTTGCATGTGCCCACAGCACAGACCACTGCCCTGAGGACTTCTTAGGCTGCTCACACCTTGTGCAGGTCTCAGTTTGAGACAGGACATAGCATGGCCATGAGGGTCCCCACTCAGCTCCTGGGGTTCCTGCTGCTCTGCCTCCCAGGTAAGAAGGGACAGCACTGGGGATTTACTAATTACAGTGTGGTCAGTGCTGCCTGGCTACTCAGGAATGTCCTTTTGCAACATAAAGCTCATAGGAATATTTATTTTTATGTTTCCAATGGCAGGTGTCAAATGTAACATCACGATGACCCAGTCTCCATCATCCTTGCCTGTGTCTCCTGGAGACAGAGTCACCATCACCTGCAGGACTAGTCAGGGCATTAGCAATTATTTACACTGGTATCAGCAGAAACCAGGGCAAGATCCTAACTTCCTCATCAGAAATGCAAACAGTTTGCAATCTGGGGTCTCTTCAAGGTTCAGTGGCAGTGGATCTTGGACAGATTTCACTCTCCCAAACAGAGGACGGAGCATGAAGATGTTGCCACTTATTACTGAATATAAGGTAGCAGTTCCCCTCCCATAGTGACACAGGCCAGGGAGCAGAAGTATGAAGCTTGGCTGCCCCAGCTGCTCCTCCTGCTGTCTCCACCTGCTGAGGGCACAGCTCAGAGGCAGTCAGCATCCCAGGCCATAAGGAGGGTTTGTGGAAGGATTCAGGGGGGCTCCTCTGCACTCTGACTCTTTCTTTCAGTTACCCCCCGCAGCAGGCGACCATGATAATGGCCTCAATGACATGTTACAGGAGAGAATATAGACCTCAATGGCCTGAAACAGGAAATAGTTGGTGTTGTGCAGCAAAGACAGGCCTCTCCAAGTATTCCACACGGGAATATTTTAAGACCTTGATTTAAGGTTTTAAATTTCTTAAATTTAGTTTAAGTTCCCAGGAAAACTGGGTGAAGTGCAGAGTTCTCCCATGTCCCCTCTGCTCCCATAGCCCCTGCATCACCACCCCAGACTCTGTTACTTCTGTTACAATTCATCAACCTCTGCCCATGTCTATAGGTCACACCAGAGTCACTTTGTGCATTCTGTAGAATTAGAAAAGTGGACAGTGATGTGTGTCCAACAGTGTGGCCTGGCACAGTGTAGGTCCTGCCCTCACATGGTTTGAGCTTCAGCTACTCCTCACCCTCCCTCTCTGCTGCAGACCTTCATGATTTTCCATCCTGTAGTTTCACCTGGGTTGATTGACACCTGCCTGGCACTCACAGGCCATGTTCAACCTGGCCTGTCACCCTGAGTGCTGTGCACACAAACCTCCTGCAGGGATTTTTCACTACAACATAAAGAGTTGTTTCCTTTTTTTCAAATTTTTCTTTAAACTTGGTATTAAATTAACACACACACTACCAGTTAGCTACAGTCATGGTCACATTTGTATCTCTCTCTCTCTCTCTCTCTCTCTCTCTCTCTCTCTCTCTCTTTATTTATTTTTAAGACAGGATCTCTCTAAGTTTTTAGGTCCTTGCTAGGTTGCATGGACATTAACCCTGAGCCTTTTGGCCTGTAGACATGGAGTTGCACCTGTTGTCCTCTCTTGACAGGCTAAGAGACCTGGAGACCTGGCCTGGGAATGCACCTGGTCTCTCTCCTTCTGAGGTTTGTGGCCTCTTGGACTGAGATCCAAACAGAGATGCACAAGGCAATACTGTTGACAACCTGTTTTGACAAATTACCAGGCATTGGAGGAAACAAACTGTGTGCATTAGGGACAATTCCCTTTTGGAACAGGTATGGCCAGGTATTTGAAAATGGGTCAGAATTTAAAATAAGTCCTTTACAAATAAATGATCATTTAAAGGTCATTACTGAGCAGAGACTGCCAATAATTAGCATGAATCAACAAAGATTTTACACAGTCATCTACTCCCCCATTTAGGCTCATGAACCAATGTCATGGAGGTCCCTCCTTGGACTCCTACAATATCAGTCTCTTTTACCCAGTTCATGTGACCTCTGGCACTTGAAGGCATCCAACTCACCAAGAGGGGTGGACACTGTTAACCCCCATTATTCTATCCACACCATGAGACCAGACTGACACCCCATGTCCACCTGACCACAGTGAACCTGCCCAACACTGGAAGCCTGGGAAGGTTCTCGTCTGTGCCTTTGCTTTCAGTCCAATGTCAGCCAGAAACATGTGGAGATATCCTGAGAGCTTTCATGGGTGCTATAATTCTTACATAATACCCCATTCAACCAAGCAACTCATTTACAGAAAACTAATCAACCTAGTGCACTTGACCATGATGTTATCATAAACACAGGTGGAGTGGTGTTAACAGAAGAGGAACCCACACAAATCAAGCTATGCTGGCCCTGGGCCCCATGGAGTTGATTCCCTGTCCTTCCTGGTGTGGAAAAGGCTCAGAGACCCTGACCCTGTGTGGTTCTGTTTCTCTCAGACATCGAATATTTGCTCTTCAGAATCGCGGGGTCATCTCCACCCTCTCTATTGTGCCCATGGAGCACCTTGGAATCTTCTATCTGCTCACTTTGGTTTTCTGGTCAAAAGTTTTTTACCCAAAGGATTGTCATGGTCACTCTTCCATTAAATTGAGTGAAATGATGAACACATGGTTGTCACATCCCATAGGACATGGTACTAATTATGAAGAAAGGGCCCCATTTTTGAGGCTAGGATTATTCATCCAGGTGATCAATGGCTAATAAGTATCTATCTACGAGTTTTAAGAAAGTGACTGGAAAATGTGTCAATTCCGGAATAGCTTCAGGAATGGTCCTCCTCATGACATTGCCACTGGTGACAACTTGTAGGACAGTTGAGCAGGTGTCAGCATGAAGTTTCAGGTGATCCAGGAGGTGGCCAGCACAGGTCCAGGTCACGTCTTGAGGCACAGTGAATGAGACCCGCACAGACAGACAGGGAGACTTGACCTCCAGCCACAGCCTCCTGGTCAGCCTGAGGCTGAGAATCATGGGATCCAGTCTCTTCCTTTCTCACTGTGATGTCATAGTGTCACCTGGATATGACAGAAGCCATCCTGGCTGCTTAAGCCAAGGTCTGATCATGGTTCTGGACTAGAATCAGGAGGCAGGAAGAGCAGGGTCAGGCTACTTGCAGCCCTAACCCCCTCACCCTGGGCCTGTGTGTCCTGAGGTCAGGAGACACAGCTCTGTGTGTGGCAGGTGTGTCAATGAAACTCCAAGCTGCTCTTCACACCTGATCTCCTCCCAGCAGCACAGCCCAACAAGGGGTGGGCTCTGAGGCCTTAACCTCAGGATCCTCCTTCCTGGATCTCAGACAGGTGGGTTTAGGGGAGCCCAGCAGTGAAAGAGCAGCCCCTGCCCATCAAGTGAGAGCAGGTGGGCTCCAGTGAGAGCAGGCCTGCTGGAGGTGGGACCCTTAGGTGTTCATCACCCCTGCTTGGGCCCTTTCTGTGTACTACAAATGCGAGTTTTCTCTCCAGGATGGACATGTAGGGTTGTGATGGATAAAACTGAAGAAGATTTATGAGGTAAACAATCTTGGTACTAGTGGACACTGGAAGATATAAAGAGAGGGTTTCTGCAAGTGAGTTTGGGAGACACTGTACCTGGCAATTCTATATCCCAATAAAATGTGGGTATTTCTTGAACATGAACCAATTTCAGTCCCCTCCACTGCCACACACACATACACACACACACACACACAGACTCAGACACACAAACACAGACACACACACACACACTCATTCATGCACACACACACAGACACGTACACACACACACACACACACACACACACACACACACACACCACAGTAGCCTAAGATTAAGGTTGGGAGAGAAATCATGAACATGGCTCTTAATGGTAGGTATAATCTTCCATTTCTCTCTCATTTGAGGACCCACAGGTGCTACTGTGATGACTCAGGCTCCTCCCTCCTGCCTCTCACCCATATACCTCCTGTAGGTCCACACAGAGCTTTCTACAGACAGATGGATACATAGATTCTTGCAAAAGGCAGGAGAGTCTATGTCGCTTCTGATCCTTTGGGCTTCCAGTTGTCTCTGCATCTCAGGCAACTTCAGTGGCAGAGGATCAGGGACAGATTTCATGCTGCACCTCTGGACAGTGGCGGCTGAGGAGGCTGGTGTTATTGCTGTGTGCAAGCTAGAAAAATTAACTATAAAAATTAAGATATAAAACCCCACAAACCTCCCTGCTAGGTGGCCCAGCTGCCACAAGTGCTGCATGTCAGAGGAGAGGCACTGCAGATTCTCTGTCATTGGAGAGAAAAGATTCTGTGATCTCAGGGGCATAGACTGTGGTCAAGGACTCTGGACCATGTACCTAGCTTAGAGCTCAAGCTCTTTTTAAGACCTCATCAGAGGGGCAGGGCAGGAGCAGGAGGGAGGGTGAAGGGTTTTCAGGAGCCTCTGGTCAACCCAGCAAGATGGAAAGGGAGCTGAATGACAACTCAGACTGGGGCTCCCTCCCATCAAGTGCCTTCAACAGGACCAGGCTTAGAATGAGGTCGTTTGTGGCAACACAAAATATGTGTTTTCTTTAGCATTTATTTTGGTGTAAACCTCGTCTGCAAGTGGCTGGACTTGAGTAGGGCTGCAATGACCTCCTCTCCCACACCCTTCTTTGTACTTCCTTTATTTCTGGTCCATGTCCCTTTCCAGCTCAGGGTCAGGCTCAGTATTTTACACCACTCTCCCAGGGAGGCTGTGCACTGTGAGCACAGGTGAGCCTCTCCCAACCCAGGCAGGAGCAGGGAAGGGGGCAATGGGATCAGCTCGGAGGCCTATGAGAGCAGAGAGGGGTGGTCATGGTTTTTGGTAAGATGATGATTCTTCATGAGCAGAGTGGAGCTGAAGCCCTTGGCCACTCTTCTCCATGGCCCAGACATGTGCCTTCCTTGGACCAGGAGGAATGAAACCCAGGTTTTAATGTCCAATGTGCTAAGGATGGAAAGCCACAGAGTGAACCTGGGTTCTTTCTGCTTTCACTGAGCTATTGCAAATCCCCATGTGCTCCAACCTTCTTAGTTGATTTATTTCTTAAACCTTCCCTGGAGGAATGAAGAAAGTAAGATTTGCTTCTAGCATCATTCAACCTTCTATAGAAAAGATACTTATGTGAAGGAGCCTTTCTGGGCTTAAGCCCTGCTGCTCTGGAGAGAGAGGCATTGTCCCCTGTTAAGTGCATTGGGGAAGGTGAGGTCAAAGGGCTGGAATCATGATAGGTTCCCTCCTCCTCTGGTGTCTGAGTCAGGCCAAGCCAAGTTCCAGTGAAATCCCAACACCTCCAAAGCTTTAAACATTCATCTCTCTTTCTGTCTTCAGATCTCTGTTTATATTCTATACATAAAAATTTCCCCCATTTACTATTCCACCCTGCTCCAAGGTTCTTGTCAAAACTCCAAGAGTTTTGTCACTAAGAAATACTACACAGTGCCACATGCCTGTAATCTCAGTGGCTTGGGAGGCTAACAAAGAGAATCATGAGTTCAAAGCCAGCCTCAGCAAAAGCAAGGAATCGAGGAATTCAGGGATACCCTGTCTCTAAATAAATACAAAATAAGGCTTGGGATGTGACTCAGTGGTTGAGTGCCCCTGAGTTCAATTCCTGGTACCAAAGAGAAAAAAAAGAAAGAAATTAACCCTAGAGCTGGTTGTGGTGATGTATGACTGTGATCTCAGCAACTTGGAAGTCTGAAGCAAGAGGATTACAACTTCAAAGCCCACCTCAGATACATACATGCTTTTGGCAGACAAAATATATTTATTTTGAGACTGGTTGTCCCAATTGCTTTAGTAAAGTATTGACCTAAACATGCATGTATGGTTATTTTTCCTTAACATGAAGAATATATATATATATATATATATATATATATATATATATATATATATATATATATATATAAAGACAGACTGGGGATTTTGCTATATGACTAAGCAAATTCTAACCCTTGTACATGGTACATTCCATGCTACACCCAACTTAAGAAAGAAAGAAAGAAAGAAAGAAAGAAAGAAAGAAAGAAAGAAAGAAAGAGAAAGAAAGAAAGAAAGAAAGAAAGAAAGAGAAAGAAAGAAAGAAAGAAAGAAAGAAAGAAAGAAAGAAAGAAAGAAAGAAAGAAAGAAAGAAAGAGGGGGCTGGGGATATAGCACTAGGCCCTGGGTTCAAACCCAGCACAAAAAAAAAGAAAGAAAAAAAAGAAACAATATAAAACATTTTCAGAACCATGACAAGATAAATAGGTCATCACACATAGAACAGTGGAGCAAATCTTTCCTGTGACCCCCAGAGTGATACATGTTTTCTGCAGGCAAATCTCTGCTGTCCTAGTTTAATGTAGGATACCTGGGTACATGGGCTCTGTGCTAAGTAACATATGAGCCAGCCCTGCAGCTGTGCCCAGCCCTGCTGATTTGCATGTGTCCATAGCACTGCCCACTTCCTTGAGGACTTCTTATGAGGCTGCTCAAACCCTGTGCAGGAGTCAATCCAAGTCAGTACACAGCATGGCCATGAGGGCCCCTGCTCAGCTCCTGGGGCTCCTGCTACTCTGCCTCCCAGGTAAGTGGGGACAGCACTGGGGATGTGCTCTGCCTAGTGTGGTTAGTGTTTCTTGGCTACTCATGGAAGTCGTCCTGAAACATGAAAAATTATAGGGATATTTATGTTTGTTTCCAATGTCTGGTGCCAGATGTGACATCATGATGACCAGTCTCCATACTCCCTGTATGCATCTTCAGGAGAGAGATTCACCCTTACCTGCAGGGCTAGTCAGAATATTAACAGTTGGTTAGCTTGGTATCAACAGAAGCCAGGGCAAGCTCCTAAACCCCTGATATATAAGGCATCAAATCTGCAATCTGGGGTCCCCTCAAGGTTCAGTGGCAGTGGATCTGGGACAGATTACACTCTTACCATCATCAGCATGGACCCTGAGGATGTTGCCACTTATTACTGTCAACAGCATAACAGTTACCCTCCCACAGTGACATAGGCCATGACAAAAACCTCCCAGGGAGCAGAAGTGTGAGGCTAGGCTGCCCCAGCTGCTCCTCCTGCTGCCTCCACCTGTTGAGGGCACTGCTCAGGGGCACCAGGCTCTGGTGGTCTCTAGTAGACTGTGGTAGGAAGGGCCAGGCAGGCTTCTCTGCACCCCACCCTCTTTCCTTCGCAGCCTCAACAGGTGAGACATGACCATTTCCTCCAGATTTAGTGAATGACTTTGTCATTTTATTGGAGGAGTTGGCTTTCTGTATCAGTTTGGATTCCTACCTCAAATTAAAAGACACCCTAGGCATTTCAATTGTTATTTTTTGAAATACATTATATCACATTCTAAGTCAAAGCTTTCAAAGCCTGGGATCTGTGCATGAGAAGGGCCCCTGGTCCCCAGAAGCCACAGCAACTTTGAGTGAAGGTGGAGCCTGAGGATTCCTGCACTAGCCCAGGAGCTCCTCGAGACACTGACACCAAAACTATAGCACAGACAATAATGTGCACATAACTGTTGTGATTTCCACATGCAGCAAAGAAAATAAAAATGGTGCTGGGGTGTGGATCAGTGGTTAAGTGCCCCTGGGACCAATCCCTGGTGCCAACAGCAACAGCAATATCAGCTCACTGTGCTGGTTTATCCTTGAACCCTCCTCCTCCCAAGGCATCCCATAGCAGGTGACAGCACCTCCTCTCTATGTTGCCTTGGCCTGGGCAGGACACACTACAGTTCTACCTACTCATTCTCTGATGGCTCCCAATCTTACCTTACCTCTTCTGGTGGCAAGTTATCATCTGCTTTTGACACATGTCCATCAAGTTTCCTCAGTCATGATACACTACCAGTTGAACTTCTCTGAGACGTCTAGTAAGGAGCAGGAGATCATCACGGCAGTAGTTTTGAAACTGGAGTTTTCTGGCTTCTGCAGACAGGTGGGGTCAGCACAGGCTGCATCTTTTGGAGCTCGGGAGTGTTGCTGCTCTTAACAGTGGCCATGATTGCCAGCCTTGCTCAGACCCCAGAATACTATGCTCACATCCTGGACTCAGATCACTCCTCTGTACACATTAAGGTTACGACCATATGCTCTGCCCAGACATCTGCTAACCTCAAGTAATGTGTCAGTTGTCCCTGTTACCATGGCTGCACTGGCAAGGCAGTGCAACTTCTTTGTGCCATTTGAGGACAGTCTAGCTTCTTTCCCTCTGGCATTGACACATATGTAAAATGAATGAGGTCACAGGGGACAAGTGATGCCATAAGGAAAGGGAAGGCTCTTGGGTCCCTGGCACACTGTGTGTGTGTTAAGTGGAGCCTCTGCATCTCCTCAAGTCCAATCTCAGTGTACCACTTACATCTTAATGTAAGCAGAGCTGGGCCCAGCTGGTGCTGCCCTGTGCTGAGTCCCACACTCCCCTGTGGTGAGCAGCTCAGTCACTCAGTCACTCAGTACCCAGGGCATGGTGCCAGGGCTCAGAGATGCTTGGGAGCTCCTTTTTAAACAGTAAGCAGTTCTTTCTTTCTTTCCTTCTGTTTTATTTCCTGGGGATGGCTTGCTCTTCTCTAGTGCTCTTCAGGTCTCTGCGGTGACTATTGGGTAGTATCAGAGGCTCACACGCTCTCCTCATCTAGTACAAACACCCCTACCCCTAGCATTGTGCTGGGCCCTATGGCCACACAGCAGGGCTCCTGTGTCACAGCACAAGCCTGTTTCAGAGTGTCCTGCTCTGGACTCCTCAGCACAGACAGGCATCCCAGGTAGCTGATGAGTGGTTGGTGCAGCTCACCCAGCATGGAAGGTGCCGTCTCAGCTCTCCACAGAGCCCAGCCAGCACTGAGTGTCCTTCTCAGTAGTTGGAGATACATGGAGCAACTCCTTGTCCCTCCCCTGAAGGGAGGAGTCAGCAGGCCTCAGACATCTGGGCCCCATCATGTTCACAGTGTGACAGGCCCATCAGTTGCTGTAGGTCTGCAGCCCAATCATTGGACAGCATGGACTTCACTGGAAAACAGAGGTCTTCCCATCTCCTGCTCATTATGTCCAATCCACATGATGACATCATCCAAGCAGAGTCCCATGGGGTAGTGCTGCATGGTGTCCACAGAACCAGAGTTTCTTCAGGCCTGCTGCAACCTAGAACAAGAGAGTTCTCATTGCTTGAAGTCAGGCCTGAGGGCTGACCTGCTGGGGATTCCAGATAACTACAGGTCAGGCAGAGGTCTGTGGCAGGTGGGTCTTTGCTGTGCTGCTGGGTACTGTACCTGGTCCCTGTACCTCTCTGAACAGACACACTTGGTCCTGCTGCTCTGCCTCTCAGGTAAGGAGGGACAGCACTGAGGATGTACTGAGTCCAAAGTGGTCTGTGACATGCCCTGATGTCTAATTGTGTGAATATTTAATTCTTGTTTCCTATGTCAGCTGCCAGATGTGACATCCAGATGACCCAGTCTCCTGTCTCCTTGTCAGCATCTCTAGGAGACAGAGTCACCATCACCTGCAGGACCAGTCAGGGCATTAATTATTTAAACTGGTATCAGCAGAAACCAGGGCAAGATATTAAGCTCCTCATCAAATATGCAACCAGTTTGCAATCTGAGGTCCCCTGGAGATTCAGTGGCAGTGGATCTGGTACAGATTATTCTCTCACCATCAGCAGCCTGGAGCCTGAAGATGTTCCACTTATTACTGTCAACAGCATAGCAGTTCCCCTCCCACAGTGATACTGGTCATGACCAAAACATCCCAGGGAGCAGGCTAGGCTGCCCCAGGTGCTCCTCCTGTTGCCTCTACCTGCTGAGGGCACTGCTCAGAGGCACAAGGCTCTGAGGGTCACTGGGAGGGTTCCCAGGAGAGGAGAGGGAGGGCCCTCTGCCCAGGAGTCAGATTTCTCCTCCTCATTACCCGCAGCAGACAGGTCAAGGCTTCTCCTGGTCTAATCCAGGACAGAGCTTGTTGCTGTGTGTGGTTGTGTCATGATGCTGTGATAGACACTGTGTGGTGTCATCTGGGCTGGATGGAGAGGCCTGGAGTGTTGGAGTGTTAGTAGAGCATCTTCAAGAAGATTGGTGGGATGTTCAGGGCACTGAATGAGTAAATCCCTCCCTGAGAGTAGATGGCTCTATTCAATGTGCAAGACCAGGTGGACTGTAGCAGGTACAAGGGATACTCATCCTATGTCTTCTCTCAGCTCTTTTTCCCCAAGAGAATGGGCTTCTATTGCCACCATGATTGGACATTGACCTTGAGTCTTTCAGCCTTTGGACCTAGACTTGCACCTGCTGCCCTCACTGGGGCTAAGGGTCCTGTGGACACCAATAAGCTGCTTATTACATTGACCTGACTTATTGGTTTGTTCTCTGGAAAACCCTGACTAACTCAGGCATCACAGAAAATTTATCAAACAAAAGATGACCCACTACAGCTCTTCTAAGCAGAAAGTTTTTTTTTTTTAAACGCAGAAGTTTAATATAAATGACAAACTTGTAGATCATAACCAACTTTTTCTTCTATCAGATGCCATGTCTCTGATTTAATATCAAGCTCCTTGATCCATTTTGAGTTAACTTTTGTGCACGGCGAGAGATAGGGATTCAGATTCATTTTGGTGCAAATGGATTTCCAGTTTTCCCAGCACCATTTGTTGAAGATGCTATCCTTCCTCCATTGCATGCTTTTAGCCCCTTTATCAAATATAAGATAGTTGTAGTTTTGTGGATTGGTTACTGTGTCCTCTATTCTGTACCATTGGTCCACCCGCCTGTTTTGGTACCAGTACCATGCTGTTTTTGTTACTATTGCTCTGTAGTATAGTTTGAAGTCTGGTATCGCTATACCGCCTGATTCACACTTCCTGCTTAGTATTGTTTTTGCTATTCTGGGTCTTTTATTATTCCATATGAATATCATGATTCTTTTATCTATTTCTACAAGATATGCTGTTGGGATTTTGATTGGCATTGCATTGAACTTATAGAGAACTTTTGTTAATATTGCCATTTTGATGATGTTAGTTCTGCCTATCCATGAGCAGGGTATGTTTTTCCATCTTCTAAGGTCTTCTTCTATGTCTTTCTTTAGGGTTCTGTAATTTTCATTGTATAAATCTTTCACCTCTTTTGTTAGGTTGATTCCCAAGTATTTTATTTTTTGGGGGGATATTGTGAATGGAGTAGTTGTCCTCATTTCCGTTTCAGAGGATTTGTCGCTGATATACAGGAATGCCTTTGATTTATGCGTGTTGATCTTATATCCTGCCACTTTGCTGAATTCATTTATTAGCTCTAATAGCTTCTTTGTAGACCCTTTTGGGTCTGCTAGGTATAGAATCATATCATCTGCAAATAGTGATAATTTAAGTTCTTCTTTTCCTATTTTTATGCCTTTAATTTCTTTTGACTGTCTAATTGCTCTGGCCAGTGTTTCGAGGACTATGTTGAACAGAAGTGGTGAGAGAGGGCATCCCTGTCTTGTACCAGATCTTAGAGGGAATGCCTTCAGTTTTTCTCCATTCAGAATGATGCTGGCCTGTGGCTTATCATAGATTGCTTTTACAATGTTGAGGTATGATCCTGTTATCCCTAATTTTTCTAGCGTTTTGAACATAAAGGGAAGCTGTACTTTGTCGAATGCTTTTTCTGCATCTATTGAGATGATCATATGGTTCTTATTTTTAAGTCTATTGATGTGGGATCGGGCTCCAAATTCCTCAATAGGACACCCATAGCGCTAGAGTTAACAAATAGAATCAACAAATGGGACTTACTCAAACTAAAAAGTTTTTTTCTCAGCAAAAGAAACAATAAGAGAGATAAATAGGGAGCCTACATCCTGGGAACAAATCTTTACTCCACACACTTCAGATAGAGCCCTAATAACCAGAATATACAAAGAACTCAAAAAATTAGACAATAAGATAACAAATAACCCAATCAATAAATGGGCCAAGGACCTGAACAGACACTTCTCAGAGGAGGACATACAATCAATCAACAAGTAAATGAAAAAATGCTCACCATCGCTAGCAGTCAGAGAAATGCAAATCAAAACTACCCTAAGATACCATCTCACTCCAGTAAGACTGGCAGCCATTAGGAAGTCAAACAACAATAAGTGCTGGAGAGGATGCGGGGAAAAGGGCACTCTTGTTCATTGCTGGTGGGACTGCAAATTGGTGCAGCCAATTTGGAAAGCAGTATGGAGATTTCTTGGAAAGCTGGGAATGGAACCACCATTTGACCCAGCTATTCCCCTTCTCAGTCTATTTCCTAAAGCCCTAACAAGAGCATGCTACAGGGACACTGCTACATCGATGTTCATAGCAGCTCAATTCACGATAGCAAGACTGTGGAACCAGCCTAGATGCCCTTCAATAGATGAATGGATAAAAAAAAATGTGGCATTTATACACTATGGAGTATTACTCTGCATTAAAAAATGACAAAATCATAGAATTTGGAGGGAAATGGATGGCATTAGAGCAGATTATGCTAAGTGAAGCTAGTCAATATTTAAAAAACTAATACCAAATGACTCCTTTGATATAAGGGGTGTAAACAAGGACAGGGTAGGGACGAAGAGCTTGAGAAGAATATTTACAGTAAACAGGGATGAGAGGTGGGAGGGAAAGGGAGTGAGAAGGGAAATTGCATGGAAATGGAAGGCGATCCTCAGGGTTATACAAAATGTCATATAAGAGGAAAGGAGGGGTAAGTCAAGAGAATACAAATGGAAGAAATGATTTACAGTAGAAGGGGTAGAGAGAGAAAAGGGGAGGGGAGGGGAGGGGAGGGGAGGGGGGATAGTAGACAATAGGACAGACAGCAGAATACATCAGACACTAGAAAGGCAATATGTCAATCAATGGAAGGGTAACTGATGTGATACAGCAATTTGTATACGGGGTAAAAGCAGGAGTTCATAATCCACTTGAATCAAACCGTGTAATATGATGTATTAAGAACTATGTAATGTTATGAACGACCAATAAAAAAAAAAGAAATATGATATGTCAAGAGCTTTGTAATGTTTTTAACAACTAATAATAAAACAATTTTTAAAAATGAGTAAAAAAAATAAAGAAGAGTGAAATTAAAAAAATAAATAAATAAATGACAAACTTTAAAATACATCGCATATGCTATTGAGAGAAGCTAATGATAGGAAGTGTCTCATTTTCCCAAGAAAAGAGAGATCGTCCACTAAGGTCGCAGACACCAAGGCATGTGAACCTGCTGTGAAGGAAGACAGACTGGTGATGAAACCCGCTTCCTGGAGCACCTCCACATGAATCAAGTCCTTACCTCTGTCACCTGTCTGCCTGCAGGTGTCATTAATGTTGAACCTCCATCTTCAATGACAAAATCTCACTGGAGCATCCTTCACTGACTAATTCCACAGGAAGCCCCAGAGGAAAAGGAAAGAGAGAAGCTTTCCAAGCTCTGAGAACTGCAGCTTGAGGTGGCTTTAAAATGTCCTAGAGTGCATCCAAGCATTATCAGCTCATTTAGAGTCATAGAAAGAAAATTTCCAGAAAAATGCTACACAGAAACAGAAGGAGGTGGTTTTCTGCTTTTTTAAAATTTAAATTTTAAACAAATAATGCACATTTCTTAGTGCTGTGTAATATTTTGGTGGTGTTTTAAAGATGTAGCCACACTCTGGTGGTGTTTCTTGTGGGTTTTCAGGCTCTGTAATGAGATTGTGCTGGCCAAGCTCCAGCTCTCTTGTCTGTGACTGTAGGGGACAGAGCCAGCATCACTGCAGGGCCCCTGAGTATGCTGGCAGCACAACAAACCTGACCAGCCTCCAAAGCTCCTCTCAGGTGTGCTTCCCCATACCTCTCCGGGTCCCAGAGGTGCAGGGCAGGGGTCTGGGGCAGGCCTCCCCCCCCTGATCAGCAGCCTGCACCTGGATATGTTGCAGCTTATTGCTGCCCACACAGCCATAGTCCTCCTCACCTGGCTGCTGTGAGAAAACACCTGGCTGAGCCTGCAGAGTAGAGACCCTGGGACCTCCTGCTCTGCCCCAGAGCCTGGAAGTGGTAGCTGAGTGGTGACCTGAACAGAGCCCAGGGGCTGCCCTCCCCCAGCAGAGCTGAAGCAAGAGCCTCTGCTTGACCCCTCCTCTGCACCAGTGGCCACTGTGCACACTAGAGAATGGTGCTGTGGGTGACTTCTCCTTTTCTTTCCATAGATATCCTTTATCAACTGGTGATAACATTACAGTGCTTTTCTTCCCAGGCTGCAAGTGACCTTTTATTTCAAAAGGATATTAAAATAGGAATACTCTGAGACACAGGGTGTGGCTTGGAGCTGAGGTGACAGCACATCCCACGGATGCCTGCATTGGTTTCCATGGGTTAAAGTGTGGCAAATGGACCCACTGAAGCCTGGTAATTCCCTTCAGTTTCACATCACCTGAAGGACCTTTGTCCAGGTGAGTACTGGATTGAGACTTCAGGAGACACTGAGTACTTGGGTCTTGTTGTAAGAAAACTGACCCAAAGTCAGAAGTGTGGACACCCAATGACAGTCTCTGCAAAGCAGACTCTCCCAGGAGGAATATTGGCTGGACTAAGGCAGGGATTCAGAGTGCTTTATTGTCATTTTGGGGGCAGGACAGGGCTCTAGACCTGCAGGTTGAGATGAAGACTTCTCAGTCCTCAGTGTGACCCCCTCCCTCATCAAAAGATGAGTGTAAAGAGACAGAACAGTAAGAGGAGATGACTTTGCTAGCTCAAGGAAAGGTGGAGAAACTCAAGATATTCTCCTCATATCTTTATTGACTTGAAGCCCATGTGTCCCTTATCACCCCATAGTGGAACCTGCTGCTCTCCAGAGATGTTGACTCTCTTTTCTACACATCTTAACTTCAGTTTGAAAATAAACTTTTTTTTTGCCATTCTTGGTTGTAAAACAAACATCCTGTGTTCAACATTTTGATTTTAAACTGTCAGCAACTGAGTTCACTTGACTATGATTTCTATTTACTTGTTCATTCCTTTAATTTTTTTAATATATACAAAATTTCAGGATTGAGACAACAGATTTATATTTTAGCCAGTGACATTTTCTTAATGACATTTGCTAATTCACTCACAGAAATTACAAGAGTATTGAATACTTCATTTTTCAGAACCATACACCTATATAATCTCAAACACTACATTAGTAATGTGACATGTCTACCTGAAAAATCTGCAGACACCCTCATCAGCACATGCTGAGGCCCATTCTCCCTGAGGGCCAGAACTAGGCCCAACCAGGCTTCTCTAGAGGGTGTTTCCTGGAGAAATGGGAACAGCCTAAGAAGTAAACCCAAGGAACTGCAGCAGTGGCTTAAGGCCCAACCAGAGGTCTGCAGTCGGGGCAGCTGGGCTGGGGCGGACCCCCGACAGCAGAAAGGCCCTAAATGCTTCTGCTGTCCTCTCCTCCCACTTCCACCCATCAGTAGCCATTTCCATTGCCACATCCCTCTGTGACTGAGCTGGCTCCTCCTCATCCCTGTCAAGAGGACCCTTATGATGTCATTATTCTCATGTTGTACCTCTAAGTGCTGTCAGTAATTTGGAATTATATTAAGAAGGCTTCATTAAGTCAGAGGATCCACAGTAAAAAAGAAACAATATAAGGATCCTTTTTAAAACCAATAAAAATCTTTCTTGATCAATTGAAAAGCAAAACCGAGGGTAGATGTCATGATATTTTCCATCCTATTCAAAAATTTCAGGCTGAACGGCATCATCAGCCTCATTAGGAGCTATTCCAGTGCAGAATTTCAGAACCACCTGCTGGTTGGTTACACTGTTGAGTAGTTCATATCCATGAGATCTGAGAGTCTAACCTTGGGACACAATTATTTCAGATAGTTTTCTAAATTTCCAATGCAGCTCTTTATGGAAATTCCCACCTACAACAATAATAACAAGAAGCACTTTATATGTTGATCTAGCAAAACATCTGAGTTAGCAAGTACTGTGTAAAGAGGTTGGTTTAACTGACAGTGTTCAAGGCTGAGAGTCCAAGGCTGGGCAGTCCCACTTGTCCTTTGATGAGGCCCCTGGTGTGTGTCACAGTGGTGTGAAAGTGGACAGGGAGCCAGCTGAACATTGCAGAGGCCAGGACATCTTCAGTGTGTGAGAGCAGCACTGTCCTTCCAGGGGCAGCAGCTCCAGACCTGACCCCTTCCTACCAGGTCCCACCTATTCAAGGATCATTCATCTCTCATCTTGGCCCAACTGGAACTAAATCTCCAGCACCTGAGCACTTACTGAAAACCAATTAGGAACCTTAGCAACCCCCATTTTCCTTTCCATTATGATGTAATAAACTTGAAACATATTAGCATTATTGCCCTTTAGCAGAGCATCAAGGAGACAAGCATTTCTCATCACCTCCATCAACTACTTGCCTGTCCTGCTTGTTTGGGCCCATGGTGTGCTCCTGCACTCCTTCATGAGAATTCTGTGGATGTCCTGCATCATTCTTGTGCCACAATGAATGTCACATTTACACATCATGGTAAAGCACACATTAAAATAACCACATGGGGAAAGCAGGAGGGCAGAACAGCTGGATCAGGGGAGGGGAGGGAGGGGGTGGGAAAGGACTGGGCAGGAGAGTGGGCACAGTGTGTGCTGTGCTTGTGACATCCAACACCTCACTGCTGTGTGGGCTCAGAACCCACTGACACCAGTAAAGTGCAAGTCCCTTATTGTGGAAATTTACATTCTAAAATATTTTATTACATCCCTTGGACCCAGGCAGGAATTATTGTGGGAATGCTAAATTATATAATATTTTAACCTACCTATTTAATTAAAATAGTATTAACTTCAGTTTTAGAGGGTGAGATTTGTAGCTCAGTGGTAGAGGGCTTGCCTTGCACACATGAGGCACTGGGTTCAATCCTCAGCACCACATATAAATAAGTAAATAAATAAATAAAATAAAGGTATTGTGTCCCTATAGAAAGAAAACTATTTTTTAAATATTCAGTTATAATATAAACAGCAATCAAGTCATTAAGATGTTAAGAAAAATTTAAAATAATAACTGAATAAAAGTGTACAAAAACAGTTCTGGAAATTTCCCTGATGCTATAATATCAATTTTGGTGCAGTGAGTCTTGAGAATCCTGAGAACTAAGAGTGTAAACAGGCAAGTGTCCCTCAGTGTTTGGGGCACAGCAGTCTCTGGCTCCCTGCACCTGGCATGTCCATGAATTGATCCTCCATTTAGTAATGACAGGCTGTGGCTTAGAGAAGGTGGCCTGCTGCCCCCATTGGCCTCTGGGCTCAGGATCCACCCTGACACCTGGGGTTGGAGAAGCCCCTCTGGAGGATGGATCTCTAGTATTACCAGGAACCACTCTCAGCTCACACTGAAGAGACATCACTTTGGGCTCAGGCAGGAGCAGAGGGCTGTGTCTCTCCTCCTGGCTACATAGGGTTGTGTGTGCCACTGGACTGCTGGATCCTCAGAGCACAGCCTGGGGCTGGAGTGACAGTGCCAACTCTGCACTCAGCACTCTGACCTAACCACACCCACACAGGTCCAGTGCCCAGCAGCCTCCCAGCTCCCAGGGGTCACACACGGCCTTGGAGCTTTATGAACTAAACTGACAGCATCTGGCATCAGAGTCAAAACCACAAGGAACCCACGTGCCTAAGTCCCTTCTCTTTCAGTTGAGCCTGGTCACCCTAGAGTCCCACAGGCTCAGATTGTCCACTGCTCAGGTTGATGTCCACACAGAGCATGGTGAGCTGACCAAAGGACCTTTAGAGTCTGCCTTGGACTTAGAAATGCTGCCCGTTCTTTGCTTTCTATTTGCAATTTAGGAAAATATTTATGATCAACAAGGAATTTCTAAAATATTTTATTACTTCATCAATTTCTGAGATAAAAAATGATCAGAATGGAGGGTTTTAAATATTTTATGTTTATTTAAGAAATGGTAGCATTTTATGAAACTTTAGTATATTAAAGTATTTATTAATATTTTAATATTTATTAATATTTTGTGAAGGCAACTTTTTGTAAACCTGCTTTATTACTAATTAGATTCTACAGATTTCTTACTTCTCCTAGTTTTCCCACAATCCAGGTTTCCACAGTGGGAATGGGCATGTGAGTTTCCCAGGGCTGCTCAGTAAGCAACACACACCTGGCCTGACTCAGAGGAGTTCACTCCCAGGTCTGGAGGCTCAAGTCTGGAGTCCAGGGGCAGCAGGCCAAGCTCTCTCTGCAGTTGAAGATGGGCCCCTTCCAAGCTCTGCTGGCCCAGGCCCTGCTTGTCTGGCAGCAGCTGAACCCCAGGGCCTGCCCAGGGTCCCTGTGCTCTCCTTCTGCCTGTGTGCTTCTGCTTGTGCCCTGTGTCCTCCTGTCATGTCAGCAGTGGCCTTCAGTTGTTTCCCATGCTCCAGGGTGACCTTTCCTTAACCACCTACCTCCAGCAGCCCTACACCATGTCATGTCACATTGTGAGTTACTGAGTGATTGACTGTCACCATGTTTTGGGGACAACACAATGAAACCATGAAGCGGACTCAACCTAATTTCTCATTTGACACCCATTAAGACAATTCTTTAAAAAGAGCCATGACATTAATAATTGTGCACACTCACCTTGATGTTGGTTCTCTTCTCCTTTCTTTTCCATCCATCACCAGCTTGGCTGATTAGGAGGCCCATAGTTGGGAGGAGGACCCAGAATGTCATAGTCTCACATCACATATCAGATGGGACAACACCAAATTTACAGAATGGAGCAAACCATGAGGGTGAATGAAATGTCAGCCAGGTAAACATGACATGTTAGATTCACACCCTCCCAAGATGTTGGTCAGCCAGTCTTATTGCTGCAGTGGAAATCAGGGGGAAGGTCAAAGTCACTTCACTTTCTCCTCTAACTTGTCTAACAGGTCCTATTAGTGTTTCCCAGAGATTATACAGATCAAGCTCCAAGTTAAACTTGCTCTATAATCTATATGCTATTAGATTCCTTGAAACTGAGTGTATATAACCCCAAATTTCGTGGAACAGTGTGACTTATTCTTTCAATAACTGCAGGATTCTAAGTTCAGGACAAAAGCAATTTGACACTGGCACAAATCTGCAGGAGGTATAAAAATCCAGGTGACCTGTCAGTCAAGGGTGCTGTTTTATGTCACTTATGTACTGTGTGTCCTTCTGAGCTGGGGACTCATGGCTGTGGCCACCCCACACTTGTATATTTTATTTATTTTTATTTTTTAATATTTTTTAATATTTATTTTTTATGTGTAGATGGACACAACAGAATGCTTTTATTTTTCTGTGATGCTAAGGATCAAACCCGGTTCCTGCCCATGATAGGTGAGTGCTCTACTGCCGAGCCACAATCCCAGCCCTTGTATATTTTATTTTGATGATTTAAAATGAATTAGGAAATGTTTTCATATATTTACTACATATTTTAATTTTTCTTATATGATTTTTATGTTTCTGTCCATCACAGTTTATCTTTGACTTGTTTCTTGGTATTATTGGTTTGAAGTACTCTTTGTGAACTACTAATACAGGCCTTCATTCTATATTTTAAATTAGATTTCTTCTTAGGTCACCACCTGTGCTTACCTTTATTAGTGTATTTCACAATGCTGAAATTTAAGCATTTCATATATGCTCTTTATTAACTGTATTTTTTGTACTGAAGATTAAACCCAGGGGTGTTTAACCACAGAGTCAAATCCCCAGCTATTTATTCATTGATTGATTTTAATTTTGAGACAGCTAAGTGGCAGAGTTTAATCTCAAACTTCTGATGCTGTTGCCTCAGCCTTAGAAGTTGCTGGGATGGCAGGTGTGCACCACTGTGCCTGGTTATCATCTCTGTTTTTAAAATGTAGTTGTGCAATTTCCATCTACACTTAACCAATGTTCATTTTACTTGACATTATAAATTCCAAATAAAAATAAAATATATATATGAGTAATATATCATGTTAATAACTACATGCACACAGACATACAATCATGCATGTGTTTAACATGTGTTCCTTATCTTTCTAAGCAGAAGGGATTCTCGCTGTGACAGACTCTGAAATGGAAGCTTTTGCTGACCTTCCTCTTGGCTCCGCCCCCAGGACCAGTGAGCATGTGCAAAGCTCAGTTGCCCTGCAGACCCAAGCTCAGCACTGAGCTCCTGGTCTCTGACCCTCACCCAGGCTCTGGGCACTGGGCTTCCCTCAGGACCTAGGGGGGCTGGGGAATTTTCCCCCTGGCTCCCCTGCCTGGCAGCTCATGCTCAGAGCTCTGCTTCCCCAGGTCCTCAGCCCCATTCTCCAGGAGACCTGCTTCCTCACAGCCCAGAGCCACAGCCTAGCCTTCAGGCGATGTCAGCCTGAGCTAGCCCTGCAGGAGCCCCAGCCTCTCCCAGTTAGTCCAGGGCCTGAGTCTGTTCTGTGTGTAAATGCAGAGACCTCAATGTAAACCAAGATTGTCACCTGATTGTCCAGGATCTGCAGTCAATGTCACCTCAGGGTTTACTGAGCACCTGCTCAGCCCTACTGTGCATGGTAAGGACAGGAGAGCATCTTCCTGCCAGGGCAGGAGCAGAGGTTACAAGTCACATGCAACCACCTCAAGATGGGTAAGGGGATGGGAAACTCTGGCCCCAATTTTGACCCTCATGATGAGGGAAGTGGAAAGATTTGCCTTGTATTCCTCCCTGGAGTGGCTGGGAGACAGTTGGTACTTAGAGCCACTGTGGGAGCCAGCTGGCAGGGGCACATATCACAGCAGGCGCAGGGGATATGCTCTAGTCTGAGTTCTTAGAATGAATTGCAGGGGATCTGGACTCCTCCAGTGCTCCAGGGCTCCTGCTAGCACAGGCCACTAAAGCTGGAGGAAGAAGCAGAGTATTGTGAAATCATCAATCTGACACAGCCAGACAGTCCCATTGCTGATGGGCCATGCGGATATTATGAAGTGTCAGCAAAGGGGACTGATATGGGGGTCCCCAAACCAAACCAGGACCACCAAGTCCGTGGATATGAAAGACCTCCAGGCTTGCATAATGGTGGGGATCCAAATGGAACACTCCTCAAGGAAATTTGGTAGTATCTTTGTATGTCAAAGTGTCTTGCCAGATATCATGAATATAGCCTTGCTTTTGGGTCACTCCAAATGCTTTTGAATGAACCTAAAATTCTCTACTACATGTGTTTTTTTTTTCTTTTTAAAAGATAAAACATTTTCAAATTTACAGAAAAGTTTCAGTTGAAGCAGAAATTATCTTGCTCACCAAGCACAATTGATCTGATGTTCTCCCCTGGAACACTTATCTATACTTTTCACATGAATATTCTCCAACCTAATCCTAATATCAGGTATGAAATACATTGCTCAATCCGTACCTTAAATCTACTTCAGGTTCTAACAAGTGTCCTGAAAATATCCTTTGTAACAAAATGTCAGCAGGGAGAAACTTACTTCCTAAAAGGCAAACCTGTGCTGTGCTGGTCTGAACTGAGACACCCTTGGCCAGTGCTGAGTGACTGAGAGGAGCCCGCCCTGCATCTGGGCTGAGCCTGCCCAGCCCTGCTGATTTGTATGTGCCCACAGCACAGCCCACTGCACTGAAGACTTCTCAAGAGGCTGCTCACAGCCTGTGCAGGGGTCAATCCCAGTCAAGACACAGCATGGCCATGAGGTCCCCTGCTCAGCTCCTGGGGCTCCTGCTGCTCTGCCTCCCAGGTAAGGAGGGACAACACTGAGCATGTCCTCAGCCATTTAGAAAAGTCTCATGACGTTATTAAATGTGTTTATATTTGTGTTTGTTTCCAGTGCCAGGCATCCGAGGTGATATCCAGATGACCCAGTCTCTATCCTCCCTGTCTGCATCTTGAGGAGACAGAGTCATCATCATTTGCTGGGAAAGTGAGAATATTTACAAGTATTTAGCCTGGTATCACCAGAAACCAGGGAAAGATCCTAAGCTCCTCATCTATTGTACCAACCGTTTGCAATCTGGGGTCCCCTCGAAGTTCAGCGGCAGTGGATCCAGGACAGATTATTTTCTCACCATCAGCACTCTGGAGCCTGAAGATGCTGCCACTTATTTCTGTCAACAGCATTACAGTTACCCTCCCACAGTGACACAGGCCATGACACAAACCTCCCAAGGAAGCAGAAGTGTGAGCCTGGGCTGCCCCAGCTGCTCCTCCTGCTGCTTCCTTCTGCTGAGGGCACTGCTCAGTGGTAGCCAGGATACCAGGGCCACAGGGAGGGTTTCAAGAAGAAACCAGAAATCTGCTCTGCACCCTCACTCTCTTTCCCGTGCTCAGCACTAGTAGACATGGAAATGCATCTTCTTGTTTAATAAAGGGCACTTATCATGCACCTATGAGAGGGGTTATAGCATACATATTGGTTCAAAGAGCCCAGAGGAAGCCATTGTAGTTATGACAAGCAGAAGTTTTTTTAAAGGAAGAGGATGGCAGTCTAAATGACAGACTTCTAAATAGTTTTTTGATGGGCCTAGTATTTGTATGCACTTGTGGGTTGCAATGTGAATTTTCTATATCTTGTTTAAGCATAAAATATGTAATTATCACATCCTTCATCTTAACACATTCATCATTTCTTTGAAAAAAAAAAAGACACAGATTTTAGACATTGAGGTGCTGTGGTCCTTCCCAGCCATCAGTGTGCATCTGCCACAGAAGGTGTGAACCTTAACCCATGAGGCCCTAGACTCTCTGGGATCCCAGGGTGAGTGTGGAGATGCCCTCAGTGCTCACCCCTCCCAGGGGCTCCTCTGTCCTCCCCTGTGGCACAGGTCTTAGCACACGTGCTGGGGCTAGTACAAGGTCCTCTTTTCTTGGCCCCTCATTGAGCAACTCTACAGGAAACCAGGAGTGAGCAGTGTTATTTGCAAATGTGCTCCTGGAATGATATTGATGATGGGCATTGACAGCTGGTGTCCAAGCATTCTAATCTCTTTAATTACTACTCTGTTAGAATGAGCTGACAAGAACAATTTCAGAGGAGGAAAACTTATTTGCTGGTCATGATTCCAATGGTGCAGGTCATGGATGGGTCCTGGAGGAGATGAGGCAGAACATCATGGTGGAAGGGTATCAGGGAGAAAACTGCTCAGGACAGGGCAATTAGGAGCAGAGAGAAGTCTTTGCTCAGCAGTGACTAAATATAACCTCAAAAGCACACCCCAAGGGAGTCATTTTTCCACCCATGTCCTGTGCTCTCTGAACCGCCTCTTCTCTGTCACAGTAGGACAGACACTAGTATCCTTCCTGATTCCACTACAACTGAGGGGTGTGGGCTATAAGAAAAGCTGAAATTTTTACAGCAAAGAAAGTACTCTGTGAGTTCCAAACAGAAATCATTCTTAAGTACAGATAATGAGAATCCTAATTGCTTTATTTCAAACAGTATGGACTTCATTCGCCAAAGCTATTGAAACCAAAACAACAGCATTCAAAATGTGATATTAGAAATAAGGGATTCTCTGCTCCTCCTGCACAGGCCAGAGCACATCTGCCAAATAAATTCCATGCTGGAATTATTTTAATGCAGATTGTTAACATCCAGGCAACAACTTTTTAAAAGCTGGGGGATTCCCTATGCATGGCAGCAGATGCTATTAATGGGAGATTCCCTGATGCTCCCCAGAAGCCTGAGCTTCCCTGCTGCTGAAGATGCAGGCTGCTAGCCCTGAATACCTCAGACCTGTGTGGGAGCCCAGGTGTGTCTGATGCCATCAGCTGCCTGCAGCACCTCACAGGTATTACCTAGTGCTCACCCTAGTCCATGTGTCTACCTGCAGGCGCAATGCTTGGTGTGAAATCTCCCTCTTCTGGAATCTCTCTCTGAGAGGAGTCAACTCAGGAAGCATTTCCACAGCATGCAGAGAGGAAAAGGTCCTGGGAACTGTGCTTCCAGAAGCCATGGTGACCACAGCAGTTACAGCTGACCTCCCAGTGTGGTCACTGCTCCCTGACTCTTAGAATATCTCAGGAAGCTAAGGGCCCTGAAATTTATATATGTGACCCTCAGTGCCATCTGAAATTTGGAGTCATAGCCAGGAAACTTCATTTAGTCATGAAGTCTGCAGAAAATTAAGGAATTTCAGGTGGTATATCGGGACCCTTGCACAAACTACTGAAAAATTGTTCATGACAAGATGAAAAGTAAAACCAGCTAAATGTGGATGTAGCATTGTTTTTCCTGCTACTAAAAATCTACCCAGAACTTAGCAGCAGCAGCAGCAGCAGCAGCAGCAGCAGGGTGAGCATGGTTCAGAAGTAGAACTGCAGAAGTACCTCAGCTGCCCTGGGTGAGGACCTGCTTCTCAGCAAATGTAACAGATGATGTGATTGTGAATGTCAACCTACACTGAGGAGGTGTTAATTTAGGAACAGTTTTCTGTAGCTCCAATGAGTCCACATAAAACAATTTCCATTACAAGTTATATTAAAAATTAAACCTGAAAGCCTCTATTAGTGTTATTTGTATTACTAAAACAAAACATGTGACCTGAGTAAAGAAAATAGGATTAACTCAGTTTGGACACTGAAAGTGCAACCTGGGCAATACCATCTGTTGTCCTCAGGTGAGGCCCCTGGTCTGTGTCACAGTGTGGTGGGTAAGCAGGAAGGTACCAGCTGTAGGCTGCAGTGGCCCAATTTGGCCTCACTTTATGACAACCTGCTATGGTGAGACCTCCCTCATTCCATGGGACTAAGACTACTCCTTCAAGGGCCACAGCCCCAGTGACATGACCACCCTTACCAGGACCTACTTCTAAAAGTTCTACCACCTCTTCACCTGGCCACATTGGGACTGAACCTCCACTAGAGAAATCATGGTGGAAAGTCCAAGTCAAAACCTTAGTGGAGTAAAGCCCTCTCCCTTACTGCCCACTTTCCAAATAACTGTCTCGTGTCTAGCTATTGTGTGATGTCTTATAGAACATGCCCTGGGACACACCTAGAAGTCTGACCTAAGGTTGACCCTGAGCCTGGAAGAACCAAAATCCTCAAACCAACAGAACTTTATATCCATGACTGTAAGCTGAACCCCCTAAAATCAAGAGCTGGGATGCTGACCATGAAATCAGAACACAGAAAACAATAGTAAAAACTTTCAAAGATTCAACTGCATACAATCAAGACCATCCAGGACATCATGGGCTTTCCATAGCCTTTAGAAGCCCACTGCATTGGCCAACAGGGGATGTAGGTGTGAGCTGTCCTCCTGTCTCCATGTGGGTTGATCTGCAGTGAAGTCCTTCCCTTTGCTACAACCCCAGGCCATGGTGAGCACGTGCCTGTCTTCTCCACCTGTGGGGCAGTGAGCTCTGGCTTGGCATCATACACACTGTGGGCAGATGTGCATTTATTCCACAAGAGAAGCCTCTTTTAATCCACTATGTGCAGCATTAGAAAGTCAATGAGATTACAAATGACCTCAGCTTCTTCAGTCTTGGTTTTCTAAGTCCTGTTTGTGTCATCTGATTAGGGCTGTCCTAACACAGTATCAAAAAGCTGTTGGCTTACAACATCAGACAGTCGCTCAGAGTTTTGGAGTACAGAAGGCTGGGTCTCTTTCCATGGGACAGGCCCAGGGCACTGGTGGCAGGGCTCCTGCATCAGCCCACACTGTCTTCACTTTCTGGTGGCTACAGCTGAGGCCACATCCCCGCAGTGACTATGTCCCTGTTCACATGGCCTCCACTCTTCAAAGTTAGATCTCCTGCTCTCTTATGAGAACACCCTCAGGGCCTATCTGGTGAATTCTAGATCATCTCCCCATATGAATATCCTCCATCACATGTGCCAGGCACTTTCCATAAAAGTCAGGCCAGCATAGGGGAGGACCTGCCCTGGTGGCCCCTCACTCACCTGAATGGTGAAGAACCAAGTTTCCATGTTCTCACATCATTGTGTCTCCCTTCCTGCACCCTCAGCTTCTCTCCTTCATGGTCACCAGTGACCTCACTTCTCCAAGGGTGTCTGCATCCTGGAGGGGCTCACATAGGAAGAAATGCTAAATGACCTGCCCTGTCAACATTTCCATACAGAGGACAGACACAACCATATGGCTCTCCACCATGGGAAAGATGTGGTCCTTACAGATGAGAGTCCTGGGTTGTTTCTACCTGGACCCTGGATTGTCTTCAAGGCTGAGTGGCCCTCAGGACTCAAGGAGAGAGCAGGTGACCCTGGCAAAAAAGGGGACACACCTCATGGGTGGACATATGTTTGGGGCAAGTGATGTCACTGCACTTCCAAAGTATAAAAAGGCTACAATGTTGGCTGTATATTTCATAGTTAATTTCTTGAAGCAATTGGAAATGTTTTCAGTGTTGAATTAGAATCAGATTTTTAGTGATGGTTCATTTCTTCATCTAATCAGATGCAGAAATCTTTAATATAGCAATTTAATATCTAAAGTTTCTGGTCTGGAATACCAAAATCCAGCACTTGTCCACCCGTCCCTCCTGTGCCCTCAAGTATCCTGGGGACTGTTGAAGATCTAGGCCCTCACTTAGTTCTTCCTTTACTCCACTCAAGGTAAACTTCAGGGACTCACCGGATTCTCTCCTCACAGAGTTCAGTGATGAGGAAGGTCAGTGAGCCCAGTTCTCCTGGGACACCTAGTTGCTGGCCTTCTGTCAGCTTGGCATCTACTTGGGGAACCTGCAGAGCTGCCCCTCCCTGTCATGGCAACAGAGTACACAGTGACCTCTCTGCAGGTGTCCTGCAGGCTCTGGGTGACCTCACTCTATCTTCCGGAGAGGAGCCTGGGAGCAGGCAGCACATTTGTCCCACTTAGTGCAGCCTTCAAAGGACCAGAGGCTCATGCATCCCCTGGCCACCTCCAGAGAGGGGCAGGTGGAGAGAGCCTGCCAGCCCTGGAGGACCCTGGAGAGTAGCTCTGCCTCAGGTCATCAGGTATGCAAATGAACTCCATGGCCAGCTGTGCCTATTTAACCCCTGGATATGAGTCCTAATTCCAGAGCACATGGACTTAAAACAGGTGCCCAGCCCCACTGCCTTGTCCTTGGGTCCAGAGCAACAGGTTCTGTGGACACTGCAAGATGAGCCTCCTGGTATAGCTTCTCTGCGTTGTGGTGGTGGGGTTTCAGGGTAAGTACATTCAGGTGGAAGACATTAAGCTTGGAATTCAGCTGTAGGCCTAGAGATACTGTTTGTCAGTGGGCTTTGGCAATGGTGATGTTATATTGTGAGTTGTTTTTACTACTGGGAACCTGAGGCCAAGCCCCAGGGTGAGAGAGGCAGAGGCAGGGAGCTTTGAACCTGCCTTGGGCCTCTCTGAGGGGGGGGCACTGTTTTTCTAACAATCCTTTGAGAGAAGTAACTCATGGTGCACCCTGGATGCTGTGTCCTTGCAGGCTGCAGGGGGAAGATCACACTGACTCAGTCCCCAGAGATCCTGGCAGCCTCTCAAGGTGACTTTGACTCCATCACCTGTAGAAGCAGCATGGCAGTAGGTACCTCCATGGCCTGGTACTGACAGAGACCCTAGGAGGCTCCCAGGCTGCTCATCTTTGGGGCATCTGCTAGGGCTTCTGGAACCCCTTCCCAGATCTGGGCAAGTGGTTCTGGTTTTGACTTCTCCCTGTCCATCCATGGAGTGGAAGCTGAAGATGTTGGGGTGTTTTACTGTCAGCAGCACTTTAGCCAGCCTCTCAAAGTGACTGAGCCCAAACAGAAATGTCCCCTGTGTGCTCCAGACCATGCCCTGGTGCAGACACCTGCTACCTGCAGAAGGCTCAGCCTGGGATCTATGAAGTGCCCTTTCTACAGCTCTGTAGGTTCTCAGAGCTATGCTTTCTGACCTACTGAAGCAGGGGCAGGGGACAGTGTGCAACTCACATTCCACCCCAGGGGAGAGGTGCAGAGGGATTTATGGATGGAGGCTTCCATCATCTATTACTGCATAATAGAGTCCCTGATCCTCAGACTGCATGATGGTTCATTTCTTCCTGAGAGGCTGTGGCATGGCAGTGGGTCCACTGCAGCTGTGCCTGGCTGCGGAATGCAGCTGTTCACAGCAGGTCTGCACTGGAGTCTCATGCTGGCCTCATCTACCTGCCTCAGAGTTGGAGGTGGCTTTTAACCAGGGTTCCTGGGTTCTCCTCTTAATGACAGGCCAATTGGAGGAGTTGTGGGTGACTTCAAATGGTTTTTGTTTATTTGTTTTATTTTGTTATCTGTCAATGTCTCTGAGCTCTTCTGCCCAGCACCAGAGACAGAGCACTCCTCCCCACAAGAAGGAGCCTGCTCACATTCCTAGGCTAGCTCCCTGCTGTGCCAGGGCCAGGCTGCCCACAGGTGTGGTGGTGGGTGTGGCTGTGGGCTATGTCCTTCTCCTGCAGGTGGCCTCTGTCTCTCCAGTGGACAGCCTCAGTTTTCACATTGCAAGGGTAGAAGGTGGTCAATGCTGCAGGGTCAGCCCTGGGTTATTGGGCAGTGCTTTTGAACATTCTACAGGTTAAACATGTCCAGAGTTTGGGAGTGCTCCCAATCCTCAATACTTTCTTTGGGGTCGGGGGTGTGTGTATGGGGAATGGAACTCAGGGGCACTCAATCTCTAAGCCACATTTCAGCTCTGTTTTGTATTTTATTTTGATACAGGGTCTCACTGAGTTGCCTGGTGCCTCACTTTTACTGAGGCTGCCTTAAAACTTCCTCCTGCCTCAGCCTCCATATCAGCTGAGATTACAGGCATGAACCTCTGTGCTGGGAAAGAAGAATGAATGTTATTTAAATATTTGACAGGCTGGGTATGTAGCTGGGTGTAGAACACTTTCCGGCATGCAAGAAGCCCTGAGTTCAATCCCAACAGTGCAAAATTTAAATATTTCATAAAATCAATAGTGAAGCCATCGAATTCTGAGATATTCTTTAACAGATGATTTCTTTCCCTCATTCTTTCCCTTCCTTCCTGAAGTTTTAGGAATGTACCCTGGGTCTGTCATGCACTAGGCAAGACCTCTGCCACTGAGCTCCACCCCAGCCCTTGAGGGGAGTCTTGGTTACTTACTCCATCTCCTTCTTTATATTGCTCTATTCAGATTGTCTGATTCTCTATGACTTAGTCTTGTTGGTTGGTTCTATCTAATACTTTATCCATTTTTTTCTAAATTATTCTATTTATTGACAGAAAACTGTTCATTCTATTCTCTTATGATCCTTTAAATGGCTGTTACTAGATCTAAATTTTCTTTTATTTCTAATTTCATTTGAGACTCTTTTTAATTTAGCCTAGTCAACAATCTTCCAAATATATCTATCTTTTCCTAAACCAATATTTAGTTTTGCTTCTTTTCTATTGTTGTTCTCATCTCTATTTTATTCTGATGTTTGTTACATCTGTTCTTCATGGTAACCCTGGGCTTAGCTGGTCCATCTCTTCCACCTCCCCTAGGTGTAATGCTAGCTGTTTGGACATCTCTCCTTCTTCAATGAAGGAACTATTGCTGTAAATCCTCCTCTTTGAACAGCCTTTGATTCACCCCATAGGCTCAGGTGTGCTGTTAGTATTCTCATTTGTCTCAGCACAACACTTTTATTTCATTTCTTCTTTGACCATTTGGTACTTCAGACCCATATTTTAAAATCTGCACCCATTGTGATTTTCGTACAATTCTTATGTACTGAGTTCTACTTTTATGGCATTGTGTCAGGAGAAGACACTTGGTGATTTCAGTCTTCTTAAGTAACCATGACGTGTTTACTGGTCTATCATAGGCTCAGGAGAATAGTCCATGTTTGATTGAAAAATATACGTGTTTTCTTGCTGTAGGAAATGAGGTGTGATAGATGTCCATTGGGTCCATTTGTCTATAATGGTTGTTCCTGTCTATTCACTGCTGAAAGTAGGGGACCCATGTGCCCTGATATAATTGTATTGCTGTCTTTATTTCCCAGTGGATCTATTAATGTTTGATTTCTATAATTAGGTCCTCCAATGTTGGGTGCATGTACACTCATAATCCCAGCTTCTTGATGAACTGGCTCCAGTGTCTTTTGTAATGACCTTTCCCTTCATTCCCTGTTCAGTTGTGTGCTGAAGTCTAGTTTATCTGCTGTGACTTCAGTGATCCTTGCTCTCTTCTGGTTTCTGAAGACTGCTTTCAAAGAAGAGTAGCTACAGGAAAGTGCATTTTAACCAAAATAATGATTATCCTCAATAGCTCTTTGAGTTCAGGTTGTGTAAATTAGTGTAACTAAAAATAATGATGGGTTACAGTACAAAAGCCCAACCATATTGATAGGTGATGTAAAATATATTAGTTTTCAAATTTATTAATAATTTTTAGTTAAGAAATATCTCAGTGTAGTTGGAGGAAGGAGAATCAGAAGGCAGAGTGACCACAGAGTTTCACTGTGAGGACAGAAAGAAAGTGCTGTTAGTGAGCATACAAGAACCCTCTCAGGCAAAGAATAGGTTTAAAAATCAGAGATTATTAATAGTTTTCTACTTTATGAACATGATAAATTCTTTGTTTATACAAATCTTTAATCCACAACACATACTGTATATACTGAAAATGAGTCCAGAGACTTTGTAAAAGTAGAGTTTTTAGTTATATCTTTAAAAATATGTACAAATTTTGTTATTAGTATATAAATATATTTTATTTTTTTTCTTCAAAATGAGTGACTTTTATAACTTTATTTGCCTTGTGGAATTTGGTAGACCCTCCAGTGTGATGAAAGTGAAAAAATGGACACTTTAAAAATCAATCTAAAGGAGAGATAATGAATATTTACTCACTGATCACCATGTGAGTTGGCACCTTATCAAGTGTGTAAACAGAGCCTTCCACGATTGTTAAGGGGGACACCTGAGCATCTCTTGATGGGTGTGTTGTGCTTCCCCACAACTCTGTAAACTTTGGGGGTTTGGAGAGCCTTAGCCTAGTCAGTGGGTAAACTCATGCTTGTGGATTGAATGGTGGAAACTGTAGGCAGGTAAGTTGTGCAGCCCTTACACCAACAGCTCTTCCTGGTAGTTGTGGCTTCAATCTAAACTGTTCAGGTCTTCCTATAGCATCTAACACAGAGCCCATGGGCTCTGGATTCTGTTGATTGTGGTCTCCATGCTGACAATGCTTATCATCATCCTAAGAAGACTAATTCAGCAAGGACCTACTGCTCCTGTTTCAGGGTTTCTAGATCAGGTTCCTGGGATTGTATATAAATAAAATGAAATGAATTTGGATGCAGTTCCTTGCTGGCCTAGCATGTGAGAAACTCTGTACAGATCAACAGAACTGACAAAGTAACAAACACAACCTTAAAATCACATGTTTAACCAAAAGTCAAGACATATCTATGTGCAGACATATACTCATACTAGAGATGCAGAGTAAACACAGGTAGATCCATATAATTTATCTCCTAAATATTACATATGTGGCATATAATATTCCTTTCAATCATTTCTAAGAAATTTGGACTCTGGCTGATATGAGGCTCTGGTGGGTCTTTGGTGACCCTCCTCTCAGGTCTAGTAGGGTCTCTGCCCAGGACAGTGGGCTCAGCACAGAGTGCAGCCATCCCAAATGGCTAGTTCCAGAACTGAGTCCTGATCTCTGAAACTCCCCTGTCCTTGGCTTCTCAGCTTGGCTCAGCCCAGGGTGTGGAGCACCATCTTTCCCTGGAACTGTTGCCCGACAGCCTAAAGGCAGGGCCTCTGCTTCTCCATGTCCTCAGACCCCTGCCCAGGAGAGCTGAGTCCTCCCAGACCAGGGCCAGAGCCTGCAGCTCTGGGAAAGCCCCACCAGAGCTCAGCCTGGCTGAGCCCCTGTTCAGCCTATACCATCTACAGCTATGGGCCAGGCTACATGGGCAGTGACCACCCAGACTCCAGTTTACCCTGAGACTCCACCTCCTGTAAGAAGTGCTTCTCCCATGGGAACCCTGACCTCTGTGCCCATCCACAGTGCCTGGCACAGCAGTTTGGCAACACAAAATGGCAATTCTTATACAATGTAAAATTGTTCTCTCTATCGTCCCCACATTTCCTGGGCCCTGCATCCTACCAGAGAATGGTCGTCCAGATGTTGGTGACCATTATTTAACCTGTGCTCAATTAGAGTGATTTTGACCCACTTCCCTGCTGCTTATGATTTTAGATCCTGTGATGTTTGTTTGTGGTTTTGAACCAGCAACAGCCACTTGTGGTTAATGTGCTGCCATTCTTTACTTATGGTATAGAAAGTGGACTCAATCCTGGAGGGGCCCAAGGGTTTAGACTTGATGCCTGCTCCTTGGCCCACCAGCTCATGAATAAATGTCCTGTTCCCTGCTTTAAGACTGACAGGGTGATTTATTGCAATCTTGCAATGACACTACTACACAAGCAAAGTCCTTCCTTCCTCTAAAGCTCAGCATTCCCACTATTGTCTACCTGCAGGTTGCTCCCTTGCTAAGGAGAAACTTGACCTGAATGTACACTTCCCAGCCCCACAATAAAGATTTCATTGTCGACTCTCTTCCCTAAGTTTCTTAGCACAAGCACAGGGATATTTAAAATAGGGTGAAACTTTTGAAACATCTTCCCTTTCCTTTAGTTTACTGCTCACCAGCTCTGTCCTGCTGTTTTTGGTAGGAACAGGTGAGCCTCCCCAGACCAAGGCATGAGGAAGTATCAGGGGACAACTGATGATCCCAGAAATGATGTGAAAGGGAGAGATTGAGGGAGGGGCTGGGGCTCTGACTCAGAGGTAGAGAATTGTGCCTCATGCACCAGGCCTTGGGTTCAGTCATCAGCACCAAAGGGAGGAAGAAAGGACTAAAGAATGAGAGAAAAAACAAAGGAAGAAAGGAAGAAAGAGAAAAGTAAGAAAGGTTGCTGGTAACTCTAAGAAGAACAAAAGTGAAAAACTTTGTCCTGTTTTATTCCTGGAAAAGTTGCCAGAGGACCTGATGCAGGACACAATGTATAGAGAGAATGCAGCCCTCTTGAGGTCATAAGGCATTACTAAGAATTAAAAAAGTCCTGTGGTAATACTGGAAAAGCAGAGATATGTAAGGAATCAAGACCTTTGCTGGTTGTTTTTACCAAGATGCTGGACCAGCTTTATATTCTCTAGTCTTCTATTGTTCTTTCACTTGTTTGTAAAATTATTCTTCTTATAAAGGACTGTAAAGAGAAAGAGCAGGTGGTTACTCAGATTTTTATGAAGATGAGTGTTTTCTTTGCTACCTGGACATTTTGGGAATTGGGTCACATCACAGAGCTGGAAATTCTGAATGATTGACCAGACCCTAATATAGGCCAGGGCTGTGATTTATGACTTAGAGAAGAGCAGGATCCACCCAGGTAAAGTGTTTATTTTTCTACTTGGCCTAGAAACCTCCTTGGAAGAACTTAGTAGCACATGAAGCCTGAATTCAAGGCAAATCCTTCTAATCACCAGTCTGTGTTGGTCAGTTTTTCTTTGTTGTGGTAAAAATTTAGCACAAATCTAACAGAGAGCAGGAAAAGTTTATTTGGGCTCATGGGTTCAGAATGTCCATCCATGGTCAGCTGACCCCATTGCTCTGGGCCCAGGTGGGCAGAACATGACTGCAGAAGGGTGAGGGGGAGGAGAACTGCTTCACCCATGGTGGCCAGGAAGTGCAAAGAGAGAGGGGAAGGGGCCTCAGGGAGGATGCACCTTCCAGGGCTCATCTCTAGTGACCACCTCCTCCAGCCACTCCCACCTGCTCCCAGTCACCACCCAGTTAGTCCACTCAGGCCAGGAAGGAATTATCAGGCTGAGCTCTCAAAATCATTTCATCTATGAATATTCCTACATTAACACAGGACCTTTATGGGGACAGTTTCCCACATGTACTGCATGGGCACTGGGAATAGGGTTCCCCTCAATGGGATGGGCTGGCTGAGAAATAAAACCTAAGAAAAATAGAATGATAAAAAAACTGCAGGACAAAGAAAATGGTTTCCAAAAGCAGGGGTTGGGGGGGGGCAGGCAGATCATAGGTATCCAGCGAGGTTCCATACTCTGTCAAAATAAAGCCCACACCTGCTTTATTTATATTGTGGGACATCAAAGGCCTTCCATGGAGTTTTTTTTCAAAAATATTAAAAAAGTGGACTGTCCAGTTCCCAATGGGTTATGCCCATTTCCCTTGGTACCATGAGAGACCTTGCTAGCTAGCAGAGCAAAGGTGAAGGTCATGTGCCTTGGGCAATCTATTATATGGGGAGCCATGGATGTTTCCTAAGGATTCCTAAAATGTCTCTGGCTACCTGCCCAGAGAAGATCCCCTTGTGTTTTGCACAGATGGCTCCCTGAGGGATACCTCATATCCAAACCATAACACAGTCTAAAGAAGAGCAGAAACAATCACTTTAAATTAACGGTCTTTTTCTCCCACTTGCAGTAAATTTTGTCTAAAACAGTGACTTTTGGCTGCCAGGTCTGAAATCAAACACCACACATTGCTCATGATCCCAAGGGCAGTGTGTCATGGAGCAGAAAACTAAGAAGTCCTCCCTGTGCCTGTGTCCTTCACCCTTCTCCATCCCAGGCTCCAGAGCAAAGATATAGCCTCTGCTGAGCTGATGTTTCCAGGGTCAGGGCTTAAAATAGTGTCCCTACTCTGCTTTATTCTGATTGTTCCTGATTTTGTGTTATGGCCATTAAAGGACAGCTCTCATGTTCTTTTGACAAGTGTCCATCACCATTCCTCAGTTCTGGTGTTCACCCAGACCTCTTCCTCTCAACCACCAAGTGAGGAGCATAAATCTATTTATTATAATTGAATTATACAACTTGGCACAAATCATAAAGAATTTAGATTTCTGGCTGAGTGCTGTCTGACAGGTGCTGAGTTAATAAAGCTTTAGGATATACTTGAAGGTATTCTGTAGTAGACTCATTGAGACATTCTAGTGCTGGGATCAAGTACTGCTACCCTGCAGGGTCTAGAGTTGCAAGAGTATAAAGTCACATGCCCCTTACTTCCTAAGACATTCCTTCTTGCCATCAGGGACATCTTATTAAAGATGAAGTGCATCTTGAGGGAGACTCCTACAGCCTGCAGGAGGTCCTCCACAAGTGGGTTGTGGGGGACGCTGTGTTTGGAGGACTAGTGGAAGCAACCATCATGCGAGTATTGTTCTTGATCCTGCAGCACACAGTTGGTCCTGCTGTGAAGATTCCTGTCTCAACCACACCCTCTCTGAGTGTCTGGATGCTGATGCTCCTCAGAGTGCCATGGGCAGGAAAGGCAAACTTGACCCATGGCACAGGTGTGTTCCAGGAGGAGGGCACCACAGCCCTCCAGGTGATGGTGATGTGAAACTCCTTCCCACAGTTGGCTGGGGAAATTTGATTCTGATGCTGAGAAATCAGATATGCTGCAATGGCTGTCAACCAGCAGCACCAGTAGAGGTGGTGGAGAGACTTGGCTCTTGTCATGACTCCCACCCCTGCCTCCACTCTACGAAGGATCTACTGTGAGAATATGGTTGTAGTGAGGGGGACACATAGACCAGGCAATCTGACTGGAGGATGGGAGGCTTCTAGCTCACATGGGCACTTAGCTCTCCTCTGGGGCAGGGTTTCTCTGCTGTTTCATATAATCCATAAAGTTCTGCACACACAGAACCCACTCCAGGAGCACATCTGCCTGAATCCTCTCAGGATCACTTTGTCTCTGATTTTCTGTCTTCTCCTTCTAGGTCCTCAGCTGAGTAGCTCTCCAGGAGTCCATACACAGATTTTTGAGAAGGCCATGTCTCTGTTCACATGTAGATTGTGACCATGTGCTCCTTTCAAATATCTACTAACATTATGTCACATAACAGATCCACCCATGATTCTGGCCACACTGTGGGGGCATTCACCTTACCTGTGCCATTTAATGGTACTAATGCTTTTAAGTCAACCCCCCTTGACATTAACTGATTGGGACAATCCCTGTGACTCCTGGAGTGAGCTCATACAGAGGTGCTAGGTAAGAGAGAAAGTTGGTATTGGACACCAGGATAACGTCCATGAATTATAACTTGGTCTTGAATCTGCTTATTCCCAGTGAGTTATCTGCATCTTATCATGAAGTGTATTTTAACTGCTTGTTCACCTTTCAACAATAATTTTTGGCATAAAAATCTCAGCATCAAAGTACAGATATAGGAGGATGGGGTTGTGGCTCAGCAGTAGAGTGCTTGTCTCGCACCTACAAGGTGCTGTGTTTGATCCTCATATATAAAAATAAATAAATAAAAATAAAGCACATAAAAATAAATAAGTACAATAAAGTCATTGTGTCCAACTGTAACTAAAGAGGTATAAAAATATAGATTCAGATCTCAGTTTTGAAATTTTGTTAATAACTTCCATTAATTTTGTTTTTCAGTATGGCACAGATTTTATCCCAAACATAGAAAAACATAAAATTATTAAAGATGATATTTCTACACTGTGCATCCTGGCAGGCAGGCTCACCAGTTTCTCCATAGAACAACTTCATAGATATTTTCATAGAAAACTTTCATAGAAATTTCATAGAAAAATTTCATATTGGAGAACATCATATATTATAGTGTTGCATGCCATCCATGGGCTGTTGTGTGAGCTATGCACATTGGAGCAATCTGAGGGGACGGGTCTGGCATTGCACACTGATTTGGCTGTGTGTCATAAGTGTGCCTTTCATCTCGTTCTGCAACACCTGAGATGGGAGTGACGTGCCAATGTGTCAATCAATTTGCTGACCACAAGACATCACAAGGCAAGTGTCCATCTTTCAAAATACCATTGCCTGCCTTATTTGGTGAAGAGTATTCCATCTCAGCTGCTTTGTGAATCCTCCCTATAAAATAAAGAGATTCTGGGTTCACTCTCTTTCCAGTACTGCCCAGCATAGAAGGGGACAGCTGGGGGTCACAGAGAAGTTCCACCCTCACCTGAGAAACTTGTGTCTGTGTCTTGTGTTGTTTCGTCTCTGTTTTCTGAGTTTAATGTTGCAGCCAGCTCTCTTGAACCCAGCTCATCTAATCAGCCCGTTCAACTGTTGGGATTATACTATGGAATTGTGTGCCATGATTGCTGAGACCAAATGTTAAAATTGGCTGAGAGAGGGGGGACCTTCTGTATGGCACTCAGACCAGATGAAGATGCTGTTTTCAACTTCTATTCCACTTACTCTAATAACATGCCCAGTCCTTTCCCACTGCTTCTAGGGACACAGCTCAGGAAAGACACTTGTAATTAGTTACCTGGCCCTGATTTCAGATGGCTGCATAATTCAGTCCACAGCCCCCAACTGCCTTCCCAGGATGGATCCTCCCATAAAGCACCACCCTCCTGGGGTCTCTCCCTCCTTTATTGGGGGTAAAATAAGTCCTAATTAATATTTTCCATGGAAACTGTCTTTGTATCATTTAAAAATATCCCTTTTCTTCTTGAAACTTTCCATTTCATTGCCCAATTGGTCTTTTTCAACTGTGAAATTAGTGGTACCTGAAGTTTAGTGGAATTCACTGTATTTGTTAATATGAAAATGAAGATATACTCTTTTCTTTGAGGGTTTCCAGCTTCATGGCAGAGTTTGCTGAAACAAGTTACAGCCTTCCCGTAGGGCAGGTGCACCTGAGCCAGGGTGTGACCCAGGCACTGATGTCCTCATGGCTGTGGGTATCAAGCTGTGAAGAAACTACAGGAGGGAAAGTGAGCAGAATCATTTCCATCCTGATGAGTTCTGTGAGGAGTCCACTGTGGTGTGTGCAGTGTGGAGAGTGGGGCTGTTTCTCTGTGTGGACCAGGGAAGGCACAGGGGATTCTGGAGATGCATCTGAGAGGAGGGAGCCCCCTGAACAATGGGATCATCAACAGCAATACCATGAGGGGCACTTGGGAAAGCAGGGATCCCAAGATCTCAGATGAACCACTTATTTTTCATTGAAAAGTAATTTTTGCCTCTGCAGCATGGGCATAAATCCATCAGGACTTCAATAACCAATATCCTCATCAAAATAATTCAGTTGAAATCCACTAGTTAAATTACCACAGTCCACAGGCTGGAAGAGCTGACATTTAGATGTGATAAGGGCATATGTGGACATGATAATCTTTCCAGCCTCTTCTTCCCCCTTCTGTGTATTTATTCTGATCTGTCTACAGGGGCTGGGAAACACACTGTTTTCTCTTTCAACTTGATTTCCACAGTGTCTGCTGTCCTGAGAGGGTTCCTGTGTTGGTGACCTTGGACACCTTCACTTCCCCCTCCTATCTCCATGTCCTCTGTCCCAGTGTTAGTGGTTAGGATGAGTCACAGTTGTGATGTGCTGAACCTCCCTGGCCACAGCAGACTCCAGACCTTAGCCAGGGACCAAGCTCCTGACACATCTTCCCCTGCAGAGCCCCAGGTCACCATTCTCCTGTCCCTCCTCCAAGTGGGTCTGTTCTTGATATAAAAATATTCCAATAAACCTATATTGATTTAAAAAAAATATAAGCAGCTCTCATCTTGGCAGGGAATACACTAGTCACAGGTGAACCTGAAACACCAACACTGCTAGAGAGGTGTAGTCCGAGAAGGGGTGCTCAGGGTCCAGGGAAGGTCCCTTCCTTGCTCAGTACCTGCAGGGGCTAAGGGGAGAGGCACAGGGGGTGCTGGTGACTGCACCTGCACAACCACTGGCTCCATCTGTGTTGCTTCTCATGGGGTCATGGGTGACTCTGCCCAACTGCTGAGTGCTGGCTCTGGGCCTTAGAGACCTTGGGAGCTGCTGAGGGTCTCACAGAGGCTCTAGAAATATTTGGGGTGGGGAGAATGAGGCTTGGCTGGCAGCTCTAGACCAGGAGCCCCAGGGCACCCCCTCCTCTGGTACCTCTGCACCCTATAGGGTTCTTCAGGCCCCTTCTTTCTTTGCCAAAACTACAACTTTGGCATTTCATGTGGGTCACATGGGCCAGGTGTCAACCTCCCTGAGACCAGCATGTGTTTTAAATTCCTGATGAATGGTTAATCTTGTGTCATTAAGCAATGGACAAATATTTGTCCTTAAGCAATGGACAAATACTTGAGCAGAAGGATAATTTGAGTTTCCTGTAGAATCTTGACTAGTAAAGAAAGAAGAGGAACAGCTTCATAAATTGGGAAGAAAAGGTACATGCTCAAGACAGTGGAACCCTGAACAAAAAACCCCACATCTTGATGCTCCAGACTGTCACTAGAGAACAAGCACAGCAGACTGTAACAATCCAGGGAACCTGATCTAGACACCCCAAAACAGGAGCAGTAGGTCCCTGCTAAGTTTGTCTTCTTATGATGATGATGAGCATTGTCACCATGGAGACTAGTGCACCAGAATCATGAGCCACTCATGTTCTGTTAGAAGGCCTGATCCTGTTTAGGTTGAAGTCAGAACTGCCAGGAAGATGCTGCTGGTATAACAGCTGCACAGATGTGCCCTGTGAGGTCAAGGGAGGTTGAAGACTGTATTCATGTGACACAGTCTGTCAGTGACATAGCCCCATCTCACCCAGATGGCCTGACTTGGGCCCAGCCTGACAGCATTAGGCCATGAAGTGGACACTGTGCAGCTGTGGTGAAGCTCTTATAGCTGAACGGTGCTGGTTCCAGGGGAAGGTGGAGCAGCCTCAGTGCAGGAGCTCCCTTGAGATGAAGAAAAAGGTCAGGAGACCAAAAGTTTAGGTTTTCAGAGGAATTAGCAGATGGACAGGTTGTGACAGAGTTTCCATACTGTCATGGAGAAAAGGCCCTGATTTGTTTGATGGCTGTATTGTGCAGGATGGAGTGGATAGACCACAGGAGGAACCTAGGCAGATCTCCGTGGTGATTCTCAGCCCTCTCATCCATTTCAGAGAGGAGGAGTAGCTCCTTGGGGCTCAGGCAGCCCTGCTCCTCCAAGCAGGTGTGGTTGACCTTGCATGGCCTCTGCTGGGCCTCAGGGAGGCTTGTGCTTTGCTAGTTTCTACAGAGAATGTGATGGCCTCAGGGCCTCAGGAAAGTTGGACAAGGAGCAAGTGAGATGTGAAACTGAAGGTAAAGTTCTGATGAATTTCCCATTCCATCCTGATGCTGCCCTGCCCTGGTGCAGAGCATTGGGCACAGGTGGAATGGAGAGTGACCTGAGTGGCAGATTCTCCTTTCTCTATGAGTTTACCCAAGCAGCATGTCAGGGAAACTAGCTGACTGGTGAGGCAGGAGGACCTGGGAACTCCATGACAACAGGACCCTGCACTAGCCTCTGCTGCTTCCAGGGCTTCCCTCAGTGAGCCTCCTCTTATCCCAGGGAGAAATGCTGAGAGTCATTGGGAGAGTCCTTAGGCCTCTGTTCTGGGAAAGCCAGAGGCTCCAGACAATGGCAGCAGTGCCCCAGTGAGTGAGCCTTCAAATTGGGGAACAGCAGGGACACGTGGATACGACTGGTCTCACATGTATATCTATATACATATCAACACTCTATGATTCATATGTGCAACACTTTCCATTATTGCACATGCTGGTGTGCCCTAGGCCTGATACACCCCCATGCTGAATATTAACCTAGGAGACTTACATTCACATTGTTGACACATTGTTAACACTCACATATCCCTGAGCATTGGTGGGTATGTTGGATATGCATGTGCTGTGTTATCTGGTGTTAACTTCTTCTCTACTTGACTTTATTCCTTTACTTACTTGGGTCATTAAAATTACTTGTCCTGATTTTCTAAATTATTTTGTTGCTCTCAAAGTATATAAATATAGTCTCCATATAAAATGCCAAGCTAAGGAATTTCCTGACTAGCTGGCTACATGATAACCCCTGGAGAAGTCTGAAGGAAGTGTCTTAGGGAAAACCCCCGTGGGACTGTGTGGTTTGTCTTTAATGTGAGTTACAAGTACGAAGGCCACAGTGGGAAAACTAGAAAGGCAGAAAAAGCGCTTGATGACACAGAGGGACTGTGAAGGCCTGTGAGCCTGTCCAGGAGGAGTGTGGATAAGAGGGGGTTGAAGGAATAGGGTGGCCAGGACCAGTGGGCAGGAAGGAGGGTCTGAGCAGGGAGAGCACCAGGAGGTGAGAGCAGTGAGCACTATGAGCAGTTAGTGGACAGCAGGGCCCTGAGCCTGATGGGAGGTGAGGAAAGCATTTGTACTGGATTTCAGGCTGTTCCCTGGGTTTCTGCTGAGTTCCTGACACTGCTCACCAGGACTGTGCTGAGGCTAACAGCATGACAAACTGGTAAAGTTCTACGGCACACCTTGGGTTCTGACACTGTCCTGATTCTCTATCCTTTTAAAACTTGTTGGACAGGAGAGGAGGACATGGGAGATTTTATTACGTCACAGTATCATGGACATGAACACTGAGCAAGGACAGCTGAAGTAACTTCTCGTGCCACAAGTTCCATGGTGATGGAGCTCCACCCATCCAAGGGCCAGCTTCAGTGTCTGTGCTGATAAATTCTAGAATGATGGGGGACACAATCTTCTGGAGGAAGAAGCTCTAACTTTTGAATGGATGAAGATTCCATTGGGAGCTGAGGGAGCATTAATAGCTAATTCCCTGTGGCTAAAAAAGGCTGGGGAAGCAAACCCATTGGACTCCTGTAGGAAAAGCATATGTATAGGACCCGAGGCTCAAAACAGTGAATTTTTTTGACTAGCTCAATACAAAAAGGCTAGTCAGAAGGGTTGCTCAGCCTGACCAGGGAAGGTTCTGGACCAGGCCCTACTTCCCCATGTGACCCTTGCTGAGGAGCCCAAGGAAACCCAACTGGATCCTCTGTAGATCAGAACCAGGAGCTGAGGTCCTCCACATTGCCCAGGGGAGAAGCTGGGATCTGGTCAGACACGCACATCACATAAGACGGAGAAGAGAGGAGAGGGTTTTAGAGGGTCATTGAAGAAAGACCTTCCTGCCTCTTTGCAGCAATGGGGTCCATCTCAGGGACCTAGTGCCTGGAGCCTGAGGAGCCAAAGCCAGGCCCTTGTCACCTGGCACTGGTGGTACTTGTACCACAATCTGGGGCTAAAGAGAGCTGCTCATACTACATCTCACACAGGGTGAGTTTCTCCTTGGCCTGCAGGAAAGATCAGTAAGTAACAAGGAAGAGGTGTGGCCTGGTCACCCCCTCCTGGCCAGGACAGATAACCCTACCCCCATGGAGTGGACCAGTCATGGGAGATAAAGAGAGAAGTAAGACCACAGCCTCCATGCTCTTCCAATGTCAGCTTGGCAGTTTATCAGCCAGGTGAGGCATGAGGAAAGAGAGGTGAAATTCTGTAGCCCAGGAAGGAGATCTGCCCTCAGGCTGAGCCCAGGACTCTCCTGCTAGGACCACCTGGTGTTCAAGGGCAGACAGGAGGAGGAAAACTCTCTGCCCTTAGGAGCCCCACTGGCCCCTCCCAGCCGCTTTGCACGCACCGCCCACACTGTTTTCCAGAGCCAAATGACTGACTGCTTAAGGCTCTGGCGAGCTCAGTGTTAGGTGGGACCCAGAGGGAGCCTTGGCAGCTGCCATTCAGCTCCTCTGCCTCCTGTTATTCTGGCTCTCAGGTGAGGGATCATGGCATGGTTCTACACACCTGTGAAAACTCTTTCATTGTGGTTGGGTCCTGTGTCCTGATACCTCTGTTTACCAAGCCCAGTGATTCAAGCTCAGGTTGCTGCAGGGTCCTGGCTCTTGTGGAGACTGGGGTATTACCTAGACTGCACAGGGGACCTTTCTGTTCTCTTTCCATCTCAGGTGCCACAGGAGAAATTGTGTTGACACAGACTCCAGCCTCTCTGGCTTTGTTTCCAGGGGAAATAGTCACCCTCACCTGCAGGGCCAATCAGACTATTGGCTTCTTCTCCTCCTTATACCAGCAGAAGCCTGGGCAGGCTCCCAGGTGCCTCATCTAGGGTGCGTCCAGCAGGGCCAGTGGAGTCCCTGCATGGTTCAGTGGCAGTGGGTCAGGGACAGACTACACCCTCTCCATCAGCAGCTTGGAGCCTGGGGATGCTGTAGTTAATTACCGTGTGCAGGACACACAGGTTATCACAGTGGTTCAGTCCCCAACAAAAACCTCACCAGCCCCACTGCCACTCTCTCTCCCCTGGGGCACAGCGGCTGCCCCAGGAGGCACCCAGTCAAATATTTTGCACTTTTCTCTTTCTCCGCACCTGCAAAGTTTGTGTGAGAGAGGAAATAAAACTTCATTCAGGTCTGAAATATTCATAGCCTCCTATGCCCTGTTTTGCTCCCCTGGAAAAATTATGAGAGATTAAAGAGGATTGGAACACTTGATATTATTTCCCTACATCACCAATGAGGATGGAGTCTCTGGAAGACCCATAATATCACAAACACAGGTGGAGTTAAAGGTGAATCCTTAAGAGTAATTTGATCTTTATATATTTATTTCTTTCTCATTTTGACATCAACAACATATTGCTAAATCTGTCAAAGCATAGACACTGTCAACTGTGGTTCTAGAAACAGCTCCAAGTTCTGCTCACATTTATTTCATAATAAAGTCAGGGTAAGATGGGGGAATCTTTAACACTTTCTTTTTGCTTGTGTCCACACAAAGCCTCTCAGTTATTCCAGCTTCTCCACCTATAGAGCCCAGGGTTCCAAGGAGGTGGGAATTGGTGGAAGGTCTGGCTTTCTGATGAGCACATTCCTCCATCCATCCTAAGGAGCTAACGTCTGAGTGATTTGTCAGTCATTTGTCTTTTTCCTGTCACAATCCTGCGTCAGATGTTTGACATTGATTAATGAAGAGTATGAATACAACTGTAGCTCAACACACCTGGACATAAATTTCTTAAATAGTCAATCACTTAGGGAGTTATTTAGAAAATACCTCCAGATCCCATTCAAGGAAAATTTGCAACAGGTTATTTCAACAATGAAATGCCAAAAGAGTTCCAGGTGTCCTTGCCAATAAAACTTCTTTTTCTTCTTTTTTTCCCCCTTTGGCCAAAAAACTTTCAAAGTTGCAAGCTCAGTTTCTCACATGCAGAACCTGATAACTACCCCCAAAGGAGCATGTTCCTGTGAAGAGGCACCATGACCTCCTGCACCTGCATGAAGGGACTCAGACTCCCCTTCTCACCTCCCAGTCGCCAGGCAGCCTCCTCCCTTTCCTGGAATCCCTCTGCTTTCAGTGCTGGGGAGGCAGAGGTGAGCTGAGGCCTCCTGTCCTCCATGCCAGCTGGCCTCACAGAAAATCTTGCTCTTTTTGCAAACATGAGTGTCCCAGTTTGGCTTCCATGTGTGTCAGCAGTAAGGTCTGGTTGGTGTCAGTTAATTTCATGGAACGTTTGGAATCCCAGCCCAGCCCATCTCTAGAGCTCACATTTGCTAGCAAGACCCCTCCCACTAGATGGCTTCCTCATGAATCTCTGCCACTCTCTCCAGGACAGTGTCCCTGTGCAACTCCTGCCATTGTGCGTTTCCCACTCAGCAGAGGTGGTGGACATTTGTCCCTCTAGTGGTCTCTTGTGTTTGGTGAAGAAAACTGTAATATTTTTGCACAAACTCTTGTGCTTGAATTTGAACATTTGACAAACCTGCCAGATGTTTCACCATTTCACAACAGAGTCCTGGTATTTACCATTGCTAGTCTGACTTCACTCTAATATCAGCTGTTTATTATATTCTGTTACCTGGGAAGTGGAAAAAAAACATTTAACTTTCCTTCTGAGAGTCAAGGAAATTATGGGTTGGAAGATGTGAAGAGCAGAGGGATGACCAGGAAAACTGACTGCAGAGCTCTCTCTGGGCTCCTCCTGGGCACACTTTCACTTTAGATCCTCAACCTCCTTCTTTGCACAATAGAGATAAGAAGTTTATTTTGCACAGGCTCCTGTACTTAATGTTACAGAATGATATTACAGGAGACTGTCAAAAACAAGTATATCTTTGCTTGTTTTGGGGTTGAAAAGCCTAATATGAACATAGCAGTCCATCCCAGTGGCTTGCAAGTCTGAGGCAGGAAATCACAAGATCAAAGCCACCTTCAGCAACAGGAAGGCACTAAACAACTCAGGGAGACCCTGTCTCTAAATAAAATACATAAGTGGGCTGGGGATGTGGCTCAGTTGATGACTGTCCTTGAGATCAATCCATGGAACCAAAAAAATAAATAACAAAAAATAAAAGTAAAATAAGATAGCAGTCCATCTCAATATCATAAGCAAACTCAATGCAATAATTATCAAAAGCACAATGGTGTCTTCTATTTTTCCTTCTTTATTTTTCTTAATTCTCAAATCACTTCTTACAGTTAACATGATAATCCATGGGACACAGAGAGACTAAATAATCTTACAAAACAGAAGTGAACTGAGAGGACTCAGTTTTCTGATTTTTAATGTTTTTAATTTAATTTCCTTGGCTGTTTTTCGGTGGTGCTGGGGACAGAACCCAGGCCTCCCCCATGCTGCCAGTGCTCTCACAGTAACCTGACCCCAGACCCTCCCTTCTCCCTATGCACAGTGCTAGGGAGTGAGAAATCACTTTCCCCTGCATTCCCAGCAAGAGCATTAGCATCCTCCAGCCTGGCACCAGCAGAACCAGGCCTGGCTGCTGAGCTCCTGCTGCCTCCTGCTGCCCTCTGCACACCCTGACTCCCTGGGAGGGCTGTGAGGGGCAGGGACACAGGTCATTCTGGCCCCCAGCAGACACTTCCTTCAAGGAACTTGAACTTCTTCCTGTTCACACTAAGGGGCAAACCTCCACTCAGATGCTGCTTTTCCCCAGAGGCAGATGAGAGCCTTCGGACTCTAAGGGGAGAAAGCTGGGGACAGGTCTGAAGTCACACCCTCCCTCTCCTCCCATCACTTCTCCCTGGAACCTGAGCTCCTCCAGTGTCTCTCCTCTGCCCTCCTGCCTGGGTCTTCTCTGTCCTGTCCCCTCCTACTCTGCGTTCCTACCTGTCACTCCTCACTCCCCACATGGCTGTCCTCATGTAGGTCACAACCCTTTTCTTCTGCATATCCTGGCCCTTGGCTTGCCTCTGACTCCAATCCTTGGATTCTCATGGGAGAATTAAATGTGGTGACTGATGGTCTTTAGAGACCAGAAAGGAGAACAGCAGGTGTTCAGGGCTGTACGTGTGGCCACTATGGTCCACTGTGAGCAGAGTCCCTGCATCATGTCAGCTGTGACCTGCCAGAGGTAACTCTGTCTGTCCAGTCAGAGGGGTGGCCACAAGCATCTGTGGATGGCTTTGTCCTGGACGAGGCAGTCACTGTGCCAGCTCTTCTGCCCTGTGTGGGGGAAGCAACCATACAGGAGCTGCCCAATCCCAGCGCTGGATAGAAATTCTATTTGGGCCACAGAACAACTCCCCGTCTCTATGACACTTGCTTCTCTCTGTCACTGGAGACCTTTTTGACCCGCAGTGTCCTGAGCAATGGGAAGGTCACTGTTCCAGGCAGTAGGAGGTTCCTGTGCAGCTCCAGAACTCCATGATGCTCATGCTCAGTACTGAAAGTGGAGAGGCAGCCATGGGTTTAGCCAAGAAATGGCAGCTTTACCTGCCCAAGCTCAGGGTGTCTGCACATAGAGTCCCATCGGCAGGGTGGCACATGCCTATAGTCCTGGACAACTTGAGAGTCAGGGAGGAGGACTGGAGGTTCAAGGCTACCCCAGGAAAATTATAGAAACACAGTATGTAAACCAAAGGGTTTACATCAGTCTCTTGCTGGGACTGCAGGGGAAAGTGACTTCTCACTCCCAAGCACTGTGCACAGGGAGAAGGGAGGGTCTGGGGTCAAGTTACTGTGAATTTTTTACTATGATTTGTGGCATAGCATGTGACAAACCCTGACTGAATCACTGCAGGTGATAAACTAATAAATAAACTTGTATAAGTAAATAAATAAATATAAATTCATAGGTTTGATAAAAAGTCAAGAAATACCTATGTTCATAGAAATATTCATACTAGAGTTACAGAATGAACACAGATGTGTCCATAGGACACATATTTTAATATTATATATGTGGCATGGAGTACTCCTTTTAGTTCTAAGCAAATTAAACTCTGGCTGAGAAGAGGCTCTGGGTATCTTTGCTGACCCTCCTCTCTGGTCTAGCAGGGTTTTGGGACAGAACAGTGAGATCAGCACTGAGTGCAGAACCAGGTGAGAGCTGATTCCTGGTCTCTGAACCTCCCTTGGCCATGGCCTCTCTGCTTGGCTCAGCCCCAGGGTGTGGAGCACCTTCCTCCCCTGGCTCCCTGACAGGCAGCCTGAGGGCAGGGCCTCTGCTTCCCCAGGTCCTCACCACACTGCCCAGGAGACCCTCCTCTTCAGAGCCCAGGACAAGAGCCTGCAGCTATCAGGCAGCTCCAGCCTGAGCTCAGCCTGCGTGAGCTCCTGCCTCAGCCTCTCCCATCTACATCACCAGCAAAGTCATTCCTTCATCCGATGCTCTGCACACATTCCCACATTTGTCCACCTGCAGGTTGTCACCTTGCTAGGGAGAAAGTTGACCTGAATTTACTTTTCCCAATCCCCACAGTAAAGATTTCATTGTAGTCTCTCTTCCCTAAGGAACTTAGCACAAGCACGGGGATATTTAAAATAGGTGAAGTTTTTAAACCTTCCTTTTTTTCCTATAGTTTACTGCTCACCAGCTCTGTCCTGCTGTTTGTGGTAGGAACAAGTTAGCCCTCCCAGGCCAGGGCAGGAGGAAATATCAGAGGACAACTGATGATCCCTGAAATGATGTGTAAATGAGGGATGGAGGGAGGGACTGGGGCTCTGACTCAGAAGTAGAGAACTGTGCAGCATGCACCAGGCCTTGGGTTCAGTCATCAGCTCTAAAGGGAGGAAGAAAGGAATAGAACAATGAGACAAAGAAATATAAAAAGAATGAAAGGTAGAAAGAAATGAAGGAAAAAAGAAAGGAAGGGAGGGAAGAGAAAAAAATAAAGGTTTCTGAAAACTAAATGAAGAAAAACATGAAGAACTTTGTCCTGCTTTATTCCTGGAAAAGTTGCAAGAGGACCTGATACAAGAAAAGATGTTTAGAGACATTGCAGCCCTCTTGAGGTCATGAGGCATTACTAAGAATTAAAAGGCCCTGTAATAATACTGGAAAAGGAGAGATATGTATGGATTCAGAATATTTGCTGTTTTTACTAAGATGCTGGACCAGCCTTATATTCTCTTGTTTGTAAAATTATTCTTCTCCTAAAGGACAGTTAAGAGGAAGAGACTGGCTGGCCTTCGACCTACTGGTCTGGAGAAGATGGGCACCATGATGGGTATGAGTGTTCTCTGTGGGTCTCTGAGGCAAGAAGGGCTGAGTCTATGCATGGGACCCTCCTTCCCTGCCTCTTACCCATGCTTTGCCAATGCCAAGAAACCCCAAATCCTCAGTGAGGTTATACATCTTCCTCTCTTTCTGTCTTCATTTCTGTTTTTACTTCCAAAGCATAAACTATCCCCTTGCTTCTGTAATGCCCCCTCCTCCTCCAAAGGTCACCAACACAGAACTGTGCTTAGGACACAAGGACAGCCTGTCCTGAACCAGAAAGTTACTACAGATCACCCCTCACAGCTCAGGGGGCTGACTGTGTCCTGTGGACCCAGGGAACTATGTTACCCCCAAGCAAATCTGAGCTGCCCTGTTCTGACCTGGGACACCTGGACACACTGAGCCTATGTTGATTCACCAGGAGGAGCCTCCCTGCAGCTGTGCCTAGCCTGCCCAGCCCTGCTGATTTGCATGCGCCCACAGCACAGCCCACTGCCCTGAGGACTTCTTAAGAGGCTGCTCACACCCTATACAGGAGTCAGTCCCTGTCAGGACACAGCATGGCCATGAGGGCCCCTGCTCAGCTCCTGGGGCTCCTGCTGCTCTGCCTCCAAGGTAAGGAAGGACAGTAATGGGGATTTACTAAACAGTGTGTTCAGTGCTGCCTGGCTACTAAGGAAAGTCCTCTTGGAAGATAAAGCTCATAAGAATATTTCTTTTTGTTTCGAATGGCAGGTGTCAGATGTGACATCACGATGACCCAGTCTCCATCCTCCTTGCCTGTGTCTCGTGGAGACAGAGTCACCATCAACTGCAGGGCCAGTCAGGGCATTAGCAATAATTTACACTGGTATCAGCAGAAACCAGGGCAAGCTCCTAAACTCCTCATCAGATATGCAAACACTTTGCAATCTTGGGTCCCCTCGAGGTTCAGTGGCAGTGGATCTGGGACAGATTTCACTCTCACCATCAGCAGCCTGGAGCCTGAAGATGTTGCCACTTATTACTGTCAACAGCATAACAGTTACCCTCCCACAGTGACACAGGCCATGACAAAAACCTCCCAGGGAGCAGAAGTGTGAGGCTGGGCTTCCCCAGCTGCTCCTCCTGCTGTCTCCACCTGCTCAGGGCACTGCTCAGAGACAACAGGGTCCCAGGGCCACAGGGAGGGTTTGTGGAAGGATCCAGGGGCAATCCTCTGCACCCTGAAGCTTTCCTTCAGCTCAACCCCAGCAGGTGACCATGATAATGGCTCATTGACAGCCCTCTCCATGTATTCCTCACAGGAATATTTTAAGTCTTTGATTTTTAGTGTAGTTTAAGTTCCCAGCATAACTGGGTGAAGTACAGAGTTCTCCTGTGTCCCCCCTGCTCCCACACCCCACCATCACCACTCCAGACTCTGTTGCTTCTATTACAATTCATCAACCTCTACCCATATCTATAGGTCACACTAGGGTCACCTTGTGCATTCTGTGGAAGTAGACAACTGGATAGTGACGTGTATCCTACAGTATGACCTGGCACAATGCAGGTCTCACCCTCACACTGTCTGAGCTCCAGCTGCTCCTCACTCCCCTCTCTGCTGCAGACCTTCATGATTTTCCATCCTGTAGTTTCACCTTGGCTGAGTGACACCGGCCTGGAATTTACAGCAGGTAAGACATTCAGACTGGCTCTCAGCTGAGTGTTTTGCATGTAAGTTTCCTTCCTTCACGGATTTTCATTACATGATAGCTTTTTAATTTTTTCTTCAAACTTGGTCCTTAATACAGGCATGTGCAACCACTTAGCTATATTCACAGTACTTTATTTTATTTTATTTATCTATTTATTTTTTTGTTTGTTTGTTTGTTTGGTTTGGTTTGGTGGTTTTTTTTTTTTTGTTGTTGTTGTTGTTTGCTTTTCTTTTTTTTTGTGTTTTGTTTTTTTGTTTTATTTTTTTTTTGTTTTTTGTTTTTTTTTTTTTTCTTTTGAGACTGGATCTCTCTAAGTTATTAGGTTCAGGCTAAATTGTTGAACCTGGCCTTAAACTTGTGCTCTTCATGCCTCAGTTCCAGTTATTGGGATTATAGGCAAGAATCACTGCAGACTTCTTTTCAGTGCTGAGTACAACTCTACTTCTGGCTCCTGGCCAGTATTGATCCATTACCTAGTGAAGGGCAGGCTTGTGTCCTTCAAGTTTTCAATGCTGAACACAGTTCCTATAAGTTTTCATTTGCAGATTTTTATTTATTTTTAGATGTGTACATTCACCATCTTTAGTTTCATAGCAGAATGCTTAGTGTTATCAGAATCTGTTACACTGTCTAGTATGTCCTGTCTTCATCTTGGAGACAGCTTGTGGACACTCTCCAGAACACTCAGCTGCTGGGAGTGGCTTGTGACTGCAGCCAGGACCAGCTTAGCATCATGGATGGGGCCTGGGATCCCCTCCTGCTGCCTGTGGGCTGCTCCCTCCTAGACTTGGCCATGCCTCAAGGGGGCTGTTTTCTCATGTGTTTTAATTTGCATTTCCCTGGTGACCTGGGATATCACAGTGATGTTTGGACAGATGTCCACAATGTGCAGTGGTCAGCCCAGCTGTCAAATGCTTGTCATATCTTCCTCCTTTGTGGTCCTTCTTCATCCTGTGTTCCAAGGTATATGTTCCTATCACATATTATTTCTTTATAGAGCACTTTGCCCCCACTTTGGGGTTAGCTATGTATTATTCTCTTTCTTTTTCTACACTGAGGGGCTCTTGATTTTACCTTGATTTCTGAAGTACTTTTCCCTGGATCTTGAGCTCTAGGTCAACAGAATTGTCTTTCAGTCCATGGTCAGCTGACCCCATTGCTCTGGGTCCAGGTGGGCAGAACTTCAGGGCAGAAAGGTGTGGGCGAAGATAACTGCTTCACACTTGGTGGCCAGGAAGTGCAAGGAGAGAGGGGAAGGGGCCTCAGGAAGATGCACCTTCCAGGGCTCATCCCTAGTGACTACCTTCTCCAGCCACACCCCCAGTGAGTCCACTCAGGCCAGGAAGGACCTAATAACCTCAGCTCTCCTAGTCTTGTCATTTCACCTCTGAATATTCCTGCATTAACACAGTACATGTAGGGAGTAACCTGAAGTTGAAACCAAAGCACAGTCTACAGAAGTACACATGCAATGACATCAATATAGCTGTTTTGATTCAACAGAAACTTTTTTTTTTCTTAAAACAGTGACTCATGGTCTGGAACCAAATACCACACATGGCACATGATCTGAGGGAAGTACGTCATGGAGCAGAAATCTAAGAAGTCCTCACTGTGCCCTTTCCCTTCCCTCTTTCCATCACTAGCCTGTCACAGCAAAGCTGCAGCCTCTGCTGAGCACTCTGTTTGCAGGGACAGAAATTAAAATTTCCTCCCTATTTTTGTTTCTTCTGATTGTTCCCAATTTTACTCTATCTTCATTTGAGGACAGTTCTCATCTGCTTTTCACAAGTGTATATCTTCTCAGGATCACTTGGACTCTGATTTCTGTCTTCTCCCTCCATGCCCTGAAGCTGTCCAGGAATGCATGCACAGATCTTTGACAACGACACACATTTCTCCACTCAGAGGTTGTGACCATACACTCTTCTTAAATATGGGCTTGATGAAATATATCAGAGCTACCCTTCATTCTTGCTACACTGTGGGGAAAGTCACCTTACCTGTGGCACATTATGATGCTAATGCATTCAGGTCAAAGCCTATCCAGGCCCCCCTACCCCTTGGCATTAGCCAATGAGAACAATCCTCATGGTTCTCAGAGTGAGCTCATGATGAGTTGTAAATTAAAAGTGAAACTTACTATGGATACCCGGTATCTGTACATGAATTATAACTTTGCTCTGAATCTGCTGATTCCCAGAGGTGTCATCTGCCTCTTAGAATAAAGTGTTTTCTATGTACTCTTTCACTTTTTCAAAATGATATTTGGCATAAAACCCTAACATTAAAATACAAATTTGGATCTCAGTTTTGTTAATAATTTTCACAAATTAGTTTATAAAATCATATCACTTTTTAGTCATTTATTTTTCAGCATTTTTTGCCCAGATTTTATCCCAAACATTGCAAAAAAAGATAAAAATAAAATGACATTTCTACACTGTGGCTTCTGATACACACATTCACCAGTTATCTTCACAAAACAATTTCATACAAGAGAACATCACACTTATAGACTGGAATTGTGCCAAGGTTATTGAATTCAAATGTGAAAATAATCTGACTGAGAGGGAGCTTCTATAGGACACCAGGTGTGCATGTGTGTGAGCTCTGTGCACTGGATTGGAAGCATGATATTTTCAAATTCTATTCCACGTACTCTAGGTCCATGTAGAGAGCTTCCCTACTCCCTTCAGGTCAAAACTCAAGGAAAGAGCTATAATTAGTCACCTGATCTGGAGGCTGCTCCCCAGTCCTAACTGCCTTCCCAAGATTGACCCTTGCATGAAGCACCACCCTCCTGGGGGCTCCCCCTCCTCTATTTGGGGTACATTAAAACTTTATTGATATTTTACACACAAGCTATCTTTGTATCACTTCAAAAAATCATTTTTGCTCTTGTACCTTTCTTTTCCATTTCCAAATAGATATTTTTTTTTCAACTATGAAAGTAAATGTACCTAAAGTTTAATAGAATTCACCTTTTTTTTCAATATATAACCCAGACATTCTCTGATGTTTGAAGGTATTCAGGTTCATGGCAGAATTTTCTGGAATAAGTTACAGCTCTCACATGAGCTCAAGTGCACTTGAGCCAGTGTGTGATCTAGGCATTGATGTCCTTGTGGTTGTGGGACCAGACCATGAAGCAAACAGTGGCTGCAGGAGTGAAAGTGGGCAGAATCATTTCAACCCTGATGAATTATGTCTGGGACCGCTATGGTGAGCGAGGTGTGGAGCGTGTGGCTCTTCCCCTCTGTGGATCCAGGAAGGCACAGGGGCTTCGGGAGATGCATCTGAGATGGGAGGTGGGATACCCATGACCAATAATGGACAGCAAAAACAAAGACCACAAGGTGCCCCTGGAAACAGCAGGGATCCCAAGATCTCAGAAGAATATTATTCATTGAAAAGCATACACATTTTTTGTTTTACTTCTGCAGTGTGCAAAATCAACGAGGCCTACAGTAATTGATAGCCTTTTCAAATAATTCAAATAACAATCACTAGTTAATTGACCACAGTCCCCAGCTAGACAAGCCAACATTAAAAATGCTGAAAAGGCATAAATGTGCATGATATTCCTTACTTATCATCCTCTTATTCTCCTTGCAAAAGTGACTTTCTGATCTGTTTCTAGGGGCTGCACAAAAAATCTGTTTTCTTCTTCAACTGCAGAGGGTTCCTGTGTAGGTGACCTGGGACACCTTCTCTTCCCCCTCCTGTTTCTAAGTCCTCTGTCCCTGTGTTAGTGGCTGGGATGAGTCACAGCTGTGATGTTCTGAACCTCCCTGGCCACAGCAGACTCCAGACCTCAGCCAGGGACCAAGCTCCTGACACATCCTCCCCTGCAGAGCCCCAGGGTCACCATCCAAGTGAGTTTGTTCTTGATATAAAAATAATCCAATAAACCTGTTTTTGATTAAGAAAGAAAAATATAAGCCACTCTCACCTGGGCAAAGAACACATGAGTCACAGGTGAACCTGGAGCCCCAGGACTCCTACAGGGAAGGTGGGCATCTTAGCAGGGGTCCTCAGGGGGCCTGGGTACGTTCCTCCCTTGCTCAGTGCCTGCTGAGGCTGAGGGTAGAAGCCCAGTGTCTGGTGGCATCTGGAGCTGCAGCACCTCTGGGACCTTTCCTGCTACTCCCCTGGGGCCCTGGGTGACGCCTCTCAACTGCTGAGTGCTGGCCCTGGGCCTGAGAGCCCCTGGGAGCAGCTAAGATCTCACAGAGGCTCTGGAAGGAATTGAGTGGGAAGCAGTAGGTGGGTTGGAAGCTCCACACCAGAAGCCCCGCACAGCTCCCACCCCTATGCCTGCATCACAGAGGGTCACTTAGGCCCCTTCTTTCTTTGACAAAACCACATCTTTGGCATCTCATGTTTGTCACACAGCCAAGACATCAACTGCCCAAGACCAGCATGGCTTATGAATTCCTGATAAACTTATAATCCTTTGTCCTTAAGTAGAAGGACAATTTCTTGGGAAGAGTGGCCACTTGAGTTTCCTAGAGAATCTCACCTGGTGATAAAAGAAGAGAAACAACTTCATGAACTGGGGATAAATATCTATGGCCAAGACATTGGCACCCCAGGTACAGATCCTGCCTATTGAGGCTCCCCAGACCTGTCACAAGAGAGCAGATGCACTCTTGACCACGACCTGCACAGGTGAGACAAACTGGGCTTGCATGGGTTGGTGGCAAGTTTAAGCTAAGAAGAAGGCAACAAAAAATCACATAACAGGAACAATTTGGGGCATCAATGTCATGAAAGCTCTTGACCATAAGGGCTAAGCTTCCATGCTGAAAAATAGAGAGAGAGAGAGGGAGAAAGAGAGAGAGAGAGAGAGAGAGAGAGAGAGAGAGAGAGAGAGAGAAAGAAAGAGAGAGAGAGAGAGAGAGAGAGAGAGAGAGAGAGAGAGAGAGAGCTCATGTTTTCTTTATAAAGTTTTCAAAGGTTAAGTCTTGCTTCATGATGTCTTGGTGTCAACAGATTGACTGCCATCTATACAGGTCACACCTACCTCAGGTGCTGTGTGGGATCTTAGGCAGAGCTAGAGGGGGTGGCACACCTGCATCATGTAATCAGTCCCTGACAGGGACTTTGCAGTGCCAAACCTATCTTCTTAGGAGGCTACTATGCACAACACAATCCACACATAGCCCATGGACAGCTCCTGACAACACACTAGAAAATAAGCCATCCAAGAAAACTGATCTAGAAGCCCTGAGGCAGGAGAAGTGATCCCGTCCCATGGGGGCCACTAAGGCTTGAGAGCTCTGCCCTGCACTCAGGCCCACAGGGAGCTGGTCTGTGTCTCCCCAGATGCAAGCTCAGGTAGGGTTTCTTATCTACTTTGTGACTATAATAACCACAACCCAACACAGGGATTCATAGAGTGGAGTCAGAATGCAGGTCAGCAGAGGCCCAGGCTGGTGGGAGAACAAGGCCCTGTTCTGAGGGTGCCCCAGGTGAGCAATGAGGATTGACTGTCCTTATGAATTCAAAGAGGGGACAGAACACACTGAGTACCCATTCAGTGATTGTGACCAGACCTAGAGGTGTCCAGAGAAGAGGGGACAGAAGTGGAAGAGAGAGGTTTTACAATTCCAGTGCAGTCCCCAGGATGTCCCCAGAGCCCTCATCAAGGGGCAGGTCACTGTTCAGTGCACAGTGGCCTAGGGTGGGCTGAGCTACATCTTCACTAAAGCCATGAAAGGAACCAAAACTTGCTTCTGAAATTACTCTAACCTCTCCAGAAAGACACCTAGGAAAGAGCCTGTGTAGGCTTTGCCTGCTCTTCTCAGGATGGGAGGAACCATCACATGTCTAAGTGTGTCTTAGGGATACTGAGGCAGTAAGGGCAGAATCATATTGGGTTCCATCCTACCCTGGCCTCCTGGTCCAGCAAGGCCAATGTCCAGAGAAACTTAAACCAGATCACAGAGTTTACAAATTGTAATTTCCTCCTGCCTTCAGTGCTCTTTTCACATCCTAAGCATGAATTGACCCTTTGTCTTTTCATTCCTTCCTGTTCTTATGATCACTAATAAAGAAATGTCCACAGGAAACACAAGAAGAGCTTTTCCTGGATATGAAGAAAGTAATAAGTCACTCCTCACAGGAGAGTATCTGGTTGTGTCCTGTGTGTTCCAGGTGAAATCATATTCTGCTCTGGCACATCTGTGCTGCTCTCAACTGAACTGGGATAATGGGCACCTGACCTTTGCTGAGTGACCTATGAGCCCGTGCTGCAGCTGTGCCCAGCCTGCCCAGCCCTGCTGATTTGCATGTTCCCACAGCACAGTCCACTGTCCTGAGGACTTCTTAAGAGGCTGCTCACACCCTATGCAGGAGTCAGTCCCTGTCAGGACACAGCATGGCCATGAGGGTTCCTGCTTAGCTGCTGGGGCTCCTGCTGCTCTGCCTCCCAGGTAAGGAGGGACAGTACTGGGGATTTACTAATCACAGTGTGGTCAGTGCTCCCTGGTTACTCAGAGAAATCCTCTTATAACATCACTACTTACAAGGATATTTCTTTTTATGTTTCCAATGTTAGGTGTCAGGTGTGACATCACGATGACCCAGTCTCCATCGTCTTTGTCTGCATCTCAAGGAGACAGAGTCACCATCACCTGCAGGACAAGTAAGGGCATTAGCAATTATTTACACTGGCATTGACAGAAACCAGGGCAAGCTCCTAAGCTCCTCATCAGATATGCAAACACTTTGCAATCTGGGGTCCCCTCGAGGTTCAGTCGCAGTGGATCTGGGACAGATTTCACTCTCACCATCAGCAGCCTGGAGCCTGAAGATGTTGCCAATTATTAATGTCAACAAGGTGCAGTTCCCCTCTTACAGTGACACAGGCCATGACAAAAACCTCCCAGGCAGCAGAAGTGTGAGGCTGGGCTTCCCCAGCTGTTCCTCCTGCTGTCTCCACCTGCTCAGGGCACAGCTCAGGGGCAGCCAGGCCCTGAGCACTACAAAGAGGGTCAGTCAGAGGATCCAGGGGGTTCCTCTGCACCCTGAAGCTTTCCTTCAGCTAAACCCCAGCAGGTGACCATGATTACAGCCTCAATCATATGTGACAGGACAGAATTTAGACCTTAAGGCCCTGAAACAGGCAATAGTTGGTGTTCTGCAGTAGAGACAGGCCTCTCCATGTTTTCCACATGGGAATATTTTAAGACTTTGATTTTCAGTGTAGTGTAAGTTCCCAGCAGAACTGGGTAAAGTGCCAGGTTCTCCTGTGTCCCCCTGCTCCCACAGCCCCTCCACCACCACCCCAGACTCTGTTAATTCTATTACAATTCATCAACCTCTGCCCACATCTACAGGTCACACCAGGGTCATTTTGTGCATTCTGTGGAACTATACAAGTGGACAGTAACGTGTTTCCAGCAGTGTGGCCTGGCACAATGCAGGTCCCGCCCTCACACTCTCTGAGCTCCAGCTGCTCCTCACCCCCCTCTCTGCTGCAGACCATCATGATTTTCAATCCTGTAGTTTCACCTTGGCTGAGTGACACCTGACTGGCACTCACAGAATGGACAATGTTCAGACTGGCCTGTAACCCTGAGTATTGTGGAGGTTTGTGTAAACCTCATCCATGGGTTTCTGTTACAGAATAGAGAGTTATTTCCTTTTTACTTTTTCAAGTTTTTCTTCAAATTTGGTATTGAAGCCAGACATGCACTACCACTCAGCTACATTCACAGTCACATTTAATTTTTTTTTTTTAAACAGGATCTCTCCAAGTTGTTAGGTCCTTGCTAAGTTGCTGAAACTGGCCTTAAACTTGTGATCCTCTGCCTCAGCCTCCCAGTTGGTGGGGTTAAAGGTGAGCACCACAGCACCCATGATAGCTGTATTCTTTTCATTGCCAAGTAATATGCTACTCTCTGGTTCTTTGATAGTATCATTTCATTCCCCCAGAGAAGGGCAGGTTTGTGTCCTCCAAGTTTTCAATGCTAAACACAGTTTTTATAAGTTTTTATTTGTAGATTTTTATTTACTTTTTAGATGTGTATTTTCACCATCTTTAGTTTCATAGGGGAATGCATAGTGTTATCAAAATCTGTCACACTGTCTTGCATGCCTGTCTGCATCTTGGAGACAGCTTGTGGACACTCCCCAGAACACTCAGCTGCTGTGAGTGGCTTGTGAACTACAGCCAGGAACAGCTCAGCAGCAGGGATGGGGCCTGGGCTCCCCTCCTGCTGCCTGTGGGGTGCTCCCTCCTGGACATGCCATACCTCAGGGGGGACGTTTCCTCATGTGTTTCAATTTGCATTTCCCTGGTGACCTGGGATGTCACAGTGATGTTTGGTCCAGTGTACACAATGTGAATTGGTAAGATCCAGCTCTCAAATTCTTGTCACTTGTCCATCCTTTATGGTCCTTCCCCATCTTGTGTTCCTAGTCCCTGCTCCTGTCATGTCTCTATTCTCTATAGAGCCCCTCCTAGCCACCTTGGGGTCAGCTACACACTCTCTTCCTTTTCTACAACTGAGCACTCTTGAGTTTACCCTGATTGCTGAGGAACAGTTCCCAGGATCTAGAGTTCTAGGTCCACAGACATTTTCTTCAACACTTGAAAGTGTGTCCTTTCCTTTGAACTCCCTGTTTCCAGGGGAGAAATTCTCTGTTCATTCCAGTTGCTTCTCCATAAACCTAAGGAGTCGCGTTTCTCTCCCAGCTGTTAAGGTCTCTGTCTCTGTCTTCAGAAGGTGGCAGTGTGGCTGTGGGGTGGGTTGGCAGGCATCTCCTGGTCATCTGAGTCCCTGTTCCCTGGCCCACTAGGCTGTCTCCAGGGTTCTCTAGCTGGTTGTGACCATGGCTGTCCCTCCTTCCTCTGCCTGCTCCATTCACCTGCTCAGCTCCCCACTGGGCTCTTATTATGGTGAATGCAGTTTTCAGTTCTGGAACTTTTCTTTTTCTGTCCTTGCACAGTTTCTATTCCATGGCTGATGCTTTCTGTTTGTTCTTCATTTGTTTCAAACACATTTGCAGGTGCTGGTTGTTGCACTTTTATTGTGGCTGATTTAAAATCCTGTTCAGATGATCCTTAGGAACATTTTAACTCAGTGTTTATGTGAACTGACTGAACTTTCTCATTCATAGGAGGTTATTCAGGTTTTATGAAGATGAGTGTGTTTTTTGCTACCTGGCCATTTTGGGAATTAAGTCACATCACAGGGCTGAAAATTCTGAATGACTGACCAGACCCTAGTATAGGCCAGGGCTGTGACTTATGGCCTATAGAAGGGCAGGACCCACACAGGTAAAAGGTTTATTTTTATTTATTTGTTTGTTTGTTTTTCCTCTAGGCCTAGAAATCTCCTTGGAAGCACTTAGAAGATACAAATGCCTGAATTCAAGGCAAATCCTTCTGATCACCAGTCTGTGTTGGTCAGTTTTACATTGTTGTTGTAAAAATTTAGCACAAAACTAACATAGTCAGGAAAAGTTTATTTGGGCTCATGGGTTCAAAATTTCCGTCCATGGTTAGCTGACCCCATTGCTCTGGGCCCACATGTGCAGAACATCAGGGCAGAAGGGTGTGGGGGAGGAAAGCTGCTTCACCCATGGTGAGAGGGGAAGGGGCCTCAGGGAGCACCTTCCAGGGCTCACCCCTAGTGACCACCTCCTCCAGCCACTCCCACCTGCCCTCAGTCACCACCCAGTTAGTCCACTCAGGCCCAGAAGGACTGATCAGGCTCAGCTCTCAAAATCTTGTCATTTCACCTCTGAATATTCCTGCATTAACACAGCAGCTTTACAGGGACACTCTTATGCCCAAACCATAACGAAGCCTAAAGAAGAACACAGGCAATCACTGTAAAATAACTCTCTTCACTCTCACTTGCAGTTAATTTCTTAAAACAGTGACTTTTGGTGGCCAGGTTTGAAATCAAATACCCCACATGACACATGATCCTGAAGGAAGCTTGTCATGGAACAGAAATCTAATAAGTCCTCCCCTTTCCTTCTCCCTTACTCTTCTCCATCCTGGGCCTGCACAGAAAAGCTGCAGCTTCTGCTGAGGCTCTGTTCGCAGAGTCAGGGCTTAAAATAGTGTCCTCTTGTGCTTTCTTCTGAGTGTTCCTGATTTTATGTTATGCTCTTACCTTCTTTGACAAGTGTGCATTACTGTTGCTCAGGCCTCTAGGGCATTCTCTTCTCAATTACCAAATGAGAAAAAGAAATGTACATAATATAGTTCAATTACACAACTTGGCACAAACCATCAAGAATTGTGATTTCTGATTGTGTTCTGTGCTCATTTAGTGTTCCTGGTCCTGCAGCACACAGTAGGTCCTGGTGAGAAGATTCCCATCTCAGTCAACCACACCCTGTCTGAGTGTCTGGATGCTGATGCTCCTCAGAGTGCTGTGGGCAGGAAGGCTATCTTGACCCACAGCACAGGTGTGTTCTAAGAGGAAGGCACCACAGCCCTCCAGGAGACAGTGATCTGAAACTCCAGCAGTCCATGGGTGACAGGTGATATTTGGTTCTGAAGCAGAGAAATCAGATACCCTGAGGTGGCTGTAGTACCAGCAGCACCAGTAGAGGTGGTGGAGAGACATGGCACTTGTCGTGACCCCAGTCCCTGCCTCCACTCGATCAAGGATCTATTGTGCAAATATGGTGGTAGTGAGGGACACAGAGACCAGGCAATCTTCCCAGAGAAGAGAGGCTTCCAGTTCACATGGCCACTCAGCTCTCCTCTGTGGCACTTTCTCTGCTGTTTCACAGAATCTATAAAGTCTGCACATGCAGAACCCCCTCCACGAGCCCATCTGCTGAATCTCTCAGGATCACTGTGTCTAATTTCCTGTCTTCTCCTCCAGGCCCTCAGCCAAACAGCTCTCCAGCAGTCCATACACAGAACTTTGAACAGGGCACCCCCTGTCCACACACCATATGCTCTTCCTAAATATCTACTTGGTTAATGTAATATATGAGATACACCATTGTCACAAGCTGTCCATGGGTTGTGTGTGGGTCACTGTGCATGGAAACCTGGTGTACAGGAACATCTTGTATCTGGGAATGACCAGTGGACATTTTCTCAGGTGAATTGCTCAGAGACACTGTGAATTTCTATCACACTCTGCCATGGCCCACACAGCACCTGAGATTGGAGTGACCTGCCAAGGTGCCAATCAACATGCTGACTGCAAGACAACAGGAAGCAAGGCTCCCCCTTGAGACTTTATCCCTGCCTTTGAAGTACACCCTTAAATAAACCACCCAAGCCATCTTTCCTTTGTCTAATTCTAGCTCTTGTGCAGATTGGATGTATCAGGGGCTTGGCTTTTGTAATATATTTCTAACTCTTTGTCTTTTGTTTTTCCCGAATTATTTTAGACTTTAAGTTTTCAGGTGGTCTATACCCTCCTTGGTAGGAAGAATAATAACCCAATGAGATGCTGGGTGTGACCTCTGTGAACCCATTATTCTGACTACACTCTGGGAGCATATATTGTACACCTTACATATGCCATTTTATGAGGCTAATCCATTCAGGTCAAAGCCTAGTTTGTTTTTTCTCCCCCTTGACATTATCTAATTGAGACAATCCTTGTGATTCCTGGAGCAAGATCATGCAGAGTTGCCAGGGTAAGACAGAAATTTGGTAGTGAACATCAGGAAAATTTCCATGAATTTTAACTTGGACATGTATCTGCTGATTACTGACAGTATTATCTGCAGCTTAACATAAAGTAATCTTTCTACTTGTTCACTCTTCCAACAATGATATTTGGCATAAAAATATCAGCATCAAAAATACAGATAGGTCTCAGTTAATGACACTTCATTAATGATTTTCACTAATTATATGAAAATCATTTTTTGAACACTTTTCAGTATAGCACAGATTTGATCCCAAACATGGTAAAAACACATTATTGACAATGATATTTCTACAGTGTGCCTCCTGCCAGACACACTCAAAAATTATCTCTACAGAAAAATTTTATATTGGAGATCACCATATATTATACTCTGAAGTTGTGTGCCATGATTGTTGAGACCAAATGTTAGAATAGCCTGAGAGAGAGGGGACCTTCTGTGGGGCACTCAGGGCTGCCTGTGTGTGAGCTCTATGCACTGAATGTGAGGATGCTGTTTTCAACTTTGGCTCCACTTACTCTAGGAATGTGTCTAACCTTCCCCTCTCTTTCTAGGGTCAGAGCTCAGACCTCTGTCAAATGCTTATACTGGACTATGTCCCTCCATGGCCTGAGTCAGTGATTCCCTGGGAGACTGGAGATAGCACTTGGGAAATCTAGGGGCCACCCCTCTTTGTGCCTTTGCAAAGAGCAGGGGCACTTCAATGACACTGAAGGTTTCTTTTGAAAGAATATCACACCCAAGAGTAAACATGACTAAAAGTCTGGAGACAAAATTGGTTTTGGACCTTTTGTTACTGGACTTTTCAAAATGGTTATGATTGGAAATAATGACATTCTAAGTGGATAAAAACCAGCTGGTCTCTGCTCATCAGGGGGCTCTCAGCCACCCACATGGCCTAACACAACAACCCATCAGCCACCCTCCCAGCCTTTCTAGTGATGCTACTGCAGATGCCATCAGCCTGGGCTCACAGGGATCCTGATACTTCTGGGTACCCAGCCACCAGGCATAAAGACCACTCATGGGCCCTCATCTATTCCACAAGGGGAACAGGTCAAGGACTGTGGAGGCTTATTAGGAATCACACACTGTACTGTGGGGAGCACAGATGCATCCTTCCTAGGCCTCAGACACTGAATTCAGTGCAGTTTGGAAGAAAGTATTTGAACCTTCCTGTCAACATTAGGTTGAACACCCATAAAATAAAGGACACACCTGAATTAGAGACATGAGGGGCTCCCCCTCCACCATCCCTGCAGGCCTGCCCTGGACCTCTGAGGCATTTTAATGGAAGCTGAGATCTGAACTGAGGGCTTGAGTCCAGTTCTCTGTGTGTCCATCACTCTGTCCTCCTGATGTGTCCCAGGAAAGCTGCACATGTCCAAGGGAGGGGAAATGGTCACTGTCTGTTGACCCAAACCTCTGGAGACTCTAGTTTCCTAAATATAAAATGGATCATCTGCCTCTTCAGATACTCTTGAAAAAAACCCCAGGTGCTGGGACACCAGATGTGACTAGTGGTCAGGTTTCAACTCACCTAGTAGCAGGTCTTCTCACCCTGAAAGCCAAGGACATTTTTGGAATGAAAGTTCAGGGAGGAGACATAGATTGCTTACACTGAGAATATAATGAGTGTGGATAAAAGTGGTGAAGCAGCACAGATAGTGACAATCTTCATGATAATTGGGCATTTCTAAGGGATACACTTGTTTCTATTGGTTAAGTGGACTTGATGGACAAAAGCTTCACAGTCATTATGATTGAATGTTCTGTGGTTGGTCATGTGTTTTTGATGATTCCAACTATCAATCAAGAATATGGAGCAGAGGTTTTGATTTGGGGCTCAAGAATCTGATTGATTTTTAAATCTCTGATTACCCTGCATTCCTCATCTCTTGTAATTACATTGAGGACATCTTGGAATATTTTATTTATTACAGTGCTTTGATGATGACTGAAAAAGGTCAACAAAGTGGGTCCTTGAACTACAGAGATACTGCACAGCTTGGACCCAAGCACCATCATTCTCTGGTGCCACCATTGCTACCAAGAAAATGTTGAGCAGCACAATATTGTGTGGCTGGTAGATTCCAGACATGGTGGATGATTACCCATGTGTGAGTTTATAAAATTAAAATAAAATTAAAGTTTAAATTGAATCTTTCAGATGTACTTGCTGTTTATCAAGTGGTCAATACACACTGGTGACTGGTGGCAACAGGATGTTCTGTTGGCCTATGTTGGTCTAAAAGGTTGGTTTGACCATCTTTGATGTTGTAGCTAAGAGCACAAACCTCCCAACAGCTGACCACAAGCCTGTGTGACTCCCCCCTGGGCCTTCTTAGTAGGCACAAATGTTGTGGTCTTGAGTTGTCCCAGGTATCTTCCTGAGAAGGCAGGAATGAGGCTGCACTGACAGGGAGGCCAGGAGGCCTGGGCTCCCCCACTCTGCCTCCACACCTGCATCCTCAGGAGCCTCTCTGAAACCACAGCTTTGGCCTCTCACATGCACAACAGAGTCCAGCCCTTAACCCTCTTCTCAGTTATCACTTTTGAATCACTGGTTGTCTGTCAGTCATTTGTCCTCAGCTAGAAGAAAGACTGTTGATATGAACTGGACATCTGTGTTCCTTACAGAATCTGCCCCAGTAATGAATACATTAGGGTCAGCTCCCTGAGCAATAGTGAAGATTAGCAGTGAAGCCTCATGGGACTGAGTTTAAAATCCTAACCATGTTATGCCCAGGATCTACAAGTAGGTGGCAGACAAGCCACAGCCAACCAGTCACCTTGTCTTAGAAATATCAGGAAATAGATAATGGACCACAGCCCACAGCACATGCCTCACACACAGAGTCCACCTAGCAATGCTCCACAGTCACATCATGGGTGCCTTGGTGACTCTGTTCTACTGCACCATATTCTAGGGCAAGCTGAATCTTTCTAGTCCTAATTTCCCATATCCAAAAAGCTCAGAAATCTGAAAGTTTGGTGTTAGGAGCCACAGCAAAAATATTGATACAGGCACCTTTGGATTTTATGACTGCCAGCCAGCAATTCACATTCATATGGTAATTGGACTCATGCTGTCTAGCTGGGCCCATTTTCAGGACTCAGGTTACTCATGTCACTCTTGTAATGGGAGAGTTCCCATTGGTTGGGAAAGGATGGTAGGAGGGTGTTCCGGGGGAAGGGGAAACCCCCCGGCTCAGGTAGAACACACACGTGGCGGACCCACCTGTTAGGGGACGCACACGGCCTCTCTCTAAATAAAACTTTGTCTCAGTTTGACTGGCTTGTGTTTTTGTGCCCAACCGGGTTGCAAGATTGCAAGCCCGCGTGCACTGACAGCTCAGCAGGGAATCGCTCAGCAGGGGTGCCGCAGGCAGTGCTCGGCAGCAGGAGCGGGACTCAGCCGGCCCGGGGCCGGGCAGTTTGCGGCATTTTGGTGGCCCTGTACCGGGAACGCCCAAAATTTAAAGGTGAGTAATATCGCTCGCCCCTAAGGAAAGGCGACAGAATGGGTATTTCTGTTTTGATTTATTCTGCTCTTATTTCAGGCTCTCTAGCCTTACAATTTTTTCAGACGAGTTGGGATAAATGGTTAACTCAAGGTTTGAAGTTATTCGGCCCTGAGAGAGAGAAAATTGACATAATCATTTTCCTCCTCTCCGTTTCTGTTTCATTCTGTTTTGGCTTTCTTCTATCCTATCTTATTGGGTTACGTTACCTTTATAGTAGATTAGAATCTAGTAAAAAACAAACCGAAAAACTGTTAAGTAAATTGTTAGAGGTCCAAGCCATGGCAGAAAACATATTAGGTCAAGCAAAACAAAAGGTCTCTCAAGCTAGTCAGATAGAAGAAAATTTGAACAAGGCAAGCTCAGGGAAAAAACGGTCGTCAGATAGGGAGGCTGCTACTAACTCCGTTCCACCACCAGAGGGCATAGTTCAACCAACAGCTTTACCTGCCTCCATAGATGATGAACGGAATCCTGAGGCGGGACCCCAAAAACTAGCATGCCCTGTAGTTGAGCAGGGAGAAGAAAAAGAACGAGTTTACCGTGCCTTAGATTTCAAAATAATAAAGCAATTAAAGGAAGCTGTAGCAGCCTACGGCCCGGCCGCTCCCTTCACAGTCAGTATGGTCGAATCTATTACCGGCTGGAACTTAACACCAGCAGATTGGGCTAACGTGTGTAATTCTGTGCTAAATAGAGGACAGTATTTATTGTGGAAAATTGCCAATGAGGAATTTTGCAAGGAGACAGCTAGGCGAAATGCAGAAGCAGGTTACCCTGAACGAGACCTGAAAATGTTACTGGGAAAAGAGGAATTTCAAGAGCAAATGCAACAGCTCAGATATGATCCTGGCGTATACGCTCAGGTCGCTATAAATGCAATTAAGGCATGGAAAACTTTAAAGGGACAAGGGGATTTTCAAGGTCAACTATCTAAGATAATACAAGGAGTTAATGAGCCCTACGCTGACTTTGTAGCTAGACTTATTGAAGCAGCCTCTGAGACATTTGAAAATACAGAACAGGCAATGCCATTTATAAAACAGCTGGCTTATGATCAAGCAAATCGTTGCTGCAAAGAGGTCATTAGACCATGGAAACAGGAAGATTTAAACACATATATTAAATTATGTAGAGACATTAATGAACAAGGACAAGTCATGGCAGCTGAAGTAAAACAGGCTTTAAGTACCAAGCCAAAAACATGCTATAATTGCAATCAAGAAGGGCATTTTAAAAGAAATTGCCCCATAGGAGGAGGGTTTAACAAAGCTAGGTATCAAAAGAGTAGAATCCCGGGTATTTGCCCACGATGCCATAGAGGGAGACATTGGGCTAATGAATGCCATTCTCAAACCACCATAGAGGGTATTCCGTTATCAAAAAATGGACAAAGACCAAGTGTCTACCCACGATATCGTGGAGAAAGGCATCAGGCCCCGTTGTCAAAAAACGAATTGGAGGGCCCAATGCCCCGGGGCCCAAAACCACAAATATACGGGGCAATGGAGGAACCCAGCAGCACCATCAAGGTGGTGCCCAGGATGCATTATCCATCAGATCCCTCATCAGACAGACTAGAGGGAGCGCAGGGTTGGACATCTGTGCCTCTGCCAGAGCAGTATTAACTCCAGAGATAGGAGTTCAAATCATTCCCACAGGAATAAAAGGACCTCTTCCCCAGGGAACAGTAGGCTTATTATTAGGACGCAGTTCTTCTACACTTAAAGGACTTATGATAAGTCCTGGGGTAATTGATCCCGATTATGAGGGTGAAATAAAAATCATAGCTAGTTCTCCAAGAGGTATATCAGTAATTTCATCAGGAGATAGAATAGCACAGTTATTAATAATACCAAGCCTACATGATAAATTTTCCAGTTGTAATGTAGAAAGAGGTTCCAAGGGATTAGGCTCCACAGGTGTAGATTGGGCTATGCTATCTTTAAATTTAGATTCTCGCCCTATGCTAAAATTAAATATTCAAGGGCATGATTTTAATGGACTGCTGGACACAGGCGCTGACCTCAGCATCATATCTCGCCAGGAATGGCCTAAACATTGGCCATTACAGCAAGCGACCCAAACGCTTAGAGGCCTAGGAGTGGCAACTAATCCCCATAGAAGTGCAATGGTATTAGATTGGAGGGATCCTGAAGGATGTGAAGGAACTATACAGCCCTATGTATTGGACCATCTCCCCATAAATTTATGGGGACGAGACGTCCTAGATCAATTAGGATTGACATTAACAAATAACGTCAATTCTAACGCGCCCACTACTAGGGCAAAACAAGGCTTTAGAAAAGAAAAGAGATTAAGAAATCAAGAACAAGATATAACAGCACCAATTCAAGTAGATCAAGAGATAGATAAACATGGATTGGGTTTTCAAAAAGGGCCACTGAGACAATCAAAATTACTTGGAAATCAGAAAGACCAGTGTGGGTTCCTCAGTGGCCCCTAACTAAAGAAAAGATACAAGTAGCCCATGATCTGGTCAAACAGCAATTAGCGGAAGGACATATACAACCTTCCGTATCTCCCCATAATACTCCCATTTTTGTTATTAAAAAGAAATCTGGTAAATGGAGATTATTACAAGATTTAAGAGCCATTAATAATGAGATGGTTATTATGGGACCTGCTCAATCAGGGATTCCCCAACTGTCTGCTTTACCCAAAACGTGGCATGTTCTAGCTATAGATATTAAAGATTGTTTCTTCTCAATTCCAATTCACCCCGAGGATAGTCCACATTTTGCATTTACTATCCCTGCACTGAATCATAAAGGTCCTGATCAGAGATATGAATGGAAAGTACTCCCTCAAGGGATGGCTAACAGCCCAACTTTGTGCCAAATTTATGTTGATAAAGCAATCCAGCCACTTAGAAATCAAAACCCTGAACTACAGATATTTCACTATATGGATGATGTGTTAATGGCACATAAAGATAAAAACACATTGCTAGAATGTTATGCCACGCTTACAAACTTATTAAAAAATTATAATCTAGAGATAGCAATAGATAAAGTACAATTAAATCTTCCAATTAATTATTTAGGAGTTCTATTATCCTCAACCATGGTCCGTCCACCAAAAATTCAAATACGAGTAGATCAACTCACATCACTTAATGACTTTCAAAAGTTATTGGGAGATATAAATTGGATAAGGCCTTATCTAGGCATACCAACAGGAGAATTAGGACCTTTATTTGATATTTTAAAAGGTCCATCAGATCCAAATTCACCCCGCATGTTAACGCCTGAAGCTAGAAAGGCATTAAAAATCATTGAAACATATATGGAAAATATGCATTTGGATAGAATTGATATAAGTTTGCCTTTATTATTTATTGTATTACCGACAAAAAATATTCCTACAGGGGTATTTTGGCAAGAAGGTCCATTATTATGGATACATTTATCTTATTCTCCTAATACTATTCTTACTAGATATCCTGAGGCTGTAGGGCAATTAATACTCAAAGGAATAAAAGCAGCAAAAGGAGTGTTTGGGATTTCTCCCAATAAAATTATTACTCCATATACTATGGATCAAATTGATGAGTTAGCTAATGAGTTAAATACTTGGGCAATAATCATGTGTAAATCTAGTGTTGCATTTGATAATCACTTGCCATCTAATCCTTTGTTGTCCTTTTGGTCTAAGCATCCTGTAGTTTTTCCAAAAATGACAAGAAAAACCCCTATCATAAATGCTCCAAATATATTCACTGATGGGTCAAATAATGGTACAGCAGCAGTAGTTACTCCTGATCAAACTTTTACATTTTCAGTACCCAAACAATCAGCTCAAAAGGTAGAGCTCAATGCAGTATTGCAAGCTTTTATGATGTTCAAAGATTCTACATTTAATTTATTTTCTGATAGTCAGTATGTAGTTAATGCTATCGTATCTCTTGAAGATGCTGGTAGGATTTCTCCTTCCTCTACTGTTTTCTCTTTGTTTTCTGCTATACAAAGTCTAATCTGGGATAGAAAGGATCCATTCTTTATAGGACATATCAGAGCACATACAGGATTGCCTGGAGCCCTTAGTTTGGGTAATGAACTAGCAGATAAATCTACACATGACATACATATTTTCTCCACAATAGAAGAAGCTATAAATTTTCATAAAAGGTTCCATGTCAATGCTAATACTTTACAAAAACGTTTTAAAATAACTAAAGAACAAGCCAGACATATAATAAAACAATGTCAAAATTGTGTGACATTTTTGCCACAAGTTAATCTTGGAGTCAATCCTAGAGGACTGATACCTAACCATATTTGGCAGATGGACGTCACACACTTGCCAGAATTTGGAAAATTAAAATATTTACATGTTACAGTTGATACTTCTTCTGGATTTTTGATGGGCTCCCTTCATCCCGGAGAAAAAACTAAAGATGTTATAGCTCATTGCTTACAAAATTTTGCCACTGTGGGTGTTCCTAAACAGTTAAAAACCGATAACGGTCCTGGTTACATCTCCAAGTCTTTTAAACAATTTTGCTCATCATTTGGCATTACTCATATAACAGGAATCCCATACAACCCACAGGGACAAGGCATAGTTGAAAGAGCTCATCAAACTATAAAAATGTACTTATTAAAGCAAAGGGAGGGAATTAGTAAGGGGTATATATCCCCCAAAGATAAACTTAAAATAACCCTTTTTACTCTAAACTTTCTAAATTTGGATTCATCAGGACTTAGTGCTGCGGAAAGACATATGTATCCGAAAAATGTACATAAGCCTAAGGTACTTTGGAAAGATATTCTAACAGGACAATGGAAAGGTCCGGACCCAGTAATAGTCTGCAGTCGGGGCTCCGTCTGTGTTTTTCCACAGGAGGAACAGCAACCAATTTGGATTCCAGAGAGATTAACTAAAACAATTTCTACAGAAAAAGAAGATGATTTGACTCAAATCCATAACAGCTGATATCCAGAGTTCCAGCCTGGCTATTCTTGCATCTGCGACAGTGATTTACCACGGTGCCTTTTTCAATATCTATTTTATTATTTGCATTTTTCCCACATCATAAAGTTCTATTTTATTTTATTTTATTTTATTTTACCTTATTTTTTAAGCTCATACAAACCTAGGTTAATGTTTTTCTGATCAGTTTTATTTTTTTGACTGTGTTTTATTTATTTATTTATTTTTAACTGTAAAGTTTTTAAACATTGCAATGGAGATTTCACCTAGCTATAGCTACAAGGCCTTTATTTACTATTGTCTTATATGTTCTATGTTATGTATGCTGTTTTGTGTTGTATGTCTGTATGTGTGTATGTCCATATTTCATTTATAAGGAGCACTCATGTATATATAGATACAAGTATTCAAAAAAAAATTTAGTCACGTGACTTATATGGTTTAATTTACTTTAGGTAAACAGCTGTTATTAAATTTTGTTTTTAAAGGTGGTTAACAGATATGTTTGTTTACTTTCACCTTTCCTTTTCATTATATTTCATAATTCTGTTCAGGATAATGTCTCTTTAGCAACATGGCCATAATTCCCATCTCCATCCCAGTGCCGGTGAAGACTAAGACCAAACTACAACTTTTATGATAGCTATCACTATAAACTGTATAAATTGATACATCAATCAAAATAACTCAATAAGACTGCTCAATCAAGGACTTAATTTACTTTGGGAGGAAATGGACATATTGATAGACTCCTCCAATTTGAACTGCTCAATCAAGGACTTAATTTACCTTGGGAGGAAATGGACATATTGATAGACTCCTCCACTTTGAACTGCTTACACAACTTGCCTGGACTATGTATCACCTTTATGCATTGTGCTCTATTTGTTGATACAGCGAACTGGTAGTGCTATATCTTAGCCGATGTGTCACCAGTGTTTCCAAAGGAGCCGTCAATTGGCTTGGTGTCGTGGCAATTCTGCGTCTTTCTCCCTTCTGCTAGTGATGGTCTGATTTTGGGGGCCAACAGAGGTGAGGCAAGAACCTCACCCCCCCACTGGCACCAAGGTTAAATTTGGGGGCCAACAGAGGTGAGGCAAGAACCTCACCCCCCCACTGGTGCATAGGCCTATTACACAGGTATGGCTATATACTGGACCGGTAGTCAGTGACGGGTATGATTCGGTTACAGTGGTATCAACCTAAGCCAGGAGACTGACGCAATAAGGTCAGTTTTCCCATGACGGGTAAGAACCATATGTGAATTGGACATACCTAACAGGCACGGTCCCTAGCCACATTTGCCTGTTGTTTATTTAAACAGAAGGGGGCAGATGTTAGGAGCCACAGCAAAAATATTGATACAGGCACCTTTGGATTTTATGACTGCCAGCCAGCAATTCACATTCATATGGTAATTGGACTCATGCTGTCTAGCTGGGCCCACTTTCAGGACTCAGGTTACTCATGTCACTCTTGTAATGGGAGAGTTCCCATTGGTTGGGAAAGGATGGTAGGAGGGTGTTCCGGGGGAAGGGGAAACCCCCCGGCTCAGGTAGAACACACACGTGGCGGACCCACCTGTTAGGGGACGCACACGGCCTCTCTCTAAATAAAACTTTGTCTCAGTTTGACTGGCTTGTGTTTTTGTGCCCAACCGGGTTGCAAGATTGCAAGCCCGTGTGCACTGACAGCTCAGCAGGGAATCGCTCAGCAGGGGTGCCGCAGGCAGTGCTCGGCAGCAGGAGCGGGACTCAGCCGGCCCGGGGCCGGGCAGTTTGCGGCAGTTTGGGAATGGATTCCAGTGGATTTTGGATTATTGAATGGAAATGTTCAGTTAGTAAATAATAAAAATTTTCCAAAATCTAAAAAATATTAAAGTCTAGAGCACTTGCAGTTTCCCACATTTAGAAAAAGGATATTCAACCTGTGTTCTACATTCCATCATTAAAATGTTTGATCATCAGCACATAGAAACAGGAACACCATAGACCAAGATTATGTATAACTTTAATGCCTTAAAATAAAAAAAAAACTAAATAAATTTATTAGCCCCAAATTGATAAATCACTCCATTTTCTAAAACACTGTTTTAGGTAATGTGCTTCTTGTGCATTTCCAGAGACCCTGGAAGTGAAAGCTGAAGGAATTCTACTGCAGCAGACCCCAAGTGGAGGTGGTGAGTTTTTCCTTTTTGTGAGTCATTTGACAAATATTAGAGAGAAGGTTAAAAGACAAAACAAGGGTTCCATGATCAGGAAGGCTGGAACAGTCTTATCTCCAATTTTAGGTATCATTTAAGATATTGTGCTGACACAGACCTCACCTCATGTCTCTGTCTCCAGGGCAACAGCAAGCTAGAGTGTGGACAGCTCGTGACCTTGGCACCAGCAGAAGCCTGGGAAGACACCTGGAGGCCTCATCTGTGCTGCATCCTGCAGGCCCAGTAGTGTCCCAGCCTGGCTCAGAGACAGTGGGTCATGGAGAGACTTCCCCTTGTCCATCAGCATCCTGGGGGATGCCACAGTTCCTTACTCTCAGGAAGCCATGGGGGCTACCAGAGCATCCCAGATGATTCCAGAGGGAAATAACAGCCGCCATCTTCCATCAATCCCTTTCTGCCTGGTACATAACTGCTCTCTCCAGAGGCACAAAGTTAGACTTCTGCAATTTTCTGTGTCCTATGCTCCCTGAAAAGGAGATTGTAGGAGAGAGAAAACACACCTTCATTCATGTATGAAAGATACTTGGTTCCTTAGACCTTCTTTTGCTTCCCCAGGTACATAGCAGTGGTTAAACAGGATGGGGGAGTGTCGCGACCCCTTGCCCGCAAGGAAGACGCAACTCAGGAATCTTCTTTCAGCAGTTTATTCAGGTCCTTGATACTTTTCTTCTCTCCCCCGGATGCTCCTCCCAGCCTTAATAAATCACCTCAAGCCCCAATGCGAAGCTGCCACGTGGACTTTTCTCACAGGGTGCCAAGTCACAGCGTGCCAACTCATTCTGATAAGGAGTTGTTTGTCACAGACTACAGGGGAAACCAGCGCCATCTTGTAATGGCGGCCACAGTTCACAGAAACGGCTCACCACAGTTCCCCCTTTTTTGTTTTTGTATGACAATACAGGCGAGAGTAGAGGTCCTATCCCACTGTGCAGAAGTGGCTGCATAGTATGGCTCAGCCCTAAGGAGGCGCCTTCCCCAGATCCGAGGCCATATCAGCCGACGCCTTTTTTCGTGGGGCGGGGCGTGGATAAGGTGGGGTAAGGAAGGACGTCAAACCCGCATGCAATAGGACATGCTCTCCTTGAGGTCCACTCCAAGGATCACTCAAGTGCAGTGCCTTGCCTCGCATCCTGTACCGTGACGATGGTGGACGGAGGGGGATAGCTGAGGCTGAACTGTGGCTGTGTACAATGACAAACAAGTTGACAGCACCCTGAAAGAAAGGCACGGACTTTAAAGCGATAGAGAAGCACTAGTGTGGAAACCCATCTGCGTGCAATGGCAGCAAGACCGGCAGAGTGCAAGGGCTTTCCAACACTAAGAGAACAGCGAGGAAAGACATGTAGATCCCAGTGCAATGTTATAATAACTTGGGGTGCAACGACCATGTCAAAGATTTACTGTTTAAGATGCGCAAGCCAGACTTGAGGTGAATTGCCATTTTCTAAAGCTGCAAGAGCTTGTATGATCATAGCCCTATCGTGAGCATTGCGGGCCTTGAGGCGACAGAGAAACCACAAACAGAGGAACATACCGAAGCAACACATTGCACCAAAAATGCCTACCCCCACCCACTCTTTAAAAAAGGAAAAGGCAGAAGATATCCAATCGGTGAATTGTCCCAAGGTCACGGGATCGACACGGGTACTGTTCAAGACAGCTATTTGGGTTAGTTGAGACTGGATCATGTCTTCCGCTTCCATGGACCAGTTTCCGGCCAAATATTCGCCAATGATGCGGGAAGCATTCCTGGAATCATTAAATCTGACAGAGGTTATGCATAAATGTGCACGTTGGTCAACGCAACCCAAAAGCACCAAGTCAGCTAATTCTTCTACCTGAGCTTGGAGTAAATCTATTCTTTGGTTGGCAGCTAAAATCCCTGACAAAATATGTTGATTAATTCTACTTTGAGATTTAGAAATTACTTGATTGTATTTTTACTTAAAAGCAAATTTATACTAAACACATTTATCTCAAATATCTGTAACTGAAAAAACAGAGTATCTGATAAATGTAAATATAAAACTTAAATTATAGGTTTTTTGTTGAAAAAAAACAATTAGGCAAATATATATTAACTAATCAATTAGGCATGTGCTAATTAATTTATAGATTAACAAATATAGGTTATCTAAATATCTAAAATATATATATATATATATATATATATATATATATATTAAGAATAAGAACATAACTTATAATTGTATTAACTTTATGTAACCACGTGGTCTTAAAATATTTGGATCCATTTAAATTTATTTTTAGCTAGGAGTGCACTCTTCTATGTGACGTCACTTGATGTAACTGAAATAAGATCCTTGAGTATACATTTTTATTTTTATAGTTAGCAATGAAAATAAGGATTTTTTGGTCATCACAGGAACTTTGCCGGCTTGTTCCTGTGGCGAGCAAATGCATCCTCATAACCTTCAAAATTAAAAGTAAAATATAAAGAAGCATATTTGATATCTCTCATCAATAGAACATTATTTAGTAACACAACTATAGAGAAAAAGTCAGGTTATTTAATTTAGAACTAGCTTAAATTTAGGACTGTAACATAGAAACCTGTGGAATTAAATTTTGTCTGAAAAAGATATCTTTCATTAGCATTTACAGGTAGGCATTTTGTTGTAAAAAAAATACAGGCTCTGAGCAGCTCCGGTAGAAACCTGAAACACAGCAGTACAGGTTAGTGGCTGGAAAGCGGGACTAGAAGTCCTGTCTGAGTGACTGTGGAAGAACCAATCAGAAGCCCGCAAAAGTGTGGGAGGTGGGACCAGGAAGCAGCTATGCCGGCCAGGCACCCCATGGTTACCATGGTGATGCAAACAACATGGAGTCTGGTGCCCATTTTCAGGGCAAAAGTTCTCCAAGTTTTCTTAGCCGATTGTATTTTGTTTGATTTTGTCTGCATTTTCCCCCGCCTGGCCAAGATCTTACTGCGGTAGCAGCTTGTTCTGTCTCTGCGACCTGCGGTTGCAGTTGTACATCCTGTACTTCCTGGCATTCCCCTAGGGAGTCTACAGATAGAAAGGGGTTGGTCCGTGGGAGGTGACAAAGTCGCCCACTCCCCGGGGTACCATTCCGTCCCTGGATTGCCCCATACACCTAGGCTTCCGGGGCCCGGGTCGGGCCCCTGTTTCCGTTTTGAGGGCAGCGGCCAGAACCTGTCCTGTAATATGAGCTCCATCAATATCCTTACAAGCTCGAATCATGTCATCAACACTCTTTGCTCTGGTAGATTTAATGGCATTTTGGCAATAGGAATTTTCATATTTAAGAGCCAATTGCTTAATGACCGGCATGGCTTGTTCCAAGTTAGGGAATATTTTTTTTTTTGCTACCTGTATCAATCAGGCAAGGAAGTCAGAATAAGGCTCAGAGGGTCCTTGAGCAATTTTTGAAATTTTTGTTTTAGCATTTGAAATAGGTAGAGCCTTCCAAGCCTAAATGGCTGCTGTAGCTATCTGAGCATAGACCCCAGGATTATAATTAATTTGCTGATTTATGATAGCATATAGTCCCAAGCCAGTTAACATTTCAAGGTTATGCCGTGGGAAGCCGGTGTCCTGATTGACTCGGGCTAGCTCGCGACACCTCTCTTGATTTTCACTTTTCCACAACAAAAAATCCCCTCCGGACAACACAGCCATGCAAAGCTGTTGCCAGTCACTAGGTGTCAGCTGATTGGCAGAGAAAGACTCGAAGAGAGTCAATGTAAAGGGGGCATGGGATCCGTAATTAGTAACTGCCTCCTTTAGTTGTTTAATATCCTTAAAGGCTAAAGGAACATGTACTCTGGCCGGCTGTCCATCGGCATCCAAGTTTTCAATTACTGGGAAGTTTGGGCCGTCTTAGGCTGCCACTGAACACCCCCCAGCCTTCTGGGGTTGTCCTTGTCCCAATCGGGGTTATAAGGAGGGAGCGTGACAGCGATCGGGGCTGTAGGTGCTTTAAATCTTGACTTTTACAATCGACCCTCCAGTTCCTCTATCTCCCTTTCCAATTCTTCCTCCTGCCAGCTGTTACCATGGAGCCCAGTTAGTAACTCCCTTATCTTAGAAATGTAGTCAGCACTGTGAAGCCCAGCTCAAGGCCAGAGGCCTTGTTACATATTTTTGTGAAAAACTAGTAAGGGAGTGTCCAGTGCCTGGAATGCTGATTTTTTCAGACAGTAGCCAAATAAAACAGGGCAACATGAAAATAGGAAGTTTATCTACATTAAACCTTTTTGTAGAGATTCTTTTGCTGAAAGTCCTAAAATAAGCCATGGTGAATATTCTGGAGAAGGTCAAATAAGACTTTTCTGTGGGCCTGATAGGGAGGGGGAAGATGAGAAGGCGGGGTTGAGAGCGGCTAGGGTGGATCTAATTCCTCAGAACTGTCTGAGCTACTTGTGTCCTTGGGAGTTTTTAACTCAGTCAAGTCCGGATAGAGCCTTCTCCTCTGTTTAACTTCAGACTCCCTTATCTGTTTACCACTCTTACTCCTAAGACTTTCTGCTACCTCGCTATGTGACCCCTCTGATTTTTCTTCATGCAATTGCTCAAGAACAGCCTGGCCCTCGCTCACAGCTTTCTGGCATTTACCATCCATTATACACCCCCTCACTAATTTCCAAAGCGGAATGGTACTGCCCCTTAAAGTTCCTTGTTTGTAAGCGAAATCCAGATCTTTTCCTAATTTGTCCCAACTAGGTATAGTAAGGCTGCCCGAAAATGCAAACCACGGCGCAGCAATATCTGTCTTCTGTAAAAATCTCTCTAAAGTACTACGTTTCACTTCCAGGCCCTTGGAACGTAACAGGTCATCTAGGGCCAGGAGGAGCGGACTTGAAGATGCGACACCCATGACACAACAACAAAAGACGCACAAAAAACAACAAGAGATACCACAAAAAACAAAAACGAGATGACACAACAAAAGAAACACAGAAAACAAAAGTGAAAGTACACAGTGCAGCTGCAATAAATATGAGGCTCTCTCTTTCTTTGTAGAGGAGCTGACCCCGCTTTGGACGCGGATCCCACGTACTGGGACTATCCCTGCTTTCATCGCAGATCCCACTTACCTGGGACTAACCGGTGCACCACCCCTGACTGACTGAAAGTTCTGGTTCCCAGGTCTCGGCACCACTTGTCGCGACCCCTTGCCCGCAAGGAAGACGCAACTCAGGAATCTTCTTTCAGCAGTTTATTCAGGTCCTTGATACTTTTCTTCTCTCCCCCGGATGCTCCTCCCAGCCTTAATAAATCACCTCAAGCCCCAATGCGAAGCTGCCACGTGGACTTTTCTCACAGGGTGCCAAGTCACAGCGTGCCAACTCATTCTGATAAGGAGTTGTTTGTCACAGACTACAGGGGAAACCAGCGCCATCTTGTAATGGCGGCCACAGTTCACAGAAACGGCTCACCACAGGGGAGTATTTGCTATTAATTGCAGGTGAGCAGGAGGAAATGGAGGCTCAGGGAGAGTCATAAACACCCAGGGCTATGCTCAGGGTTAACAGTGACTGCACAAGCACAACTCTGTGCTAGGGTCCGTGCATATTTCCCCTCACTTCGTGACCCAGTGGTGGCCTCCTCTGTCCAGGACAGAGCCTGCTAATGATGACTGCAGCAATTGTCCTCAGGTCCTGCTAACAGGGCATTTCCTCTGCATTCCAGGATAAGGCCTTGGGACAGTTCTGTGTATTGTGCCCTCAAATGTGGGGCTCCGTCTCATTCATGTTTTGTGTCTCTGAAGAAATCGCCCATCTGTGGCTTCTCCACACTCAACAGGCTCAGGGCTCCATGGAGAAGGGGCTTTGTGGATAGGCAAGCTCTCCTGGAGCCAGTTTATTGTGCCCATTTCCAGGATCTGGTTTCCTAACAGTGTGTTGTGTGTCTCTTTTTCTTCTCACAAACCAGACTTCTCTTTGCTAGAACCTGAAAGTTGGAAATTGTGAACTCAGCTAAGACAAGGACATACCTGGACATCAATTCAGTAAGTCACAAAGTGCTTCAGGCATTTTTCAGAAAATGCATTCAGAGTCCACTCAAGCCTGGTTTGAAACAGGCTCTGACAGGAAGGACATGGCATAGGAGGCAGCTTTACTAACATCACCATTTCATGATCCTTCATTTAGATCCTGACACCTCCTCCAGAGGGAGCATATGACTTATGTAGAGGACAATGACTTTCTTTTTTTTATTAGTTGCTCAAAAAATTAGAATGATCTTGTCATATCATATATCATACATTTGATTCAAATGGAGTATGAATTCTTATTTTTTCCCATGTGTACAGCTTGCAGCATCACATTGGTTATACAGTCATACATACTGCCATACTAATGTCTGTTGTATTCTGTTGCCCTTCCTATCCCCTTCCTATCCCCCCTCCCCTCCCATTGTCTCTCTCTACCCCATCTACTGTAACTCCCATCTCTCTCTCTATTTTTTTTTTTTTACTACAGGGATACAGCTACATCAATGTTCATAGCAGCACATTCACAATAGCTAGAATGTGGAACCAACCTAGATCCCTTCAATAGATGAATAGATAAAAAAAAATGTGGCATTTATACACAATGGAATATTACTCAGCACTAAAAAATAACAAAATTATGGTATTTGCTGGGAAATGGATTGCATTAGAGCATATTATGCTAAGTGAAGTTAGCCAATCCCTAAAATGCAAATGCCGAATGTCTTCTTTGATATAAGGGGGTGACTCAAAACAGAGCAGGGAGGATTAGCATGAGAAGAAGATTACCATGAAACAGGGATGAGAGGTGGGAGGGAATGGGAGAGAGAAGGGAAATTGCATGGAAGATGTAAGGAGACCTTTATTGTCATACAAAATTACATATAAGAGGATGTGAGGGGAAGGGGGAAAAAAAGAGGACAACGACTTTCTACACCCTGTGAAACTCCCCAAACACATTCTCACCTTCCAATCAACAAGTAGTTCTTCCACTCTCCCTGTCTGCCAACGCCACTGCTGCTCCCTAGTGGGGAAGCCAATCTGAGCTTCCTGCTCCTGACTCCTTGCCAGCTCACCTCGCAACTGGCAGTTTATTTTTATAAGAACTCATGTCACCATATAGACTTCTGTGTGCACCAGTCAGTGAGCCCTAATTTGTTGCTGATTGCTTTCTTTATTTAAATATTGAACTAATTTCATTTGTTATTACATGGCAGTGGAATGCATTACAATTCTTATTACACATAGAGCACTTTTTTTTCATATCTCTGTGTATAAAGTATGTTCACAGCCATTCATGGCTTCATACATGTGGCTTTCATAGAAAAGGGTTTCTCATTCCCAGAAAAGGCATCCTTTGAGATCACTAGAGAAACAACTCGCAGGAGAACACTCCTCATGACTCTCTGCAAACATTCCCTGCGCGACAACCAAGGGAACTCACAGAGCTGCCATCTTGGCTTTTATTCTCTGAGCAATGACATCCCATGATTCAAAGCACTGAAGCCCAGTTGCTCCTCTGAAGGGACTGGAAGGGCCTGAGCTCTTCTGCTAGGTTCCCTGGGTCTCAGGGTGCTGCACCCAGTGCACTCAGTATGTGTTCATGAGAACCACAAGTGAGTCAGAGGAGAGCCTGGGTCAGTCCAAGGCCACCTGCAGAACTGCTCTGCACACACCTCCCACAGCCTGTCTTCCTGTGGACTTCATGGACACAGAGCAATTGTACTCATGGACCTCATAGTAGTGTGCTTGGCTAAATCCCATCCCCTGAGTCATGTTCTGTCCCCATAGAGTGCAATAATGGGGAAATTATTCTACAGGAAACACAGACGATAATGTGCCATGATCAGGCTTGTCTGTCCTGTAGAGGAAAATATTGTGCACTGGGTCCCCACAGAGTGGTTTGGTAGTGACCACTGATGGGCAGCAGGAAGAAAAGGATCCAGGGCTCCTTATCCTGGTGGGAGAAGGTGCCCACTCTGCAGGGTCTCCCAGGTCAGTGGCTGAGCCTTTGTGGGTCTGTGATTCAGAATCGTGGTTGCTCACATTCATAGTCTCTTCCTTGAGCCCAGCTCTTCTGGAGCTGAGGACACCCTCTTAAAATTAAGAAAGAGAAGGTGGAAACCAGTGCATTCAGACCTCCAGCTTTGCTCAAGATGGAGAAGTCAGTCCTTCCTTCCCTAGAGACAGCTGTACTTACATAACATCTGTGCACCCTGTGACCAAGACATGGGCATTAGTGACCTGTCCCATCTCGTCTTCATGACATTTCACATGTGTGCAGTGACCCCCTAGTGTCTTCTCTAGCAAATGATCCAGTGAAGACTCCCCAGCTGCTGTGGAGCCAGGTCTCCTCAGCCTCCTTCATTCTGAGGTGGCAGCCTCTGTTTCCTTGTATCTCGGGGTCCTGTCTCTGTTGAAGGTGCTGTGCCAGTGGCCCTATGGAATATCCTGACAGAGGACACAGTGTCCCTCAGGATTGAATTCTGCTCATGCATCCAGCATTGTGGTTACTCTGCTGCCATAAAAAAGCCGCCCCCCACACCACCACCACTGGGCGGCTTCAACAGAAATGGACTTTCCTATGACTGTGGAATCTAAGACAGACATCAGGGCACCAGCAGAGCTGTTCTGCTTTCCCTTAGCTCTCAGATGGCCATCCTCCTGTGTGTCCCATGGTCTTTCCCTGGTGTCTCTGAGACCTAATTTATCTTCCATTAGGACAACAGTCATATTGGATTAGACCTCAATCTTACACCTCACACTTCCAACACATTGTGACGTTGTGCAGACCACAGTCCCAAACTGTGAATTTTTTTTAAAGAGAGAGAGAGAGAGAAAGAGAGAGAGACAGAGAGAGAGAGAGAGAGAGAGAGAGAGAGAGAGAGAGAGAGAGAATTTTTTAATATTTATTTTTTAGTTTTTGGTGGACACAACATCTTTGTTTATATGTGGTGCTGAGGATCCAACCTGGGCTGCACGCATGCCAGGTGAGTGCACTACCGCTTGAGCCACATCCCCAGCCCCTCAATCTGTGAATTTTGAGGGACACAGCTCAGCCCATAGTGGGTGGGCAGGAGTGTGTAGAGGGGACACTCTGCTTTTCTCATGGCCTCCTGCCAGGTGGGTCATGGCTTCATGTCCTACATCTGAGTGATGCTCTCTAAACCTGGACCCAGGGTGTCACCAGAGGTCTCCAATGATTGTTGTCTTCTTTATAACTAGTAAGAAATTGTCCTTTGGAATATTATTATACACTAAAGAGTTTATATGTTCTTCAATGGTCAGAATATTGGGTTCATTAATTAGTTTAATACTTCAAATTCTCCAAATTTTCTACTTGCTGTCACATACAAATTGTCTTCTGTTATGTTTTTCTATGACTCTCTCAATATTTCACTGCATCCTGTGTATCAAAATGGTCCTAGTTTGTCTTTTTCCTACCCTATATTCTGAACAAAACATTTCCCAGAAATTCACAGTTCCATTAGTGAATAGTTCTTTTAATTCACAGTTCCATTAGTGAATAGTTCTTTTAGAAATTACAGGTTCTTTCTGAGAGAATAGGATGATTTCTTCAAGATGGTATGGATTTTTCCATTTATCAATTCACCCCTTAACCACACACAATGATACTTTTTCATGTTCTATCAGCAAAATCCATGGTTTTACATGATCACATGTAATTACATTCTAAAACACAGACTTTGTTTAATAATTCTTCTGTCAGATAAGTCACTGTTTTTCTCAACAGTGAGTCTCTTAGGTCTAATTACTATTATGAATTTACTTCCTTGAGCTATACCACTGTTCAAAACCAAACTCTAGCTGATGTTTTTGTGAACACCTACAGGCTTGTTCAGGGCAAAATAATCAGGGGTAGGGAACATGGTAGATTCTGCTGAAAGAAAATGCTCTGCTTTCTGCCACCACAGGCAGGATGAGGGTTGGAGGAGAGAGGACTGCCACCTCTGATGACACTGGACTGTGAGGTAGAGAGAGTGGGAGTGATAATCTCAGCATATAGGGGACATCAGGCGTGGGTGTGGGAAATCAGAGGCAGAGCTAGGAATATTGCTGTGCCTCTCATGTAGGAGGGAAAAATATTTGATTTTGGCTTGTCTTCATAAACACAGTGGGATAGAGGAGGGATGAACAGAGGAAAAGAGTTTCAGCAGCTGGAGAAGGAAGATGAGGGAGGAAAGATCCTGCCCTTCTTATAAATCAATGTTTATTTTTTTATCGCCTTTCTACTCCACCATCAGTGATTCAGAGCAAGCAGTAAGCCACTCTAAACTCATTAATGATATCAGGTGCCAAATGCAAGTATCTCCTAAGCATTCATGAATCCTCTGGGGTTGTGTCATGGCCCACATCTTCTGTCAGAGATGGAAGGAAGCACAGATGGAAACCAGAGTTTTCAAAAAGCATGTCACATGCAGGAGTCAACAAAAACACTGCCTTCAGCCCCAGAGAGTGGAGCATTTTCTGTCAGTAATCCTGAGCTTACCTGTGTATTCTGGGACTCAGGACCTGGAGCCTGTGCTGAGTGACTGAGAGGAACAGCCTGCAGCTGTGCCCAGCCTGCCCAGCCCTGCTGATTTGCATGTGCCCACAGAACAGCACTGCCCTGAGGACTTCTTAAGAGGCTGCTCACACCCTGTGCAGGGGTCAGTCCCAGTTAGGACACAGCATGGCCATCAGGGCCCCTGCTCAGCTCCTGGGGCTCCTGCTGATCTGCCTCCCAGGTAAGGAGGGATAGCACGGGGGATTTACTAATCACAGTGTGGTCAGTGCTGCCTGGCTACACAGGAAAGTCTTCTTGAAACATGATTAATTATAAGGATATTTATGTTTATGTTTCCAATGTCAGGTGCCAAATGTGACATCACGATGACCCAGTCTCCATCCTCCTTGCCTATGTCTCATGGAGACAGAGTCACCATCACTTGCAAGGCCAGTCAGAATATTAACAGTTGGTTAGCTTGGTATCAACAGAAGCCAGGGCAAGTTCCTAAACCTGTGATATATAAGGCATCCAGTTTGCAATCTGGGATCCCCTCATGGTTCAGTGGCAGTGGATCTGGGACAGATTTCATTCTCACCATCAGTAGCCTGGAGCCTGAAGATGTTGCCACTTATTACTGTCAACAAGGCTATCTCCCTCTCACAGTGATACAGGCCATGACAAAAACCTCTCAGGGAGCAGAAGTGTGAGGCTGGGCTGCCCCAGCTGCTCCTCATGCTGCCTCCACCTGCTGACGTGGAGTCACCAGGCTCTGAGGGCCACAGTGAGGGTTTCCTAGAGGGGAAGAGGGAGGATTGTTTTTCCAGAGGTCCTTTGCTTTTCCTCAGCCCCAGCAACTCAGAGAAGACAATTCTTTTCCTGGTATAATCCAGGGTAAACTTGTTTCCTCTGGTAGCTCTGTCATGATTCTGTGAAATGCACTGTGTGGTGTCAGTTGGGATGGATGGACAGATGCCTGGAGAATTAGCATGTCCCAGGAAGGTGGGTGTCATTTCAGGAGAAACCCTTCCTGAGTGTAGGAGGCTCAGCTCAGTGGCCTGGTCTAGGCAGACAGCAGGAGAATCAGGGGATGTTCATCCTTGATCTTCTCAAGGTCTTCCTTGTCCAGAGCATGAGCTTCTCTGCCACCAGGCTTGGACATCAACCCCAAGTACTTCGGCTTTTGGACCTGGACTTGCACATGCTGCCTCTCAGGGAATTGTGGACCTGAAGCCCTGGATTAGGGTCTATCATGGACTCTCTCCTTCTGGGGCTTCTGGCCTCTTGACTGAGATGCAAACCGAGGAGGGCAAGGCCATGCTGGAGTCCACTGGTTCTGACATAATCACTGCTAATACACACACACACACACACACACACACACACACACACACACAGAGTTACAACACCTTCCTCTCAGGCACACTCTGTGCTTTCCAGTCTGTTGTATGTCACTTTATTCTAGGTCAAGCTGAGCATCCCCTTTCCTAACATTCAGAATTCAAAATGCTCCAAATTTGAAACTTTTTGATGACTCCAGTGTGGGTTTTGGTCTCTGAATGGACATGCTCAGCTAGTAAAGTTGAATTCAAGTTTCCAAAAAGTAAAAAGCAATGAAATCTGTTTTTCTTCCAAACACACAACACATTTTATATCATTTGTTCAAAGGACAGAATCCATGTCCTCCTGGTCCCCTGCACACAGCCGTAGCCTCTAGGGACTGACATCTGAGAAATTGTCTAAGATAAGAGCTCAGCTCTAATCTGGCCTTGACTCCCAGGACTCCTCACCTAGGTTTCTCAAAATGAGAAATATAATGCTATATAAAATTACATATAAGAGGTTGTGAGGAGAATGGGAAAAAAAAACAAGGAGAGAAATGAATTACAGTAGATGGGGTAGAGAGAGAAAATGGGAGGGGAGGGGAGGGGGATAGTAGAGGATAGGATAGGTAGCAGAATACAACAGTTACTAATATAGCATTATGTAAAAATGTGGATGTGTAACTGATGTGATTCTGCAATCTTTTTTTTTTTAATATTTATTTTTTAGTTTTCGGCGGACACATCTTTGTTTGTATGTGGTGCTGAGGATCGAACCCGGGCCGCACGCATGCCAGGCAAGCGAGCTACTGCTTGAGCCACATCCCCAGCCCAATGATTCTGCAATCTTTGTAATGTTTTGAACAACCAATAAAAAAAATAAATTAAAAAAATTACATTCACTAAATATATAAATAAATAAATAAATAAATAAATAAATAAATAAATAAATAAATAGGGCTCCCTGCTCTGGTCCTGGGGCTGTTGCTGCTCTGGCTCCCTGGTGAGGACAGAGGGAATGGTGAAGGAGAATGGGGAGGACGGTGAGCCCTGGGGCCCCACAGCTGCCCATGTGTGCTCTTTCTGTATGATATATATGCAGGTTTTCTCTCCAAGATGGGACATGTGAGGTTTTGATTTAAACAATGGAAGAATATTTTTGGAAGATAAAGGATTTTTGTACCCGTGGATACTGGGATATAGGAAGAGAGGGGGTCTTTGGTGACTTCTGGAGACACCTTTCACCTGGCAAGTCCATAACCCATTAGAATTTGTGTAATTTTGGAACATAAACAAAATCAGGTCTCTCTCTCTCTCTCTCTCTCTCTCTCTCTCTCTCTCTCTCCACACACACACACACACACACACACACACACACACACACTCACACACACCCCACAGTAGCCTGAGATTAAGGTTGGGAGAGAAATCATGAACATGGCTCATAATGGTAGCATAACCTTCCATTTCTCTCTCATTTGAGGACCCATAGGTGCTACTGTGATGACCCAGGCTCCTCCCTCCTGCCCCCTACCCATTCACCTTCTGCAGGTCCACCCAGAGCCTTCTACAGACAGATGGATACATTGATTCTTGCAGAAGGCAGGAGAGTCAATGTGGATTCTGACTTTTGGGGCTTCCTGTTATCTCTGGGTCTCAGGCAACTTGATTGCCAGAGGGTCAGGGACAGATTTCAGGCTGGACCTCAGGAGAGTGGAGGTTGAGGAGGCTGGTGTTACTACTATGAGCAAGCTATAAAAATTCAATATAAAAATTAAGGTATAAAACCACACAAACCTCCCTGCTTGGTGGCCCAGCTGACATGTGTGCTGCTTGTCAGGGGAGAGGCACTGCAGATTCTCTGTCTGTTGGAGAGAAAGATCCTGGGATCTCAGGGGAACACAGTGCAGTCATGGACTCTGGACCATGTATCTAGCTTAGAGCTCAAGCTCTTTTTAAGACCTCATCAGAGGGGAAGAGCATGAGCAAGAGGGAGGGTGAAGGGTCTTCAGGAGCCTCTGGTCAACCTAGAATGATGAAAGGGGAGATGAATGACAGCACAGGTTGGGGCTGTCTTCCATCAGGTGACTTTACCAGGACCAGACACAGAATTAAGTGATTTGTGGCAACAAAAATATGTGTGTTTTCTTTAGCATTTATTTTTGTGTAAACCTTGTCTGCACATGGCTGAACTTCAGCAGGCCTGTGATGACCTCCTCTCCCTAACCTTTCTTTGTATTTCCTTTATCTCTTGTCCACATCCCTCTCCAGCTCAGGGTTGGGCTCAGCATTTTACAGCACTCTCCCAGGGGAGCCTCATGTCGATATCTTTGACCAGATTCACTCATGGGTTCTGAAATAAAAAGGGAGTGGTATGAATCCATGGATATATTTTTAAATAATAAGCCAAGTGTGAAAGAATTACAGAACTTAAAATAGATGCCACATTCCAAAAACTATGGGTGGGTGTAAGAATGTGTAAGACAATACTTGCTCAAATAGAGAAAAACACTATTACTCTTAGGGCTGTGGCACTGAATGAGAAGGTGAAGGGGATGTGGTAAAGGTCATCTTCACAGAACTGGGGCCCTTGTTGGCTGGGGTGGGTGCACTGCTGGGGTTGGGTTTTATCTAGAAAGCTAGTTGGAATCTCTTCTCTTTCTCAGAGAGAATCCCAAATGTCAAAAACCCTGCCTGGCCCACAAGGTTGTGCTTGCCCACTGCAAGCCTCATGGAAATGTGGTGTGTCCTGCACTCTCCAGGGCCAAGTGACTCAAGGGTCAGTGAAGCACCTGTCCAAATGTGCTTCTCTCATATCACACAATCTTAGTCCACCCAGTGGTGCAGGGAATAGTTCCCATCAGGTTACCCCTTCCATAAGATAGACTTGGGGTGAGTCCAGAGAGAATGTTCACTCAGGGGGGGGACCATATGGACAAGATGGAAAGGAGGTTGACCAGGAGGCAAAGCTGAGCTTGGAAGATGAGCAGACATACAGGAGACCAAGGCCATGTCCCTGACACACACAGAGGTCAGTGCAGAATCACAGGAGAGGAGGCCCCATGAGAACTTGGCATCCTGCCATTTTTGCCCCCCTGACCTTAGCAAATGCCATAGGAGAAACCCAGCCTGCTGTTGAGGACTCAGCCATGTCAATAAAAAACCTCGCAGCTCAAGGCAACTCCCAAAGCACAGTTAGGTCCTCTTCCCTAGGGCAGCCCCTCTGCCAGGGCTGCACCATAGTCCTGGAGTCAGTTAAGATGTTAAAGAGAAAACACAAAAAATCAGGTAAACTTCAGCTCACCTAAAAGGTCTACTGTGACTCAGAAATTGTAGGTCTCCTTTTCATTTCTTCCAAGGCTTATGAGTGTGACAAGCTTGATTATAAAGTGGTTATTTTATGGTTATTTTCTTCTGTCCTTAGTGCAGTGATTTTGATGGTCTGCTGAGGCCGGCTACATCCTAAGTGAAAGTGGAAGATCATTTTGTAAACTGAATATAATGTATGGGTTCCAGTTTTGTTATTGAGTTTTAAACATCTAGATCTATAAACAGCCAAACCTGTATCCTACATGGACACAAATGGTGAAAATAAAGAAAAGCCTTAAGAAATGCTGATGGTCGAAGCTGAGCTTACATGACTGACAGGGAGGGGCTCCATATTCCAGGGTAAGGGCAGAGCCATGAAGTTTCATTTCATCTGTTTCAAATTGTGTTCTACTAACTACAGTGATACATGAACAAGTGTTTTAATATTGTGTAATAGAAATTTTAAAAATTGAACTAAATGAACAAACTATCCTTCTTAGGAAAATATACTGTGCTTAATGTTTAGACTTCCAACTTAACATAATCCATCAAGAATACAACTTGGCTGGGGATGTGGCTCAAGTGGTAGCATGCTCTCCTGTCATGTGTGCGGCCCAGGTTCGATCTTCAGCACCACATACAAACAAAGATGTTGTGTCCGCCAAAAAATAAAATAAATAAATAAATATGAAAATTCTCTCTCTCTCTCTCTCTCTCTCTCTCAAAGAAAAAAAAAGAATACAACTAAAGTTAAAATAAGTCATTTGCTAGTGTAATGTAAAGAAAATTTTGCATAGTAGTTAGAAAACTCAATCCTTCAAATTGAAAAGAATGGTCTCATTATATATTTTTTTTTAAATTTCAATCAATTCGATAAATGAATACTTTTTTTAAAATTGATGACAGGATCAGTGTAACACTATTTAAATAAGGATTTCTGGGAATTTTTTCCCTATTGAAATATAAAAATGAAATAAATTAAGAAAACTGAAAACTAAATGGGAAAATCTGATAAAAAATTCTGATTATACTCCAAATTCTTCTGAAACATAAAAGTGAAAGCCTGGTCAAGAAAAGACAAAGTGGGAGACAGCTCCCTGGGTTACAGCAGGAATCACCCTGGACCTTTGTGCACCTTTCCCAACCCCATCCCTGCAGGAAGAGGCAGGATAGAGAACAAAGAGCCCAATTCCTTGATCCCACCTGAGGCCCAGGAGGAACAGAGCAGCACTTACTTGTGACTTTCTACCTCATCTGTGGGCTGCCTGGTGTACTGCTCTCTCTATCACATGACTCAGAACTCAGACAGGGACAAGTGCAGGGCTCAGGTCTCAGGTGAGGGCGCTGTGGACAGCAGTGTTGGGCACCACTGTGTGTGACCACTGCATGAAGGAAAATAGATCAGGCAATGCACAGAACACCCAGGCCCTAAAGAAGCTTCCATAGAACCATCTGGATAACCAGCTCATTTATAAACAGCCATGGATTCTGAGGAAATTGGGAGGGGAAGCATATACTCAGGCACCTGCATGCCCATGAAAGATCAAAGCCTTCACCCAGGCAGACTTCAGTCCTCAGAGCAATCCATGATCACCAGTGAAGGGATTTCACATCAGAATTCAAAGACTGGGCAGGTGAATGTTTAATTCAAAGGCTACAGTTCAACAGAAGATGGCAAGGCACACAAAGGAGCAGGGAAACATGAGCCATTCAAAGGAACTAAAGTCTTTAGAAATCACCCCAGCATAAAAAGACATCAGAGTGACAGGACATCACCTTTCCAATGTCTGCTTTACAGAGGCTTCAACAGTGAAGGGAAAATGCTGGGGGGTGGGGTGGGGACAGAATGAAATCAGAAAAAGGTATGTGGAAAAACTGTACTCTCACTGAAGAGATGTACATTATATTAAAAAGAAAGGACTAGAAGTTCTTGAATTGAAAAACATTATATAGTGAACAATGGAATACATGGGTTGAACAGGCGAAAGAGTGAGCCAAACAGAAGCATCTCATTAATTGTTGGAGTCTGTGGAGTGGGAAACCTAAGGGTGAGTGAGAGAGAGACAGTGACCAGAAGTTACTGGAGCACACAGGTGGATTCATGAGCTCCTCATGGCCATCTCTGAAGGACTGTGAAAAGAGGCAGAGGGGACACCTGAGGAGAGACTTAGACCTACAGCTGCACTTGCTGATCTCTGTGCTCAGTAGCCTGATGCTTCTAACAGAAGTCACAGCAGACAGCTGTATACATTTTTCTCCACCCCAACACAATGCTCTGTTGGCCAGTGTTGATCTAAAAGGTTAACTAGATCATTCATGGTGTTGGAGCTCAGAGTACACACCTCCCTGCCATTGGTCACCAGCCTGGGTGGCTTCAGGTCCTTCCCAGGCTGGTGCAGCTGCTGTGGTCCAGAGTTGGCTGTGGTAACTTCTGGAATGGCAGGAATGAGTCTGCACTGACAGATGGAGACCAGGAGCCCTGAGGTCCTCCACCCCTGTCTTACACCTGCAGCTTCAGGAGCCTCTCTAAGGCCACACCTTTGGCATCTCGTGTGGGTGACAGTCCTTAGCCCCCTGTGACTGACATCTTTACTCAATCTGGATTGTCTGTAAGTGTTCCCTAAACTCCACATCCAGATTATTGGGAGGAGGATCCACTCTGTGTTCCCTACAGATGGGTCCTAGAGGTGGATGACAGGATCAGCTCCATGAGGGATAGTGAAGGGACCCAGTGAAGTTTCCTGGGGCCAGACTCTGAGCCCTGTGGGGTGCACTGTCCCAGAGTGACCAGCAGAGGATGACAAACCCACAGGGAGGGAAGAAAGAGCCTCATCTTAGAAACACCATGGAAGTAATGGCTGACAGTGTCCAGCACCTACAGGGAGCCCTGCAAGGTTGGAGGGGTCTCTTTTCTGACCAGGGACATGTGGGAGTGACTGAGCTGTGGATAAGCCTCTCTGTGCTTGGTGCTCAGGGACTGGCCACCTGGCCTTGCCTCAACCCTTTTCTCCTCTGAGTCACCAAAGTCCTCACTTAAGGTGTGATTTTGTCCCACAGTGTCACATGCAGACTTCCCACCCAGTGTGGATATGTTTGATTAAGGAGCTATGAGAAGGGAATGGAGGATAAATGAGGTCATCCAGGTGGGATTAATCTCCCTTCTAAGGACAGGCCCAGGGATCTGTCTCCCTCCTTCTCAGCATCAGGGAGAAGCCTGTGAGGACCTGTGAAGAGGAGATGTAGGGAAGATGAAGGGGTTTGTTCTTATTTCCTTTGTGGAACATGTGAGGTTGTGATGGGCAGAGTCATTGCAGCCCTCTTGGAATTGTGAAGCATACTATCAAGGTTGAAAATCTGGTGTGGTGTATGCGGTAGGCTAAATATAGAAAGGACCTGATTAATTGTGTGCATAGTTATTTTTATGTGTTCAATTTTAGGTGCCATATGTGACATCAAAAGGACACAGTCTCCATCCTCCCTGTCTAAATCTCAAGGAGACAGAGTCACGAGCACTTCAGAACCAGTCAGGGCATTAACAGTTACATAAACTGGTACCAGCAGAAACCAGGGAAATCTCCTAAGCTCCTGACCTATGGTGCAAACCATTGAGCTAAATGCAAGGATGCCATTGGATAAAGGATGACCAACATTCCCACCTGCCTCCCATCTTCTTTCAACTGCCAGATCCTTGAGCCTTGCTCCCTGGACCTGAGTCTCACCCTCCCCAAGATGGTCACTCTTTCTCAACTTTGGAATTCTATCAAAAAGGACAGGACACAAAGTGATTTTGTATAAGCCTCTAATTGCTATCAATAAATTGGAATTATTTTAAGAATGCTTCATTAAGTCAGAGGATCCACAGTAAAAAAGAAACAATATAAGGATCTTTTTCTAAAAACCAATAAAAATCTTTTTTGATCAAATGAAAAGTAGTGTTACTTTTCATCCTATTCAATAGGTTCAGGATGAACAGCATCATTAGCCTCATTAAGAGCTGTTCCAGTGCAGAATTTCAGAACCACTTGCTGGATGAGAATTGGCATCTTACACTGTTGAGTAGTTCATATCCATGAGATATGAGAGTCTAACTTTGGGACACAATTATTTCAGATAGATTTTCTTAATTTCCAATGCAGCTCTTTTAGGAAATTCCCATCTAAAACCATAATAACAAGAAGCACATATTGGTCCTTCATATGTTGCTATAGAAAAACATCTGAGTTAAGCAAGTACTATGTAAAGAGGTAGGTTTAACTGACAGTGTTCAAGGCTGGGAAGTCCCAGTGTTCTCTGGTGAGGCCCCTGGCCTGTGTCACAGTGGTGTGAAAGTGGTCAGGAAGCCAGCTGCATGCTGCAGTGGCCAGACCTGTGGTGTGGCCCCATGACAAAGCATTCTGCTGAGGATGCCCTCAGTGTGTGAGAGCAGCACTGTCCTTCCAGAGGCAGCAGCTCCAGACCTGACCCCTTCCTACCAGGCCCCACCTCTTCAAGGATCAGTCATCTCTCATCTTGGTCCCTCTGGAACCAAACCTCCAGCACCTGAGCACTTACAGGAAACCAATTAGGAATCTGAGCAACCCCCATTTTACCATTCCATTATGCTGTAATGAACTTGAAACATGTTAGCATTATTATCCTTTAGCAGAGCATCAAGGGGACAGGTGTTTCTCATCAACTCCATCAACTACTCCCCTGTCCTGCTGGTTTGGGCCCATGGTGTGCTCATTCACTTCTTCATGAGAATTCTGTGGATGTCCTGCATAATTCTTGTGCCACAGTGAATGTCACACTTATACATCATAGTAAAGCACACACTAAAATAACCACAGGGGGAGACCAGGAGGGCAGAGAAGCTGGATCAGGGGAGGGAGGGGTGGGAACTGACTGGGCAAGAGACTGGGCACAGCATGTGCTGTGCTTGTGACATCCAACACCTCACTGCTGTGTGTGCTCATAATGCACTGGCACCATTAAAGTTCAAGTACCTTATTGTGAGAATGCTAGATTATGTAATATTTTAACCTACCTATTTAATTAAAATAGTACTAAATTCAGTTTTAGGGGCTGGAGATATGGCTCAGTGGTAGAGGGCTTGCCTTTCCCACATGAGGCACTGGGTTCAATCCTCAGCACCACATTAAAATAAATAAAATAAAGGTATTGTGTCCAAATGTTATGGGCCAGGCTCAATGGGCAGTGACCAAACAGACACAATTCTATCCTGAGACTCCACATCATGTAAGAAATGCTTCTCCTATGGGAAAGCCCCACCTCTGCACCCATTAATAGTTACCTAGCATAACATACTTGGCAGCAGAAACAGTAATTCTTATACAATGTAAAATAGTTCTCTTTGTTTTCCTTATTTATTGGGCAATGTACCTTGTCAGAAATTAATTGTCTAGATGTTAGTAACCGTTCTCTAAATTGTACTCAACTAGGGTCACTTTTGACCCACTTCTTTTCTGCTTGCTTGCTGCTCTGTCCACCTGGAAAGTCCTGTGGGAAATACCAATGTAAACATTACCTTGTCTCATTAACTGTCCAGTTCAGCTTCTATACTTGCTTGCCTACATTGCCTAAACTCCCAATTGTCCCTTGTGTGGATATTTGGCTTAAATATGAGGCCAAGTGAAGGTGGGCACACCACTCTATCTCATTTTGGAGAGCAGAGTGTACACCACTGGCCAGTAATAAAGGCTTTATTGGAATAGCAATGTGTGGTCAGAGAGTTATTTGAGCATCTCAGTATGGTTATAACAGTGTATATATACAACTAAAATATTTTTTTAAAAACTCAGTTTTAATATAGACAGCAATCAATTTATTAAGAAGTTAAGAAAAATTTAAAGTAAGCAATAATAATTGAATAAAAGTGTAAAATACATATAAGTTTTGGAAATTTCCCTGTATGCCCATAATATAAATTTTGGTGCAGTCAGTCTTGAGAATCCTGAGAACTAAGAGTGTAAACAGGCAAGTGTTCCTCAGTGTTTGGGACAGAGCAGTCCCTGGCTTCCTGCATCTGGCATGTCCATGAATTGATCCTCCAGTGAGTGGTGACAGTCTGTGACTTAGAGAAGGTGGTCTGTTGCCCTCAGGGGCCTCTGGGCTCAGGATCCACCCTGAGCCCAGTTCTTTAAAAAGGACAGTTCTTTAAAAAGAGCCGTGACATTGATAATTGTGCACACTCTCCTTGATGTTGGTTCTCTTCTTCTTTCGTTTCCATCCATCACCAGCTTGGCTGATTAGGAGGCCTATAGTTGGGAGGAGGGCCCAGAATGACATGGTCTCACATTGAATATCAGCTGGAACAATACCAAATTTACAGAATGGAGCAAACCATGAAGGTGAATAAAATGTCAGCCAGGTAAAGGTGACATGACAGATTCACACCCTCCCAAGAGGTTTGTCAGCCAGTCTTATTGCTGAAGTGGAAATCAGGGTGAAGGTAAAGGTCACTTCACTTTCTCCTCCAACCTGTCTAACAGATCCTATTGGGGTTTCCCAGAGCTTATACATACCATGCTCCAGGTTAAACTTGCTCTATAATCTATATGCTATTAGATGCCTTGGACTGTTTATTATGAAACTGGGTGTATATAACCCCAAATTTTGTGGAACAGTGTGACTTATTCTATCAATAGCTGCAGGATTCTGAGTTTAGGACAAAATCAATTTGACACTGGCACCAATCTGCAGGATGTGTGAAAATCCAGGTGACCTGACAGCCGAGGGTGCTGTTTTTTGTCACTCATGTACTGTGTTTCCTTCTGAGCTGGGGACTCATGGCTGTGGCCACCCCATACATAGGCCAGGATGGAGAGATTCTCACCCAAGACAAGTAAGGAACAGGACCTGAGAGGACAGGATTCTATACAGTTCGGACTCCTGTGGAAAGATCTTTTCCCAAGAACCTTTGGAAATTAAGAAATTATTGATTTTGAATGTGAGAGAAAGATTTGTTTCTCCCTGTCACGTTCTTTTGACTTTTGCAAGGACCCAGGGAGAGACCATCACCAGCACTTGTTGACATGGTGACATGAGCCACCATAGGAGTCTTAAAAGAGATAAAGCAGGTGGGTTTGCAGGGAGGAATCTTCCTCTGTCAGTTCTAGTGGGTGTGGTGTGATTTCCTTCTCCAGATTATGAGGGAGGGAGTCAAACAGCCTGGCAATGCACTCTCCACACATTGTCCTGTACACACTGTCCACTTTCTCATGTGGGGTGCTCTATTGGTGCTTCCTACTGAAGTCACCGAGAAATTGGCAAAGATTTTCACTTTCACCATCAGATCCTCTGCCCACAACTGCAGGCAGCATGGACTTCATCTCATCGCTTTCCCTCCAGTCACAGAAGACATTTTATTTTTTCAAAGTCAGTCCACACCCCCACCCATTGGTTCTTTCCACACAGCTGCACCCACCAGGGTATTTCCATGCTGCTCCTTAGGGAGGGCCTTCCTGCAAGGCTGATATTAAGCTCACCTCTAACCTGGCCTTGACTCACCAGGACTCCTGAGCTCAGCTTCTCAAAATAAGGCTCCCTGCTCAGCTCCTGGAGATGCAGCAGCTCTGGATCCCTGGTGAGAATAGAGGGGATTAGTAGGAAGAAGAGGGAGGGGGTGAGCTCAGTGCTTCCTACATGTGAGCTCTGTACATGTTAGTTGTGTGGGTGTCACTGCATAGGATGCTGCATGTGATGTTTAGATCCATGAAAGGGAGGAAGTTACTAGAGGAAAAACAAGTCATCTCCTGATGAAGACTGGACATAGAAAGAGGAGAGTGGTCTGGTCAACCTCTAGACAGGCATTGTACACGTAAAACTCTATCTTATATGAAATTGGGTATTTCTGGATAGAAACTTAAACAATATACTAAAGAATGTGCAAATAATTTAGTTGAGAAAGGAACAAAAGAGGAATAATTAAAATGTTTCATAATATTATGTATAAACTTTCAATTTCTGTCATTATTTCAGGATCCAGTATGTACACTGTGATGACCCAGACTCCCCTCTCCTTCTCTGTCACCCTTGGAGAGCCAGCCTCCATCTCCTGCAGGTCCAGTCAGAGCCTCCTACACAGTGATTGAAACACTTATTTGGGTTGGATTGTGCCCAAGCCAGGCTAGGCTCCACAGGGCCTAATAAATATGTAAGGTTTCTAAGCAGTACAATGAGGTCCCAGACAGGTTCAGTGGCAGTTGGTCAAGGACAGATTTCACACTGAGAATCAGCAGGGTGGAGGCTGAGGATGCTGGAGTGTAGTGCTGCTGGCAAACCACAAAGAGTCCTCTCACAGTGGTGCAGCCCCTAACAAAAACCTGCCTGCCTGGGTGGGCCAGCTGCCACCTGTGCTGCTAATCTGGGCAGAAGCTCAGCAGATTATCTGAGAGGAAGAAGCTGCAGCTGAGGGCTCTGGACCTTGAGTGACATGGCGACAGCTCTGTCACCTCTTGTTAAGATCCCATCAACTGCAGAAGACCTGGGGTGGCACCAGCAGAAGGGAGACCCCAGGGAATAGAGTTGGAGTTCTCACATGGAAATTAAGTCAGCTGAAGAGGCCCTGAGAGCCATGCAAAATCATAGATTTCTTCTGTCAAAACAAAGATGGGGAATATTTTCATTATAAATCTAATCTTTATTTTCCACAGTGTTTTTAAGCAATAGGTATTGAAAGCATTCATTCTGTTGTGTTAAAGCATGCACAACAAAAAGATGCAAATGATGACATTAGTAACACCCAGGGGGTACTGAGGGGTAAGGGAGAGTTGTACTCTGATGAGATTGAAGTCAAATTGTCACTAGCTTTTATTAAGGTGTTAGAAATTTAGTATAATATAATTTACCCAAATTAACAAAAATAGGGGAAAAAAGATATCATATAAACAGAAAAAAAATGGGAAGAAAATCAAAATATTGTATTCCCAAGATAAACTAAAGGGAAAGGTGGTTGTAGTGGAGGAGATTCAGGGATTAAAAAGGCAGGAGGAAGAGAGAAAGCACAGAAGAATGGCAAGGGGAAGCTCCTCTCTGTCTGTAATTTTGCTGAATGTTCATAGGTGAACATTCAATCAAAATGTGTAGATTGGCAAAATGAATTGAAATTGTATATGTACATGTTCATTTAGTATTTTCATGTTAGGTCTTAGAAGAAGCAGAGCCTGATGGTAAAAACATGTAAAAAGATTGGCAAAAGTAGTCATGCTATTATCAGAAATACAGAATAATTTTCAAATTTGAATGGAGAGACAAAAAATTATACAATGATAATGGCGTCCATTCTCCAAGGTGATAAATATTATGAATATACATGCACCAAAAATCAAGGCTCCAAAACACATCTAAAAGCAGGGACATTTTTTGAGGGACAAACAGACAACAATACAGTAACAGGGAACCAAACTATTGTACTTACAATAGTCCCTGGGACAACCAGACAGAGGACAAGTCAGGAAAGAGAGACATGCAGCAATACAACCCACCTAACAGACATGTAGGAGGATTCCACCCACAATGGCTTGCTGCATGATTGCTCAAGTGCACATGGAATGTTCTCCAAGAACCTGAATGTGTTAGGCCACAAAACAAATCTCAATGATGTTATAAAGACTTAGAACATAGAACATGCATTTTATCTCCTCTGATGACAATGGTATGAAGTTACAAGTTAACAGCAGAAAGTGAACAGGAAAATACACAAATGTGAGGAAAGATAATGTGTTCATATAAGAACTGGCTCAAAGGAAATGTTTAAGTGAGCTCTTTATTTCTGGGACCAAAGATCAGACATGAACACTGAGAGAAGGACAGGTTTATTTTGGCTCATCATTTTGGAGGTTCAGTCCATGGTCAACTGGCTCTATAGCCCTATGGCCAATGTGAGGCAGAATGTCACAGAAGGGGACATGGCAGAGAGGAGCAGCTCAGGTCATGTCAATAGGATGTGGAGAGAGAGAAAGGGACACAGGAAGGTCAACTCTCCAGGGCACGCCCCCTGTGGCCCACCCCCTCTAGCCCTGCTTCACCTACTTACAGTTATCTCTGACATTGTCCATTCAGACAAAGATGGACTCATGATGTCACACTCTCCTAATCTGAATGGTTTACCTCTGAAGACTCCCAGGTTAACAGAGGTTTTTGGACGACATTTCCCATTCAAATCCTAACAATCCACTCCTGACCTCGAAAAGCTCATGTCCCTACCTCAATGAAAGTGCAGAGTCCAGCTTCAAGAATGCCACAGTCTTCCCAATTTCAGCATTCCCGTAAAGTCCAAGTTCAAAGTGTCTGAGACCTAGAGAAATCTCACGGTGGTGAGCCCCTCAAACAGTCTAAAGCAATTTACATATGACCATCATCCAGTGGCTGAATGTCACCATTACCCAAGGGGGAGAAATATGACCACAGTAAGAAGGGATGGTGCCAAAGCTGGACTGTAAAATCTAGTTGGGCAAACCCACCCTGCAACCCCCTATCCAGCACCTGGGCATGTGGCACAGTGAAGTTCTGTCCAAAGGGTTGACACAGGGCTCTGCCCCTGTGGACTTGCTGGCTGCAGCCTACATGGCCTCCCTTTCCACTTGTCTCTGCTGGATTCAGTTTCCATCAGCAGATGTACCATGATGTTGGCATCTCTCAGTCTCAGGGCCTCCACTGCCAAGCCACCTCCATTCTCACATCTCCACACCTTGTCTTCTCAGGGCTGCTGCAGGGATTCAGCCATGATGCACTCCACCTGGCCTTCAGGGCCTCCTTTGAAATCTCAGTGGAACCTCATGACCCCCAACTCCTGCATCCTGCATTCCTGCAAAACCAGCTCCACCTGGGTGAGGCCCATGTATGCCACCAACTTGAGCTGTCACCTAGCCTCTTGGGACCACAGATACCTTCGTCTGAGTGCCTGGGTGCATGAGCACAGGAAACTACTTTCTAGGACATTCCAAGCAAGCAGGGTGTCCCATGGTCTCTTCTCAAAGGAAATTCAAGTTTTACACCCTTAAGCTTGAGATGGGTGTGACATTGCCAGTCCTGAGATGTCCCCAAGCCAGTTTTTCCATTGCTCATTGGCACAGCACTTGTGATCTCCTGTGCTGAGCACCTGCTGTGCAGAGCCAAGACCTGAGCCAGGAACCTAGCTCTAGACCCATCTGACCTGCAGGACTCCAAGACCTCCATCCTCCTGCTGCTGTCCAAGTACATGGTTTTAGATAAAACTCACCTCATTTCCTCCCTGACAGGGTGTCAGGAGTCCTGTGTGCATATAGTTATCTGGGACTCCTTTAAGGGAAGATGCAGTGTGGGAAGCCAGGTGCACTGGGGTGCAGGGGCAGGTCCTTTCTCTTCCTCAGCACCCTGCAGAGGTTGGGAGGAAGGGCCAAGTGTGGTAGTGGTGGCTGAGGCCTGGACACCTCTGGGACACTCTGCAATGCTCCTCAGCTGTCTCAGCTGCCCTGGCCTGACTGCTGAGCATGAAAGCTCTTCCTGGGAGCCCTGGGAGACCATCAGCAGCTCTGGAAGGGTTTTGCATGGGAAGCATGAGGCTGGGTTGGCCTCTTTAGACCAGGAGCCCTCAGCCTCTTGCACCTTTAAAACTGACCCCTCAGGGTCTCACAGGCCCCTACTCTTCTCTGGAAAAACCCCAGCTTTTCATATCTTGAGAGTAAAACACCTAGATGCCAGCTCCCTCAAGACCAGTATGTTTTCTGAATCCCTGGTGCAATGTTGGTCTTCTGTAGTTAATATGTTGAACAAGTTACTGAGGACAGGGACCATTTGAGTTTCCCACAGAATCTGCCCTAGTGATGGATGAAGGAGGATCAGTTTCATGAATCTGGGATAACACACCCACAAATCCCCCAATTGCTATGCCTCAATGTTGCCATTAGATGGCAAACAAACCCACAAAGAACCCAGCCTAGGGTCCTGAATTTAGAGGCCCTGGGAAAGCAGCAGAGATCCCTTCCCATGAGAGCCCTCAGGCTTGGGAACTGTACCCAGTGACCAGGCTCATGGCTACTGGAGTGCTCTGCACAGTGGACCAGGTCTCCTCACAGGCAAGTTCCTGAATGTTTTCTATTTTGCTTTATAACCTTTGATCATCACAGTCTGAGAAGAATGTCCTCCTCTGAGGATTCATGGAGTGGGGTCAGAACTAAGGGTCAGCTATGGGCCTGGATGAGAGAGAGGACAGGGCCACAGCTCTGAAGACGGTGCAGCCATGTGTGCAGTGGGTGAGTTGTCCTCATGAATCACCATGAGAGAACAAAGCCCACTGCAGGCTCCACTGTACTATGGAGCGGACACTGGGGACATCACATGGAGGAGGGAGGGAAAGGGGGGATGAGGAGAAACAGCAATGTCACTGCTGCCCTCAGGCTGTCCCCAGGGTGCTAAGCTATGTGTGGTCACTGCTCACTCCACAGGGGCTCAGGTGGCCTGAGTGCACTTGGAGCCCCCACAAGAGGCAACATTGCTAGAGAGGGAGCCCATCTGAGGAGGATCAGCTGCTCCAGACACAGGAACACCGGCTCTGAGCCTGGACTCTGGTGAGCAGGTCTTCACTCCAGCACTCTAGGCCCATGGCCCTGCAGAGTTGTTCCAGATCCTGGAAGACGGGCAGAAACACAGATCCTCACCAGGAGGCTGGAGTTTCAGGAAAGACAAATGTGAAGGAGACGGGGACCCCACTCTCTTCACCCTCTGTGTGGGCTGAACCCAGGCCTGTGTCTGTAGGGCAGGGCCTCTACCTCGGAGCAGCATCCCCAACCCAGTGTCTGTGTCCTTGAGGGACATTTGGATTGTTCCCAAGTATTCAACCACTCAAACATACTACAGTGGTCAGTGTTGAGCTTACAGGTCTCAGCTCTGGACACCTCTGCAGGATGAGTTTGTGTGCAAATAACACATGGATCCAGAAGAAACTCTTATTTGAATCCCATCAGCAGACCATGCAAGACAAAGGCCATTCCACCAGGAACAACTGTCACCTCCAGCAGTGGATCACTATCCCCAACACTGGTCCATGCCAGATTCTTCTTAAAAATCTACCCTGAAATTCAGGTCAAAAATAACATTTTGTCTTATTTGTTATTTTTATAATTTACAGTGGATTTTCATATATTTATCATATATTTTAATTTTCCTTCTGTGATTTGTGCATTCCTGGTTATGATCCCGTATCTTTGATTTGTTTATTTTTATTATTGATTTGAGGTGTTCTTTGTGAACTATTGACACAGTCCTTTTTCTGTATAATGAACTATGTCCTGTAAGGGCACTACTTTTGTTTACCTCTTTTTAGTGTATCTTAAAATGCTAAAATTTAACCTTTTAATGTACTCTATTACCTGTTTTTCTTGGGGGGTACTGAGGATTGAACCTCATGGTTAACTGCAGAGCCACATCTGCAGCCCTTCTTATTTTTTTTTTATTTTGAGACAAGGCTTTGCTAAGTTGTGGAGGCTGATCTTGAACTCTGATCCTCCTGCCTCAGGCTTACATGTTGCTAGGATGACAGGTGTACACTACTGCACTTGGCTTATTACCTGTATTGTTTCATTGACATTTTTAGTTGTAGGTGAACACAATACCTATGTTTTATTTTTTATGATGCTGAGAATTAAACCCAGTGCTCACACATGCTAGGAAAGCGCTCTACCACTGAGCCACAACACCAGCATGTGTCATTGTATTTTTTAAAAGTGGTTATGCTGTTATTATCTACAGTTAATGTAATATGCATTTTACTTGATGCTATGGATTTCAAAAATATGTTAATAATATGCTGATTTAGTAATTATATCTTACATGCAAACAATTTATCCATGTGTATACATGTGCTCCCTATCTTTCTAACCATCATGGACTCTGGCTCTGGCAAGAATTTGAGACAGAAGGTTTGTTCACCTTCCTCTTGGTGTCAGTCCCCAGGACCATGAAGCATGTGCAGAGCTCAGCTGCCCCACAGAGCCAGGCCCAAGGCTGAGCTCCTGGTCTTAGACTCTCAACTTGCCTGTGGGCTCAGAGTTCTGCTCAGCACCTAGAGCTGTGGAGGGATTTCCCCTGTGACTCCCCTGCCTGGCAGCTCATGCTCAGGGCTCTGCTTCCCCAGGCCCTCAGCCCCACTGTCCAGGAGAGCTGCTTCCTCCCAGCCCAGGGCTACAGCCCAGCCCTCAAGCAGATCCAGCCTGAGCTCATCCCTGAGTGACCCCTATTCCAGCCTCTGCCAGTGAGTCCAGGGCCTGAGTCTGCTCTGTGTGTAAATGCAGGGCCCCATTCCCACCATGGTAACCCAAGATTGTCACCTGAAATCAGGATCTGTAGTCACTGTTATTCTCAGGTCTGATTCACTAAGGACCTACTGTGTCCAGCTGTGCGTGGTAAGGACAGGAGAGCCTCTACTAGTCAGGACAGAAGCAGGGGTTAGAGGGCACCTACCACCAGCTCAGAGATGAGACACAAGAGGGTAAAGGAACAGGCAGCTCTGGGCACAATCTTGACCCTTGTGATGAGGGAATGTGGAGGGATTCACTCTGTGTTACTCCCTGGAGTGGCTGGGGACACATGAAGCTTAGAGCAACTACTGGAACCAGTGGCAGGGGTGCAGCTCCCTGCAGGCCCAGGCCATGTGCTCTGTCTGCTTCCTTGTGAGCTGGACTCCTCCAGGGCTCAGGCTGTGCTACGGCAGCTGCTGGAGCTGGAGAAAGAAGCAGAGGACTGCAAGGTCATCAGGTTGATGCCACTAGTCAGCCCCCATGCTGATGGGCCATGGGAATGTGATGAAGTGGCAGCAAAGGGCACCGATATGGGGATCCCCAAACCAAACCAGGACCACTGAGTCCCTGGTATGAAAGATGCCCAGGGGGATCTCCAAGTGGCATACTCACCAAGTAAACTTGGTATTATCTTTGTGCTTCTGCAGGATCTTGCCTGATATAAATGTAGTTGTGTCCTAGAGCCATTCCAAATGCTTTTGAATAAATCCAAGTTCTTCCAGTGCATTTTTTACTTTAAAAAATTATTTCACAATTACATAATTTCAAATGAAAGCCAAGGTGTCCTCCCACCAGGAACAAGTGAGAGCATATTAATGGCCTGATGTTCTCTTCTGTAACACTTCACTACGTGTTCTCTACAAAAACTTTCTCCTATGTAATCCTCATATTAGGTATGAAATACTTTGCTGAATCCAGACCTTAAGTCTTCTTCAGCATACGACAGTTGTCCTGAAAATATCCTTAGTAAACAAAATGTCACCAGAGAGAAACAGACTCTCTAAAAGTCAAATCTGTGCTGCCCTGGTCTGACCTGGAACCAATGGGGACACTTGGTCAGTGTTGAGGGACTGAGAGAAGCCAGCCTGCAGCTGAGATTATGCCTGCCCAGCCTGCCCAGACCTGCTGATTTGCATGTGCCCACAGCACTGCTCACTACCCTGAGGACTTCTTAAGAGACTGCTCACACCATGTGCAGGAGTCAGTCCCAGTCAGGACACAGCATGGCGATGAGGGCCCCTGCTCAGCTCCTGGGCTCCTGCTGCTGTGCCTCCCACGTATGGGAGAAAACACTGTGCATGTTCTCAGCCTTCCTGAAAAATCTCTTGTGACATTATTAAACGTGTGTATATTTGTGTTTGTTTCCAATGTCAGGTATAAGATGTAACATCCAGATGACCCAGTCTCCATCCACTCTGCATCTCAAGGTGAGTCACCATCACTTGTCAGGAAAGTGAGAATATTTACAGCTATGTAGCCTGGTATCAGCAGAAACAAGAACAAGCTTTTAAGCAACTGATCTATGCTGCAAGCAATTTGCAATCTTGGTCCCCTTGAGGTTCAGTGGCAGGGGATCTGAAACAGATTATTCTTTCACCATCAGTGACCTGGAACCTGAAGATGTTGCAACTTATTACTGTCTACAGCATAACAGTCACACTCCCACAGTGATACAGGCCAAGACAAAATCCTCCCAGGAAGCAGAAATGTGATTCCGGGCTGCCCCAGCTGCTACTCCTGCTGCCTCCACCTGCTGAGGGCACTGCTCAGAGGCAGCCAGGGTCTGTATATCCCTGGGAGGTCTTGGTGGAAGGCACCAAAGAGGCCACCCTGCACCCTAAATTCTTTTCTTCTGCTTGGCTCCAGCAACATAGACCTGACCACATCCCTGCTGAACTGGTATAGAATGGGCCTAAACCTGCATGAATGAGTAGATTTCCTGAACACACATACACACACACACAAAAAAATATATTCCTACTCAAAAAGTGCCCAGAATCCAGAATCTTCCTCTGCATCACTGAGAGAAATCACAAGTGCCAAATAGCCAAGGCTCCTGAGACCTCCTGGGTGACAAGCTGGCTGCACCTTTAACAATTTACAGGGATAGAAAGGGTTCAGCAGTACATTTTAGGAGACATATGCTTAATGCAAAAAAAATAATTTTCTAATGAGATTTTTCAGAAGGAATTGTTTTTTAAAACCTAATTGAGAAAACAATGATTATTAGTTATTTTCAAGTAATTTAAAATGGTAGTTTGAGGTTTATAACTTTACATTAAAGAAACAATCACATACTTTGATAACTAAGTGCAGCAAACATTTTTCAGAAACTTCCGCAGTCATCAGAGTGAAAAGATAAGGGAACACACCACGCAGCTCTGTCTGGGACGACTGGATTTATAAGTGCCACTTGGATAGGGATAGCAATCGTCCTCACCTCCCATTGAAAATGTTGTGCCCTGTCCTCACAGCCCTTCAGGTTTGGGCCCAGGGACCACACAGTCCACAGCTGGATGCAAGCCCAGTGCTCTGCCACAGAACCACCCTGCTGAGCCTTGACTTCCCCAGTCACATTCCTGCTATCCTGACCATCCATGGACATGAAGAGAAAGACTTCCTGTTGTAAACCCCGGAGCTGTGAGGTTGTTATTGCTGACTGATTGGCAACCCTGACCAGCACAGTGCTTACACAACCATCTACATGGACATAGGCAGGGAAGGAGACATATAAAGTTAAATAGATATTTAAGAAAAAATAGGAACAATACACTGCCCACAAAGATACCCCAACCAGGCTTTATAAAGCAAAACTCAAATTAAATACCCTGATTGTTACTAGAAGGAAAAGAAAGTTTACAATCAAATTGCTTCCCACATGGGCAAATCTGAACATGTCATTCTAAGAAGAGTAGCTATTGGGAATTGCATTTTTACCCAAATAAAGATGTTTCCCTGGAGCTCGAGTGTGTCCAGGATATTTGTGAATGCAATTGAACATAATAATGAGTTACAGATGGATAGCTAAACCATATTGATAGATGATATAAAATGTTTGTTAATCTTTATATGAATTACTAATTTTGGTTAAGGAATATCTCAGTGTACTTGGAGTAAAGAGAATCAGAATACAGAGTGACAACAAGGCTTCACTGTTAGGTAAGAAAGGGAGAGCAGTTAATGATGCTACTGTATCCCTCTCAAGCAATGAAGACACACCTACATGAGGATGTGACAGTGTCATCAGAGAAAGAGAGAGAAATGGGAAAAATAATAAGGAAATGAGAAAAGTTAAGAATCAAATGCATTGATCTTCAAATCAAAAGACCACACTGGCCATGGAAATCTGCTCCCATAATTTGAGCCTTCACAGATGCACAGTGCCCCCAAGAGGTATGCAATGGACTCTCTCCAGGACATTATCGTCCCCAGGGACCCTAGCATTTCCTCTAAACCACAGGTCCATGCAGAGCATTTTTTTCATAACCGTCTCTAGAAGATAATATTCCTTGGAACTCTAGGAGGATGATCACGTGTTCATAGGAAGGATTAATTCAGAGCATCATATACCTTCTTTGATCTCCTCTTCCTCAGAAGGAGAAAGACCTATTCTACCTACAAATTCTTACACCCTCAGTACAAATAAGAACCAGAAAACATTAGGGATGTTTTCATCTCACAAGGCCAAGAAGAAACTCCTCTGAGACTGCATGTGGACACCAGCAGGAAGGTAGCCCCCACCTAGTCACTAAGGCCATTTCTTTAGTATTAGTGAAACTGCCCCATTCAAATGTTGATGCCTTGCCTCATTGTTGGTGTGCTTTTACAAGTGGTCTATATGAAGGAATGGAGGTTAAGCAAGGTCATCCAGGTGAGACTGATCCCACAGAACCTGTGTTGTTCTGAATAGATGTCCAGGGAGTTCTCTGTCCAGGGAGCTCTCTCCGTCCCTCTCAGGACACAAGGAGAAGCCTGTGAGGACAAGAAGAGAGCCCTAGAAAGGGAGCCTACAACAAAAGGGTCATCTGCTGCCCCTTGACTTCGACCCTCAGGCTGAAGAAAATTGAGAAGACACACCTTTACTATCTGAGTCACTGAGACCAGTGAGGTGTGTCTCCCTATGACAGTCCCTGAAGATTACTTCAGAATCTCAACCTTCCCTGAGCAGGAGCATCCTCAGGACCAACCTCATGGACATTGACCTGCCAGGCTCCTCTCTTTCCTGCTCCTCTAACTCTAGTCCTCAATGTGTGACATGTGATGTTTCTTTGCACATGATGTTGTCCACCTGTTTTGTCTCTTATCAGAGTCACAGCACATGGAGTGAACACATGCTTGCTGTTGATAGTTGAGGGTCTTCATGTTACTTATGATTAGAGGCTAGTGAATCCTAAAATAGACCATGTCTCTAGCTTCCCTGCTTCTGTCCCAGAAGAGAGGATCTCTATCCTCTCTAGGGCATGCCTGAGGACAAACAGGGTCCCAGTCTGGCAGCATCAGAAACCACGCCTGGCTCCCAGCTCCTGCTCGCTCTCCCTGTCCTGGCCACGGTGACTGGCATGTTGGCAGATGCCATTCTGCCAGTAGCTGTGCTGTTTTCAGGACATGTGCCTCCTCTGTCACCTCTAAGACATCAATCTCACTCCAGCTGTTGCTCCACCAGAAGGCTGCTGAGGGTCTCCGGCCATCCCAGGGGGCATGCTGGGGACAGCTCTGACAGCCCCTTTCTCTGCCTCTCTCTACATGTGGCTCTGGGCAAATGACCCAGACTGTGAATGTCCCTCATCTGTGAATGGAACACTAAGAATCCAAGGTTGCCTGCAACAGACCATATCATGGACCATGAGATATACATAAAAATTGGAGAAAATCCCCAGGGCTGTTTTATGCACCCTTGAATATCTTAGAATGAAGACACTATTAAGATAATCCTAGTCGGTTTTCATTCTTAACTGAAAGTCCTCAGGGCCACCTGATTCTCTGGAGCCTGCCCCTGTTCAAGGGCAAGCCTCTTGCTAGGCATCACTAAGGCCTATGTAAACCGATTACAACTCAGAAGCATCTCTCAAGGACCTGAGAGTCTTTTCCATGTGTGGAATCATCAAAGGAACAGGAGTCGTGTCCCCAAGACACAGTGAGAGGCAGAATCCTGGCTTTGGCCATGTCAGCCACAGTCACTGACCTCCCCATGTTTCTTTGCTCTCTGCCTCTCCTGAGCATCCACATGCCCCTGCCTCCTAATCATTCCAATCAGAGTGGAGTTAAGCCCTCTCCCCTACTGCTCACATTCCAAATAACTGTCTCATTTCTAGCTGTTGTGTAATGTTTTATAGAACATGCCCTGGGACATACCTAGAAGTCTCACCTAAGGTTGACCCTGAGCCCAGAAGAACCAAAATCCTCAAATGAACAGAATTTTAGACTCGGGATTTTAAGTTCAGCCCCCTAAAATCAAGAGCTGGTGTGCTGACCATGAAATCAGAACACAGAAAAAAGTCTAGAAACTTTCAAAGATACAACTGCATCCAATCAAGACTACCCAGGACATCACGAATTTCCCGAGCCCTTAGAAGGCCACTTCACTGGCCAGCAGGGGATGTAGGTGTAAGCTGTCCTCCTGTCTCCGTGTGGGTTGATCTGCAGTGAAGTCCTTCCCTTTGGTACAACCCCAGGCCATGGTGTGCACATGCCTGTCTTCTCCACCAGTGGTGCAGTGATCTCTGGCTTGGCATCATACATACTGTTGGCAGATGTGCATTTGTTTCACCAGAGAAGTCTCTTTCCATCTGCGATGTGCAACATTAGAAAGTCAATGAGATTACAAATGACATCAGCCGCTTCAATATGGGTTTTCTAAGCCCTGTTTGTGTCAGCTGATTAGGGCTGTCATAACACAGTATCAAAAAGCTGTTGGCTTAAAACATCAGATAGTCTCTCGGGGTTTTGAAGTGCAGAAGGCTGGGTCTCCTTCCATGGGACAGGCCCAGAGCACTGATGGCAGGACTCCTGCACCAGCCTGCACTGTCTTCACTTTCTGGAGTCTCCAGCTCCTCTGGCTGAGGCCACAACCCCACAGTGACTATGTCCCTGTTCACATGACCTCCCCTCTTCCAAGTTTGATATCCTGCTCTCTTATAAGAACACCCTCAGGGCTCATCTGGAGAATTCCAGATCATCTCCCCATGTGAATATCCTCTATCACATGTTCCAGGCACTTTCCATAAAAGGCAGGTCAGCATAGGGGAGGACCTGCCCTGATGGCCCCACACTCATTGACCTGAATGGTGAAGAACCAAGTCTCCATGTTCTCACACCTCTGTATCTCCCTCCCTGCACCCTTAGCTTCTCTCCTTCATGGTCACCAGTGACTGCACTTCTCCAAGTGTGTCTGCACCCTGGAGGGGCTCACATGGGAAGAGTTGCTGAATGACCTGCCTGTCTCCATTTCCATGCAGAGGACAGACAAACCAGGATGGCCCTCCACCATGGGGGAGATATGGTCCTTACAGAGGAGAGTCCTGGGTTGTTTCTACCTGGACCTTGGATTGTCTTCAAGGCTGAGTGGCCTTCAGGAGTCAGGGAGGGAGCAGGTGAATTCTGACTAAAATGGGACCCATCTCATGGGTGGCACGTATGTTGTGGGCCAAGTGATGTCACCACTACACTTCCAAAGTACAAACTGACTACAATGTTGGTTGTATTTTTCTTAGTTAATACTTTCAGTATTGAATTAGAATCAGATATCTAGTCCCACCTCATCTCATCTGATGGGAAAAACTCTTTCATATACCAATGTAATATCCAAAGATTCTGATTTGGAACTCAAAAATCCAGGACATATCCACCCATCCACCCATCCCTTGGGAGCCCTCAGCTATCCTGGGTACTGTTGTATATCCATGTCCTCATTTAGTTCTTCCTTTATTCGACTCAAGGTGAAGTTCAGGGAATCACAGGACTCACTTCTCACAGAGTCCAGTGATGAAGAAAGTCAGTGGGCCCAGTCCTCCTGGGACACCTAGCTGCTGGCCTTTTGTCAGCTTGGCATCTACTTGGAGAAGCCACAGACCTGTCCCTCACTGTCATGGCAGCAGAGTGCACAGGGACCTCTCTGCAGGTGTCCTGCAGGCTCTGGGTGACCTCTATCTTCTGGAGAGGAGCCTGGGAACTGGCAGCACATTTGTCCCACTCAGTGCAGCCTCCAAGGGACCAGAGGCTCATGCATCCCCACGCCACCTCCATAGAGGGGCAGGTGGAGAGAGCCTGACAGCCCTGGAAGACCCTAGAGAGTACCTCTGCTCAGGCCATCAGGTATGCAAATGAACTCCAGGGCCAGCTGTGCCTATTTAACCCCTGGACATGAGTGAAAATTACAGAGCACGTGGACTTACAACAGGTGCCCAGACGCAATGCTTGTCCTTGGGTCCAGAGCAGCAGGTTCTATGGACACTGCAAGATGAGCTTCCTGGTCCAGCTTCTCTGCCTCCTGGTGGTGGGGTCTCTGGGTAAGCACATTCATGTGGAAGACAATAAGGTGGGAATTTAGCTGTAGGCCTAGAGATACTGTTTGTCAGTGTGCTTTGGAAATGGTGGTGTAATAAGGCAAGGTGATTTCACTCCTGGGAACCTGAGGTTGAGCCCCAGGGTGACAGAGAGGCAGAGGCTGGGGACTTTGAACCTGCTTTGGGCCTCTCTGAGGAGGTGGGGGCACTGTTTTTCTAACAAACCTTTGAGAGAAGTAACTCATGGTGCACCCTGGATGCTGTGTCCTTGCTGGCTACAGGGGGAAGTTCACCCTGACTCAGTCTCCAGAGAGCCTGGCAATTTCTCAATGTGACTTTGTCTCCATCACCTGTAGGAGAAGCATGGCGGTAGGTACCTCCATGGCCTGGTACCTTCAGAGACTCCAGGAGGCTCCCAGGCTGCTGATCTTTGGGGCATCTCTCAGGGCTGCTGGAACCCCTTCCCAGATCCGGGCAAGTGGTTCTGGTTTTGACTTCTCCTTGTACATCCATGGAGTGGAAGCTGAAGATGCTGGGCTGTTTTACTGTCAGCAGCACTTCAGCCAGCTTCTTACAGTGACTAAGCCCAAGCAGAAATGTCCCCTGTGTGCTCCAGACCCTGCCCTGTACAGACACCTGCTCCCTGCAGGAGGCACAGCCTGAGATGTGTAAGAGCCCTTTCTGGAGCTCTGCAGGTTTACAGAGCTTTGCTTTCTGACCTGCTCAAACAGGGGCTGGGGACAGTGTGCAAGTCACATTCCACCACAGGGGAGGTACCAAGGGATTTATGCATAGAGGCTTTCATCATTGATCACCGAATAATAGAGCCACTGACCCTCAGACTGAATGATGGATCATTTCTTCTGAGAGGCAGTTGTATGGCAGTGGGTCCTTGGCCTCTGTGCCTGGCTGCTGCATGCAGTTGTCCACAGCAGATCAGCTCAGCTGGAGCCTCATGCTGGCCTCATCTACCTGCCAAACATTTGGAGTTACTTTCAGCCAAGGTTCCTAGGTTCTCCTCTTAATGACAGGCCAATTGGAGGAGTCATGGGTGACTTCAAACTGTTTTTGTTTTATTTTGGTTTCTGTCAGTGTTCATGAGCTCTTCTGCACAGTTCCTTCCCCACAAGAAGGAGCCTGCTCACAGTCTTCCGCTAGCTCCCTTACTGTGCGAGGTCCAGAATGCCCACAGCTGTGGTGGTGGGTATGGCTGTGGGCTGGGGGCTTCTCCTGCAGGTGGCCTCTCTCTCTCCAGTGGACAGCCTCAGTTTTCACATTCCAAGGGTAGAAGGTGGTCGGTGCAGCAGGGTCAGCCCTGGGTTTTTGGGCAGTGCAGCCTTCATGCATTCCACAGGTCAAACAAGTCCAGTTTGGGAATGCTCCTGCCTCTTCAATTTTTGGTAGTTTAAAAATTCTCAATATTTTCTTTGGGGTCAGGGGAGGTGTATGTGGAAAGGAATTCAGGGGTACTCAACCACTAAGCCACATTCCCAGCCCTGTTTTGTATTTTAGTTAGAGACAGGGTCTCACTGAGTTGCCTAATGCCTCACTTTTACTGAGGCTGCCTTAAAACTTATAATCTGCTTGCCTCAGCCTCCAGAGCAGCTGAGATTACAGGCATGCACCTCTGTGCTGGGCAAGAAGGATCAATGTTATTTAAATATTTGAGGGGCTGGGTATGTAGCTGGGTGGTAGAACACTTGCCGGCATGCAAGAGGCCCTGAGTTCAATCCCAACAGTGCAATATTTGAAATATTTCATAAAACCAATAATGAAGTCATCGATTATGGAGATATTCCATAACATATGGTTTCTTTTCCTTCTTCTTTTCCTTCCTTCCTGAAGTTTTAAGAATGGACCCTGGGCCTGTCATGCACTAGGCAACATGTCTGCCACTGAGCTCCACCTCAGCCCTTGAGGGGAGAGTCTCGATTACTGACTCCATCTCCTTCTTTATATTGCTCTATTCAGATTGTCTGTTTCTCCATGACTTAGTCTTGTTGGTTGATTCTGTCTAGGATTTTATCCATTTTGTCTAGGTTATTCTATTTATTGGCAGAAAACTATTCATTCTATTCTCTTAGGATTCTTTGAATGGCTTTAACTAGTTCTAAATTTTCTTTTATTTCTAATTTCATTTGAGACTCTTTTTAATTTAGCCAACAATCTGCCAATTATATTTATCTTTTCCTAAAACCAATATTTATTTTTGCTTCTTGTCTATGGTTGTTCTCATCTCTATCTTATTCTGATGTTAGTAACGTCTGTTCTTCATGGTCACACAGGGCTTAACTGGTCCATCTGTTCCTCCTCACCTGGGTGTAAAGCCAACTGTTTGGACATCTCTCCTTTTTCAATGAAGGCAGCTATTGCTGTAAACCTTCCTCTTTGAACAGCCTTTGCTCCACCCCACAGGCTCGGGTGTTTTGTTTGTATTCTCATTTGTCTCAGTACAAAATCATTTATTTCATTTCTTCTTTGACCATTTGGTACTTCAGGCCCATATTTTAAAATCTGCACCCATTTGTGAATTTGCTACAATTCTTCTGTACTGAGCTCTAGTTTTATGGCATTGTGTCAGGAGAAGACACTTGGTAATTTCAGTCTTCTTAAGTAGCCATGACATGTTTAGTGGTCTAACATATGCTCCAGAGAATGGTCCATGTTTGATTGAAAGGAATGTGTGTTCTGTTTCTGTTGGAAATGAGGACTGGTAGATGTCCATTGGGTCCATTTGTCTATAATGGTGGTTCCTGTCTATTCACTGCTGAAAGTAGGGGACCCATGTGTCCTTGTATTATTGTACTACAGTCTTCATTTCCCTGTGGGTCTATTAATGTTTTCTTTCTATGATTAGGAACTCCAATGTTGGGTGCATGTACATTCTAATCCCAGCTTCTTGATGAACTGGCTCCAGTGTCTTTGTAATGACTTTTCCCTTCATTCCCTGTTCAGTTTTGTGCTGAAGTCTAGTTTACCTGCTGGGGACTGCAGTGGTCCTTGCTCTCTTCTGGTTTCTGAAGACTGCTTTCTGAGAAGAGTAGCTATGGGAAAGTGCATTTTAACCAAAATAAGGATGATCCTCAAGAGCTCCCTGAGTTCAGGTTGTATAAATTAGTGTAACTGAACATAATAATGGGTTACAGAACAAAAGCCCAACCATATTAATAGATGATGTAAAATATATGTTAATTTTTGCATGTATTAATAATTTTAGTTAAGAAATATCTCAGTGTATTTGGAGGAAGGAGAATCAGAAGGCAGAGTGACCACAGAATTTCACTGTGAGGACAGAAAGGGAGTGCTGTTAATGAGCATCCAAGAACCCTCTCAGGCAAAGAAAACACACCCTAAAGTATGACAGTGCTATCAGAGAAATGGTTCAAAAAATGATATAGAAAACAAGAAAAAGTTAAAAACAAAATCCATTAGTCTACCCAACAAGGGATCATACTGGCCATAAAAATATGCTCCAATAATCTGGATCTTTTCTGGTGCACAGCACTCCCAAGAGGTACACTATGAATTTACTCCAAGAAATCCCCCTGCCCCGGGCACCTAGCATCTCCTCTAAGCCACATGTTAACACAGAGCCACTTTTTGTGATTTTTAGAAGATGATATTGCACAGGATTTTGGGAAAAGGATCACATATTCATATTAAGGATTAAGTCATGAGATCAAGTAACTACTTTTGTTTACTCTTTCTTAAAAGGAGGATGCCTCATTCTAACAACAAAATCTTACACAAATAAGAACCAGAATAATTAGGGAAGTTTTTCTCTCACAAGACCAAGAAAATCCTCTGGGACTGCGTGTGGAGGCCAACAAGAACAGAGTCCCCAGAACACCAGCTCTGCAGCTGCCAGGCCAGGTCTGCCCCACGCTTGCTGATCTGCATGTTTCCCCAGAGCCCATTTCTGCTTCTCAAAGTCCCTGTGAACAGGCCTCTTGGTGACCCTGGGATATCTTCTCACAGTCCATCACTTGGCAGTTGGCTTTCTATGTTTAAATTTTAAAATATTTTATTGACAAGCAAAGTCAAACCTTTGTATTCCAGGTTTCTGCATCATTGGATTCAATCAATCACAGATTGAATATAGACTGCATTTGTACTAACATTTTCTTGATATTAGCCCCTGAACAATATAGTGGAATGATTATTTACATAAAGAGATGATTTAAAACATATGAAGGGTGAAATTTTTTCCATCATAATAATTAATCCATCAGCTTTAAATTCACTCTCACAGACAGTCTCAAAACATGTACAAAATGTGGACTTTGTTGCCAGAGAGCAACACAAGTCACCTCTATTCCAATTTCCAATAGTCTACTTTTTCTGAAATCTCATGAACCCAGCCTTACAGTCCACAGTACTATTAGCATTCTGGTCTTTTGAGCTTTCGGCATACTCATCCAGTAAACTCTGCTCACAACAATCTAAAGCTTTTCCAACTTGAATCTCTATAATTTTCAAATTTTTGCCCACAAGTTCCAAATATTTTCAAAGAATCTGAAACACTTGACCAGGTAGACACAAAAATGACCCCCATTTTGGTACCAATTTTTGTTTTAGTCAACCTAAACATTTCATTGCTGTGACCAAAACACTAGACTAAACAACATAGAAGAGGACATGTTTGTTTTGACTTGTGGATTCAGAGGATTCAGTCCATAGATGGCTGACTCCATGGTGCTGGGGCTGAGTTGGGGCAGGACATGTTGTTGGAAGGGTGTGGAGGAGGACAGCACCTCAGGACATGGCAACAAGGAGCAGGGGGAGAACCTCTAACCAGGGAGAAAACACAAAGTCAAAAGTCACATCTCCAGGGACCTACTTCCTCCAGCCACACCTTACCTACCTGCAGTTACCACCATTTAATCCACACACATGGATTTATTCACTGACTAGGATAAGGCTCTCCTAACCCCACAATTTTACCTCTACACACCTCATTTTTAAATTGTAACAATAACATTGAGAACCTTCATGTATGTGTTGACTACTTGCACATCTTCTCTGGAAAAATGTCTGTTCAGGTCATTGGTCAATTTTTATTTATTTTGTTGTCGTTGTTTTTGTTGTTTTGTTTTTATTTTCCATTTTTGCTGTTGAGTTATGTGAAGAGCTTTTATATCTTGGATATTACCTATATTTGGTTTATTTTGTTTGCAGGCATCATCTCTCATTCTCTTAATTTCCTCTTCCTCTTATTATTTCCTTTGCTGTACACAATTTTTTAGTCCCACTTGTCAATAATTGCTTTTGTTGCCTGTGCTTTTGTTGTAATATCTGGGAAGTCACTGGTACACCAGTGTCAAGGATCTTTCCTCCTATATTTTCTTTTAGGTGATACAGTTTAAAATCTTATATTTAAATCTTTAGTCCAATTGAGTTCAACTCTATATGTTGTGTTACATGAAGTTCCAGTTTCATTCTTTGTGTGTGTGTGTGTGTGTGTGTGTTCATTTTTCCCAACACTATTTATTGAGATTTCCTTTCCCTGTGTGTGTTCTCAGGGCTTTTGTCAAGACTGGTGGGCCATTGACATGTGCTTTTTTATGGGTCCAGTTTAGTGCCATGGTCTATGTATCAGACTGTTTTCCCAACACCACAGGGTTTCCATTACTCCACTGTTGCAGTACAGTTTGAAATCAGGAAGTGGGATCTGGAAAGACATTGCTTCCAGGTTCTTCTTGTTTCTTGAGATTGGTTTGGCTCTTTAGGGTCTGCTGTGACAGACTCCACAAATTTACATTAAAAATACCTTTGGACTTTGGATAAGGACTGCATTGAATCTCTATATCACATGGTGTATACTGGGCATCTTTCAATTCAACAACATGGGAGAGCCAATTATGATTTTTTAATATTTTTTATTTGTAGATGAACACAATATCTTTCTTTATTTGTTTAAATGGTGCTGAGGATTGAACCCAGTGCCTCCACATGCGAGGGAGGTGCTCTGCCACTGAGCTTCAGTTATTTTTGTCTTTGATAATTTCTTTAATGAGCTGTAATGAAGTCTAATGTATCAGTGTTCTCCTGTGATTGTTCTATACACATGTTTTCTGTTTAAAATGTTACCTACTTTAGGCTGGATGTCATCCTCAGCTTTCCCTAGAAGCTGCATTAATTTAGATCTTACCTCTGGACTCTGATCCTCTGTTAATTCACAGGTTTATTGATAAGATATGTGTGAGAATATTTTTCTAAAATCCATTTAATTTTATTTTTATATCCAAATGCTCTTTGCAATTTTTTGAAAAAATACAATTTTTATATCCCTCTTTACTAATTTATTAGAAATCATATGACACTGTACATGTGGATCCTTATGGACTCTCAGGTTTTGTTGTTGTTGTATTTTGTTTTGTGGTTGTGATGTTTTTGTGTATCCTCTGTAGTTGTACCTAGAGTGCACTCTTATTGAAGATCTAAAAGCCTTTCTTTTCTTCCTTTTTTTTTCCTGCTGTGCTGGGAAACAAACCCAGGTACTCTATATTGTAGGCAAATGTTTTTAAATGTTCTATCACTGAGCTATATTCCTAATGATAGGTTTTAAAATAGGAGAATATTAATATTTTTCTACTTTAAATTTTCTGTGGTCATACCAGGTACTTTAAATTTCCTTATAAATTCTGTCATAGATACATCAACTTCAGTGAATCATTTGTAGATTTTTATTTGAATGGAGTGTGTATGTGTGTTTGTGTGTGTGTGTGTGTGTGTCTAAATTCTGTGTTAAATGCAATCTTAATATCATCAAGTTTTCTTCTGTATGAACATGATAAAGTATTTATTTATACAAATCTTCTTTAATCCACCACATGTACTGTATATACTGAAAATGAGTCCAGAGACTTTGTAAAAGTAGAGATTTTCAGTTATATCTTTAAGAATATGTACAAATTTTGTTATTAATATATAAATATATTTTATTTTTTTCTTTCAAAATGAGTGACTTTAATATCTTTGTTTGCCTTATGGAATTTGGAAGGACCTCCAGTGCAATGAAAATGAAAAAATGGACACTTTAAAAATCAATCTAAAGGAGAGAGAATGAATATTTACTCACTTATGACAATGTTAGTTGGCACCTTATCAGGAGTGTAAATAGAGCTTTCCATGATTGTTAAGGGGAGCACCTGAGCATCTGTTGATGGGTGTGTTGTGCTTCCCCATGACTCTGTAAAATTTGGGAGTTAGGATAGCCTTAGCCTAGTCAGTGGGTAAACTCATGCTTGTGGATTGAACGGTGGAAACTGTAGGTAGGTAAGTTGTGCAGCTGTTATGTCGCCCCCAGTGATAAGGGTATGTGCGAGACCAGCCTGTCATCTCCGAAGCACCAGCTGTAGGAAGCGCCCTCTGACAGAGGTAGTGAAGCGCACTAGACCAGCTAGTGTCTCCTGGGCTGAGCGAGAGGGTAAGTATCAAGACCTGGCCCACCACCCAACCTGGCCCACACAATCACACCGAGTCGGGAAATTAGTGAACCATGAAGGTGCAATAATCTCAACTTTATTGTGTCAGGGACAAGGTTGTCTAGTGATAGGAAGAAGTAAGAAGAGACAGTAGCGAGAACCAATAAGAAGCAGTTACGTCACATTCACTAAGGGGCCTAGGCAGACTTCAGATTAAATCATTAGGTAGGACTAAGGTCAAAAGCCCACACATGGTTTAAAAGCCCACAAACGCCAATCCAGCCAGGTCACATATCTGGAAATTCTAACCCTTGAGGCCACCTCAGCCAACACTCAGTAATGGCCGTGGTTCCAAGGGAGGTAAAAGGACCCAACACCATTACACCAACAGCTCTTCCTGGTAGATTTGGCTTCAATCTAAACAGTTCAGGCCTTCCTACAGCATCTAACACAGTACCATGGGGCTCTGGATTCTGTTGATTGTGGTCTCCATGGTGACAATGCTCATCCTAAGAAGACTAGTTCAGCAGGGACCTACCGCTCCTGTTTTGGGGTTTCTAGATCAGGTTCCTGGGACTGTATATAAATAAAATGAAACCGATTTGGATGTAGTTCATTGCTGGCCTAGCATGTGAGAGGCTCTGTACAGATCAACAGAACTGACAAAGTAACAAACACAACCTTAAAATCACACATTTAACCAAAAGTAAGACATATGTATGTGCAGACATATACTCATACTTGAGATGCAGAGTAAACACAGGTAGATCCACATAATTTATCTCCTAAATATTACATATGTGGCATAATATTCCTTTCATTCATTTCTAAGCATTTTGGACTCTGGCTGAGATGAGGCTCTGGTGGGTCTTTCCTGACCCTCCTCTCAGGTCCAGCAGGGTCTCTGCCCAGGAAAGTGAGCTCAGCAGAGAGTGCAGCCACCCCACAAGGCTAGGCCCAGCACTGACTCCTGGTCTCTGAAACTCCCCTGGACATGGCCTCTCAGCTAGGCTCAGCCGAGAGTGTGGAGCACCTTCCTTCCCTGGACCTGTTGCCCACAGCCTGAGGTCAGGGCCTCTGCTTTCCCAGGTTCTCAGCCCCACTGCCAAGGAGAGTTGTGTCCTCACAGCCCAGGGCCAGAGCGTGCAGCTCTGGGGCAGCCCCTCCTGAGCTCATCCTGGCTAAGCCCCTGCTCAGCCTCTCCCATCTACAGCTATGGGCCAGGCTACATGGGCAGTGACCACACAGACTCCATTTTACCCTGAGAGTCCACCTCCTGTAAGAAGTGCTTCTCCCATGGGAACCCCGGCCTCTGTGCCCATCCACAGGGGCTGGCACAGCAGTTTGGAACCACAAAATGGCAATTCTTATTCAATGTAAAGTTGTTCTCTCTGTGGTCCCCAAGTTTTCTGGGCCATACGTCCTGTCAGAGAATTGTCGTCTAGATGTTGGTGACCATTCTTTAACCTATGCTCAACTAGAGTGATTTTGACCCACTTCCCTGCTGCTTATGATTTTAGATCCTGTGATGTTGGTTTGTGGTTTTGAACCAGCAACAGCCACTTGTGATTAATGTGCTGCCATTCTTTACTTATACTATAAAAAGTGGACTAAAACCCTGGAGAGGGCTCCAAAGTTTAGACTTGATGCCTGCCCCTTGGCCCACCAGCTCCTGAATAAATGTCTTGTCCCTTGCTTTAAGACTTACAGGGTGATTTATTGCAATCTCGCCATGATACTACTACACAAGCAAAGTCCTTCCTTCCTCTAAAGCTCAGAACATGTTGCCACAATTATCCATCTACAGTTTGTCACCTTGCTAAGGAGAAACTTGACCTGAATGTACTCTTCCCAGCCCCACAGTAAAGATTTCATTGTAGTCTCTCTTCCCAAAGGTTCTTAGCACAAGCACAGGGATATATAAAATAGAGTAAATCTTAAAACACATCTTCCCTTTCCTTTAGTTTACTGCTCACCAGCTCTGTCCTTCTCTATGTGGTAGGAACAGGTGAGCCCTCCCAGACCAAGGCATGAGGAAGTATCAGGAGACAACTGATGATCCCAGAAATGATATATAAGGGAGAGAGGGAGGAAGGGGCTGACTCAGAGGTAGAAAACTGTGTCTCATGCACCAGGCCTTGGGTTCAGTCATCAGCACCAAAGGGAGGAAGAAAGGACTAAAAGAATGAGAGAAAGAAAGAAAGAAAGGAAGAAAGAATGAGAAAAGTAAGAAAGGTTGCTGGTAACTCTAAGAAGAACAAAAGTAAAGAACTTTATCCTGTTTTATTCCTGTAAAATTGCTAGAGAACCTGATGCGGGACACAATGTTTAGAGAGAATGCAGCCCTCTTGAGGTCATGAGGCATTACTAAGTTATAAATGGCCCTTCGGTAATACTGGAAAAGCAGAGATACATAAGGATTCAGGATCTTTGCTGCTTTTACCATGATGCTGGAAAAGCCCTATATTCTCTAGTCTTCTATAGTACTTTCACTTGTTTGTAAATTTATTCTTCTTATAAAGGACTGTTAAGAGGAAGAGCCTGGCTGGCCTTAGACCTGCTGGTCTGGAGAAGATGGACACCATGATGGGTATGAGTGTGCTCTGAGGGACTCTGAGGCAGGGAGGGCTGGTCCATGAGTGGTTCGCTCCTTCCTTACTTCTTACCCATGCTGTGCCAATGTCCAGAAACCCCAAACCCCTCAGTGAGTTTATACATATTCCTCTCTTTCTGTCTTTATTTCTGTTTTTACCTCCAAAGCAGAAATTACCCCCTTGCTTCTGTAATGCCTCCTCCTCCTCCAAGGGTCACCAACACAGAACTGTGCTTAAGACACAAGGACAGCCTATCCTGAACCAGAAAGTGACTACAGCTCACCCCTCACAGGTCAGGGGCTGACTGTGTCCTGTGGCCCCAGGGAACCATGTCCTCAAGCAAATTTGAGCTGCCCTGGTCTGACCTGGGACACCTGGACACATTGAGTGTTGAGAGCCACAGCTGAAGGGGCCTCAGCAAACTTCCAGCTGCCAGCTGATGATTGGCCCCAACAAAATTCTAGCTGCCAACTGATTGGCTCCTCTGCAGTGATGCTCATTGGGCTGTTTCCCCACCCTTTCAGACCATGGAGCTGCTCATTTGGGGACTTTTTTTGGCTATGCCCACGTGACCCAGCCAATCTGCCTCAAGAGCAAGGGGGTGGGGGAATTTGAGAGGGTTGTGGGAAGCCAGTGGTGGCAGTTGGGCTCTGAGGGGATTCCTGAAGAGCTGTGTGGTGTGTTTTGTGTGTTCTGAAAATAAAGTTCGTTCCTCTTGACAAGTGGCTCCTGAATTGTGCCCAGCCATACTGCAGCATTTAGTGGCCCTCAAGGGGAACTACTGAGGGTAAGTGATAAGGTAAACTGCTCACCACTAAGGGCAGGGCGAGAGGATGGGTAGCCATTTTAAGATTCTTCTTTTGTTTTGTTTCGCTTCTGTTTTAAGTTTCCTGTCCCTGGAAATGTGTAAGATGGAAGAAAATCTGCTCACATCTGAGGAAAAACTATTTGCGTTTGCAGAACAGATAGGGAGAAAGGGTGGATGGACATTCCAGGAGGATAGAAAGGCTGATATAATGATTCTTTGTTGTTCCATTTTTGTTTCATTCTGTTTTGGTTTTGTTTGGTGTTACCTTGTTGGGTTGTATTATAGTTATGGTAGAAATATGGGATTAGAAATTAGTAAAAAAACAAACCGAAAGAGTGTTAAGTAAATTGTTAGAGGAAGGAGGCATCCCATTATAATCAAGAGCAGTCAGGGTATATGTTGACACAATACAAAAATGTAGCTCATGGCTTTTTAAGGAGGAGTTGTTAAATATATCACAATGGAACCATCATGGTGAAGATTTAAAAAGAATAGAAAAGAAAAGCCCAGGGACTCTGCCAGTTGGCACATTGCCATTGTGGATGTTCCTATCTTGTTTGCTTAGTCCAAAGCCTTCAGTTCAGCCAATGGTAGAGGAAGGAGAATACATAAAAATTCAAGTAAAAGAGAATGTCGCTCAAGCTAGTCAGACAGAGAAAAAATTCAAGTAAAAAGAAGGTCTCTCGAAGTAGTCAGACGAAAAAATTCAAGTAAAAGAGAAGGTCTCTAGAGCTAGTCAGACAGAGGAAGAAAGTTTAGAGCAGAAAAAGCCATCAGGGGAAAAGTTACAACAGGAGACTGCTACTAACACCTTTCTATCACCAGAGGGCATACATGTCCAACCAGCAGCGCCACCTCCATATGCTGGGAGGCCCCCAAACCCCACAGTTGATAGATGGAATCCTGAGAAAGGATCTCAAATATTAACATGCCCTGTATTTGAGCTGGCAGGAGGGCAGCAAATTCACCATGCTTCAAATTTCAAAACAGTGAAGCAGCTAAAAGAGGCTGTAACAACCTATGGTCCTCAAGCACCCTTCGCTGTAAGCATGGTCGAATCCATTACCAACTTGAACATGACACCAGGAGACTCGGCTAATATTTGTAAAGCTGTGCTGAATGGAGGACAATACCTGTTATGGAAGGTTGCCAATGAGGAATTTTGCAAGGAGACAGCTAGGCGAAATGCAGCAGCTGGTTATCCTCAGAGAAACCTAGATATGTTGTTAGGAAAGGGACCTTATGAGGATGAGCAGCAACAAATTGCATATGATCCTGGCGTATACTTAAAAATTGCTGTTGATGCAGTTAGAGCATGGAAGACTTTACAAGGACATGGAGGTGTACAAGGTCAATTATCTAAGGTAATACAAGGAGCTAATGAACCTTACGCTGAATTTGTAGATAGACTTATTCAAACAGCTACCAGAGTTTTGGGGAATACAGAACAAACAATGCCATTAATAAAACAACTGGCTTATGAGCAAGCGAATCGTTGGTGCAGAGAAGTCATTAGACCATGGAAACATAAAGATTTAAACACATATATTAAATTATGTAGAGACATTAATGAACAAGGGCAAGTCGTGGCAGCTACAGTATAACAGGTTTTAGATGTCAGGCCAAAAACAGGCTACAATTGTGAACAAACAGGACATTTTAAAAGGAATTTCCAGATAGGAGGAGGGTTTAACAAAAACTAGGTTTCAAAGGAGTAGAATACTGGGTATTTGCCCACAATGCCGTAGAGGGAGACATTGGGCTAATGAATGCCATTCTCAAACCACCATAGAGAGTACTCCATTATCAAAAAATGAACAAGGACCAGGTATTTATCCATGATATTGTGGAGAAAGGCATCAGGCTCCATTGCCAAAAAAATGGACAGAGGGGTCCAATGCTCTGGGGCCCAAGACCACAAATATACAGAGCACTGGAGGAACCCAGCAACCCCATCAGGGTAGTGCCCAGGACACATTGTCCATTAAATCCCTCACTAGAAAAACCAGAGGAAGCGCAGGATTGGACATCTGCTCCTCTGCCAGAACAGTACTAAATCCAGAGATGGGAATTCAAATCATTCCCACAGGGGTAAAAGGACCTCTTCCCAAAGGGACAGTAGGCTTATTATTGGGATGCAGTTCTTCTATTCTAAAAGGACTTATGATAAGTCCTGGGGTAATTGATCCTGATTATGAAGGTGAAATAAAAATTTTAGCCAGTTCTCCAAAGGGTGTATCAGTAATTTCACCAGGAGATAAAATAGCACAGTTACTAATAATACCCAGCCTACATGATAAATTTTCCAGTCATACTGTAGAAAGAGGTTACAGGGGATTAGGCTCCACAGGTGTAGATTGGGCTATGCTTTCTTTAAATTTAGATTCTCACCCCATGCTAAAACTAAATATTCAAGGACATGAATTTAATGGGCTACTGGATACAGGTGCAGACCTTAGCATCATCTCTCGTCAAGAATGGCCAAAACATTGGCCATTACAACAAGCCATTCAAATGCTTCGAGGCCTAGGAGTGGCGACTAATCCCCATAGAAGTGCAATGGTATTAGATTGGAAGGATCCTGAAGGATGTGAAGGAACTAAACAGCCATATGTATTGGATCATCTTCCCGTAAATTTATGGGGATGAGATGTCCTAGATCAATTAGGACTGATGTTAACAAATAACATCAATCCAAATGCACCCGCTATTATGGCTAGACAAGTTTTGAGGAAAGGAAAAAGATTAGAAAACGAGAACAACGTATAGCAGCACCAATACACATAGATCAAGGAACCGACAGTCATGGGTTGGATTTTCAGGAGGGGTCACTGAGACAATAAAAATTACTTGGAAATCAGAAAGACCAGTATGGGTTCCTCAGTGGCCCCTGACTAAAGAAAAGATACAAGCAGCCCATCACCTGGTCAAACATCAATTAGCGGAAGGACATATACAACTTTATGTATCTCCCCATAATATTCCCATTTTTGTCATCAAAAAGAAATCTGATAAATGGACATTATTGCAAGACTTAAGAGCCATTAATAATGAGATGGTTATTATGGGACCTGCTCAATCGGGTTTTTGTTAATTGTCTGTTTTGCCAAAAACCTGGTATGTTTTAACTGTAGATATTGAAGATTTTTTTTTTCAATTCCAATTCATCCTGAGGATAGTCCACATTTTCCATTTACTATCCCTGCACTAAATCATGAAGGTCCTGATCAGAGATATGAATGGAAAGTATTCCCTCAAGGGATGGCTAACAGCCCAACTATGTGTCAAATTTATGTAAACAAAGTAATCCAGCCACTTAGAAATCAAAATCCTGATCTACAAATATTTCACTATGTGGATGATGTATTATTAGCACACAAAGATAAAAATACATTGCTAGAATGTTATGCCACACTTACAAACTTATTAAAAAATTATAATCTAGAGATAGCAATAGATAAAGTACAATTAAATTTTCCAAATAATTATTTAGGAGTTCTATTATCCTCAACCATGGTCCATCCACCAAAAATTCAAATACGAGTAGATCAGCTCAAATCACTTAATGACTTTCAAAAGTTATTAGGATACATAAATTGGATAAGGCCTTATCTAGGTATACCAACAGGATATCCTAAAAGATCCATCAGATCCCAATTCGCCCCGAATGTTAACGCCTGAAGGAAGAAAGCAAGAAAGGCATTAAAAATCATTGAAACATATATGGAAAAATGCATTTGGATAGAATTGATATAAGTTTGCCCTTATTATTTATTGTACTACCAACAAAAAATATTCCTACAGGAGTATTGATTGTGTTGATTGGGCAGGAGGAGCCTGCCCTGTAGCTGTGCCCAGCCTGCCCAGCCCTGCTAATTTGTATGTATCCACAGCACAGCCACTTCCCTGAGGACTTCTTAAGAGGCTGCTCACACCCTGTGCAGGGGTCAGTCCGCGTCAGGATACAGCATTGCCATGAGAGCCCCTGCTCAGCTCCTGGGGTTCCTGTTGCTCTGCCTCTCAGGTAAGGAGGGACAGCACTGGGGATGTCCTCAGCATAGTGTGGTCAGTGCTGCCTGGCGACTCAGGAAAGTCTTCTTGAAACATGATTAATTTTAAGGATATTTATGTTTATGTTTCCAATGTCAGGTGCCAGATGTGACATCACAATGACCCAGTCTCCATCCTCCTTGCCTGTGTCTCATGGAGACAGAGTCACCATCACCTGCAAGGCCAGTCAAGGTATTAGCAATAATTTACACTGGTATCAGCAGAAACTAGGGCAAGCTCCTAAGCCACTCATATATTCTGCAAATGGTTTGCAATCTGGAGTCCCCTCGAGGTTCAGTGGCAGTGGATCTGGGACATATTTCACTCTCACCATCAGCAGCGTGGAGCCTAAAGATGCTGCCACTTATTACTGTCAACACGGTAGCAGTTACCCACCCACAGTGACACAGGCCATGACAAAAACCTCCCAGGGAGCAGAAGTGTGAGCTGGGCTGCCCCAGCTGCTCCTCCTGCTGCTCCGACTTGCTAAGAGCACTGCTCAGAGGCATCAGGGTCCCAGGACCAAAGGGAATGTTGGTGGAAGGATCCAGGGGGTCTTCTCTGCACTCTGATTCTTTTCTTCAGCTCAGCCCTACCAGGTGACCATGATAACACCTTCAATAACATGGTACAGGACAGAAATTAGACCTCAAGGGCCTGAAAGAGGCAATAGTTGGTGTTGTGCAGCAAAGACAGGCCTCTCCACGTATTCCTCATGGGAATATTTTAAGACTTTGATTTTCAGTGTAGTTTAAGTTCTCAGCAAAATTGGGTGAAGTACAGGATTCTCCTGTGTGCCCCCTGCTCCCACAGTCCTTCCACCACCACCCCCAGACTCTGTTGCTTCTGTTACAATTCATCAACCTCTGCCCATGTCTATGGTTCCCACCAGGGTCACTTTGTGCATTATGTGGAACTAGACAAGTGGACAGTGATGTGTGTCCAGCAATGTGGCCTGGCACAGTGCATGTCACGACCTCACACTGTCTGAGCTCCAGCTGCTCCTCATCCCCCCTCTCTGCTGCTGACCTTCATGATTTTCCATCCTTTAGTTTTACCTGGGCTGAGTGACACTAGCCTGGCACTCACAGCATGGACAATGTTCAGCCTGGCCTGCCACCCTGAGTGCCGTGCACACAAACCTCCTCCAGGGGTTTTTACTTCAGCATAGAGAGTTGTTTGCTTTTTTTCAAAATTTTCTTCAAACTTTGTATTAAATCCACACACACACACACACACACACACACACACTACATGTTAGCAACATTCATGGTCATATTTGTATCTATCTATATCTATCTATCTATCTATCTATCTATTTTTTGGGGGGGGACAGGATCTCTCTAAGTTTTTAGGTCCTTGCTAGGTTGCATGGACATCAACCCTGAGTCTTTTGGCCTGTGGACCTGGGGTTGCACCTGCTATCCTCTCTTGGGCTAAGAGACCTGGAGACCTGGACTGGGAATGCACCTGGTTTCTCTCCTTCTGAGATTTGTTGCCTCTTGGACTGAGATCCAAACAGAAATGGGAACGGCAACGCTCTTGATAACCTGTTTTGACAGATTATCAGACTTTGGAAGAAATGAAGTGGGTGCATTAGGGACAATTCCCTTTTGGAACAGGTATGGCGAAGTATTTGAAAATGGATCAGAATTTAAATGATTAAATGATCATCTAAGGAAATTACTGAGCAGGGATTGCCAATAATTAGCATGAGCAAACAAAGATTCTACATAGTCATCTACTCCCCCATTTAGGCTCATGAACCAATGTCATGGAGGTCCCTCCTTGGACTTCTCTAATATCAGTCTCTTTTCACCCAGTTCATGTGACCACTGGCACTTGAAGGCATCCAACTTACCAAGAGGGCTCTCTCTGTTGACCCCCATTATTCTATCCACACCATGAGATCAGACTGACACTCAACATCCACCTGACCACAGTGGACCTCACTGACACTCGAAGTCTGGGAAGGTGTTCCTCTGTGCCTTTGCTTTCAGTCCTGTGTCAGCCAGAAACATGTGGAGATATCCTGAGAGCTCGTGGGTGCTATTGAAAGGTTAATAAAATAGGTACTTGTCACTCCGATTTTCTATATGTTTAGCAAACACTGTTAAAATCCTGAGAACTGTTTTTGCTAATTCCTGAGAACTGTTTTTGCTAATCTTGTTCCCAGAATGTGCTGTCCCCAACTGCCAAGCTGCAGAATGCACTCCCTCACTCGGTTGCAGGCAAGCTGCCCACTTGTCCTGACCTGTCAATGAACTTCCCTCCCTGCCCTCTCCAAGAAAAGTATATAAGCTCTGCTCAAGCTGTTCTCAGGGCTCTATCTCTCTTTGCTGTAGAGGGAGCCCTAGCATGCTGGTCTCCAAATAAACCCACCCTTCTGCTGTTGCATAAGAGAGTCTCTTGTGGTCTCTACTCCGACATTTCGCCGGACCCTTACACTATAATACTTACATAATACACCATTCAACCAAGCAACTCATTTATAGACAAATAATCAACCTAGTGCATATGACCATGATATTATCATGAACGCAAGTGCACTGGTGTTAAGAGAAACCCACACAAATCAAGCTATGCTGGCCCTGGGCGCCGTGGAGTTGATTCCCTGTCCTGCCTGGTGTGGAGAAGTCTCAGAGGCAATGACCTGTGTGGTTCTGTTTCTGTTAGACATTGAATATTTGCTCTTCAGAATCACGGTGTCATCTCCACTCTCTCTATTGTGCCCATGGAGCAACTTGAGAACTTCTATCTTCTCACTTTGGTTTTCTGGTCAAAAGTTCTTGACCCAAAGGTTTGTCATGGTCGCTCTGCCATTAAACTGAGTGAAATGATGAACACGTGGTCATCAGATCCCATAGGACAAAGGACTAATTGTGAAGAAAGGGTTCCATTTTTGAGGCTAGGACTATAGATGCTGGTGATCAATGGCTAATAGGAATCTATCTATGCATTTTAAGAAAGTGCCTGGAAAATATATCAATTCTGGAAGAGTTTCAGGAGTGGTCCTCCTGATGAAATTGCCACTGGTAACACTTTGTAGGATAGTTGAGAAGGTGTCGGCATGAAGCTTCAGGTGATGCAGGAGGTGGCCAGCACAGGTCCAGGCAGCGTTGTGAGACACTGGGAATTTGACCTGCACAGAGAGACAGGGAGATGTGACCTGCAGCCACAGGTCATCCTGAGGCTGAGAATCATGGCGTCCAGTTTCTTCCTTCCTTACTGTGATGTCATAGTGTCACTTGGATATGACAGAAGCCATCCTGGCTGCTTAAGTCAAGGTATGATCATGGTCATGAACCAGGAACAGGAGGCAGGAGGAGCAGGTTCATGCTACTTGCAGCCATAAACCTCTCACCCTGGGCCCGTGTGTGCTGAGTTCAGGATACACAGCCACGTGTGTGGCAGGTGTGTCTGTGAAGCTCTAAGCTGCTCTTCCCAACTGCTCTTCTCCCAGCAGCACAGCCCAGCTTGGAGTGGGTTCTGAGGCCTTCACCTCAGGATCCTCCTGTGTTGATCTCAGACAGGTGGGGTTAGGGGAGCCCAGCAGTGAAAGAGCAGCCCCTGCCTATCAGGGACAGCAAGTGGGCTCCAAGGAGAGCAGGCCTCCTGGGGGTGTGACCCTTAGGTATTGGTCACCACTGCTGGGGCACACACACACACACACACACATCACACTCATGCACACACAGACACAAACCCACACTCACACATACACACAACACACACACACATACACACACAGACACACACTCACACACACACATACACAGACACATACATATAAACATTCACACCCACAAACACACACACACACACACACACACACACACACACACATACACACACATCACAGTAGCCTGAGATTAAGGTTGGAAGAGAAATCATGAACATGGCTTATGATAGTAGCATAACCTTCCATTTCTCTCTCATTTGAGGACCCACAGGTGCTACTGTGATGACCCAGACTCCTGCCTCCTGCCTCTCAGCCATCCACCTCCTGCAGGTCCACACAGAACATTCTACAGACAGATGGATACATTGGTTCTTGCAGAAGGCAGGAGAGTCTATGTGGCTTCTGAACCTTTGGGCTTCCAGTTGTCTCTGGGTCACAGGAAACTTGAGTGGCAGAGGGTTATGGAAAGATTTCATGCTGGACCTCAGGACAGTGGAGGGTGAGGAGGCTGGTGTTATTGCTGGGTGCAAGCTATAAAAATTAACTATAAAAAATTAAGGTATAAAATCTATGCAAACCTCCCTGCTGGGTGGTCCAGCTGCCACATGTGCTGCTTGTCAGGGGAAAAGCACCACAGAATCTCTGTATGTTGGAGAGAAAGATCCTGGGATCTCAGGGGCACAGAGCATAGTCATGGACTCTGACCATGTACCTAGTTTAGAGCTCAAGCTCTTTTTAAGACCTTGTCAGAGGGGCAGGGCAGGAACAGGAGGGAGGGTGAAGGGTCTTCAGGTCTTGCTGATAAAACCAGCAAGAAGGAAGGGTAGCTGAATGATAGCTCAGGCTGGGGCTCCCTCCCATCAGGTGCCATCAACAGGACCAGGCATAGAATCTGGTGGTTGTGGAAACACAGATGTATGTGTTTTCTTTAGCATTTATTTTGGTGTAAACCTTGTCTGCACATGGCTTGACTTGAGCAGGGTGTGATGACCTCCTCCCTCACTCTTCTTTGTCCTCTTTTATCCCTGGACCATGTCCCTCTCCAGCTCAATGTTGGGCTCAACATTTTACACCACTCTCCCCGGAAGGCCTCATGTTGATACCTTTTACCAGATTCAGTCATGGGTTCTGAAATAACAAGGGAGTGGTATGAATTCATGGATATATATTTAAATAATCAGCCAAGTTTGAAAGAATTACAGAACTTAAAATAGATGCCACATTCCAAAAACTATGGGTGGGTGTAAGAATGTGTAAGCCAATACTTGCTCAAATGGAGAAAAATACTCTTACTCTTAGGGCCATAGAACTGAATGAGAAGGTGAAAGGGGGTGGTAAATGTCAAGTCTTGTTCAGCACACAACTGTGGCTCTTGTTGGTGGAGGTGGGCACACTGCTGGGGTGGGCTTTACTTAGAAAGCTAGATGGAATCTCTTATTTTTCTCAGAGATAATACCAGATTTCACAGACCCTGCCTGGCCCTCAAGGTTGTCCTTGCCCACTGCAAGCCTCATGGAAATGTGATGTGTCTTGCACTCTCCAGGGGCCCAGTGAACTCAAGGGTCAGTGAAGCTCCTGTCTAAATGTTCTTCTCTCACATCACACAATCCTAGTACACCCAATAGGGCAGACAAGAGTTCCCACCAGGTGACCCTTCCCACAAGATAGACCTGAGGTGAGTCCAGAGAGAGTGATCCCTCAGGAGGGACCACGGGGACAAAGTGGATAGGAGGTTGACCAGGAGGCAAAGCTGAGCTGGGAAGTTGAGCAGACATAGAGGAGCCCAAATCCATGTCCTTGACACACCCAGAGATGGTCAGTGCAGAATCACAGGACAGGAGGCCCCATGAGGACTTAGCATATTGCCATTTTTTCCAACTCTGTCCTTAATAAATGCCCGAAGGAGAAATCCAGCCTCCTGTTGAGGACTCAGCCATGTCAATCAACCTCTCAGCTCAAGGCAACTCCCAAAGCGGGTCCTCTTCCCTAGGGCAGCCGCTCTTCCAGGGCCATGCCAGAGTGCTGGGGACACTCAAGATGTTAAAGAGGAAACACAAAAAAAAAAAACAGGTAAACTTCAGCTCACCTAAAAGGTCTAACCTGTCTCAGTAGTTGTAGGTCTGCTTTCCATTTTTTCCAAGGCTTCTGAGTGTAATGTGATTATTTTATGGTTATTTTCTTCTGTCCTTAGTGCAGTGATTTTTTGTGGTCTGCTGAGGCCTGATACATCCTAAGGGAAAGTGGAAAGTCATTTTGTATACTGAATAAAATGTATGGGTTCCAGCTTTTTTACTGAGTTTTAAACATCTAGATCTAGAGACAGCAAAACCTGTATCCTACATGGATACAAATAGTGAAAATAAAGAAAAGCCTAAAGAATGATGATGATCAAAGCAGAGCTCACATGGCTGACAGGGAGGGACTCCATATTCCAGGGTGAGGGTGGGGCCATGATGCTTCATTTCATCTGTTTCAAACTGTGTTCTACTAACTACAATGATCCATGAACAAGTGCTTTAATATTGTATAATAGAAATTTAAAAAAATTGAACTAAATGAACAAATTATCCTACTTAGGAAAATATACTGTGCTTAAGGTTTAGACTTCCAACTTAACATATTCCATCAAGAATACAACTAAAGTTAAAATAAGTAATTTGTTAGTGTAATGTAAAGAAAATATTGCATAGTAGTTAGACACCTCAATCCTTCAAATTGAAAAGAATGGTCTCATTATTTTTTTTTAATTTAAATCAATTTCATCAATGAATAGTTTGTTTTAAATTGATGACAGGATCAGAGTTACACTATTTAAATATGAATTTCTGGGAAATTTTTCCCTATTAAAATATAAAAATGAAATAAATTAAGAAAACTGAAAACTAAATGGGAAAACCTGATACAAATTCTGATTACCCTCCAAATTCTTCTGAAACACAAAAGTCAAAGCCTGGTCAAGAAAAGACCCCTTGAGTTACACCAAGAATCATCTGGACCTTTGTACTCCTTTCCCTACCTCATACCTGTGGGAAGAGGTAGGATAGAGAAAAAAGTACCCAATTCCCTGATCCCTCCAGTGGCTCAGGAGGAACAGAGCAGCACTTACTTGTGACTTTTTACCTCATCTGTGGGCTGCCTGGTGGACTGCTCTATCACATGACTCAGAACTCAGACAGGTAAAAGTGCAGGGCTCAGTTCTCAGGTGAGGGAACTGTGGACAGCAGTGGTGTGTACCACTGTGTGTGACCATTGCATGAAGGAAAAGGGATCAGGAAATACACAACACATGCAGGCCCTAATGAAGCTTCTAGGGGACCCTCAGGATAACCAGCTCATTTCTAAACAGCCATGGATTCTGGGAAATTGGGAGGGGAAGCACATACTCAGGCACCTGGAAGCCCAGGAAAGATCAAAGCCTTTACCCTGGCAGACCCCAGTCCTCAGAGCAAGCCCTGATCAACAGTGAAGGGTTTCGACATCAGAATTCAAAGACTGGGCAGACTTTTAATTCAAAATCTGCAGTTCAGCAGAAGATGGCAATACACATAAAGGAGCAGGGAAACATGAGCAATTCAAAGTAACAAAAATCTTTAGAAATTATCCCAGCAGAAAAAGACATCAGAGTGACAGGACATCACCCTTAAAATGTCTGCCTTACAGAGGCATCTTGGAGACTGGGGATGCCACTGACAATCACTATTGTCATGGCAGGGGGCAGATGGTGTGCCTGTCAATTATAATCCTGGTGGCAGAAGAAATTGTGCTGATACTTCTTTTACAACTGTGCTGTCTCACGTGGAGCACACTAGCCCAGCCAGTCAAAATAATAAGCTTCCTTTAATTTGATTTTAATTGGAGTCAGTGGTCTTTTCTTCATCCTGTCTAACAAGGGCCTGAGCACCCTGGCCCTGGGTGATGAGATGCAGTGGGATCCTCACATTTACCAGAAATGTGAATCCAACTGTATGGAGATGTCAGGGAGGCAGATGTCCTGGACACCTAAGAACAAGTTCCCGACAGTCACCACAAAGATGCAGGCCAAGGCTTCCTGGTGTTCCAAATTCAGGGAAGCTGCTCTACTCAATCTTCCCCAGAGTTGCACATTCTCCCACGTCCATGCTGGGACGTGGCTTTGAGACGATGACGAGAAACAGGGCTGAGCAGGAAGGAAGCAGTGTGTGCACCTGACACCCACTGACCAAGGCCCTGGGAGGACATGTGTGGGAGGCCAAAGCACTGTTGCAGGAGCAGAAAGCACAGGAGACAGCAGGAACCATCTAGGTCCTCAGCCTTGGGCTGCTGATGGTGAGAGTGAAATCTCTCCCTGACCCACTGCCACTGAACCTGCATGGGGCCCCAGGGCCCTGGTTGGGAGTCAGCAGATAGGGTCAGGTCTCTCCTTTTCCTAGAACAAGGCTTCATTCCAGTTGGACACAAGGCTGGCTGGAGGGGCTTGGCTTGTGGCTCAGAGGTGAGCGCTCACCTAGCATGCACGAGGCACTGGGTTTGATTCTCAGCACCACGTAAAACAAAATAAAGACATGTATCCACCTGTAACTAAAAATAAATATTAAAAATAAAAATAGTGGCTGGACTTGCTGCTGATGGTGACCCCCTCTCAGGAAGATATAGCCAGGCAGCCTGGAGACTGATTATCACAAAGTCCCCACATGTCCTTGCAATCAAGAACGTACAAGGACCACACACCCACTACCAGTGCATTAAAATATTTCTCAAATGTAGATTTTCTGATTCTTAACAAAGAATCTGGTTAGTTTATATGATTTTTCTTTGTGCACATTGCAGTCTCTGTCTACTTTGGTAAGGATCACACTTGTGTGAACCTCTCAGCTGAGCCCCAGAGCACCATGCAGAGGAGGATGTGGGCTGTGTCACCGTCTTGCTGGTGCTCACTGTCTGTGCTTCGCCCCCATCTCCAGGGAAAATGTATTTATAGAGCTCTGAGCAGCTGGTCTTGAGCCCCCAGGCCCTGCCAAACACCAGAGTGTCAAAGCAAAGCCCACGTGCACAGAGGACACATGTCAAAGAGGACAAAATAGGGCCAGGGCCAAAGGAGAAGGGATCAAGTGCCAAGGAAATCACCAGAAATCCAAGTTCAGCTGCAGTTTTCATCAACCTTCCCAATGACATGTTCTCATCAACTGTCCACTTTCCACTCCACTGCAGTTGGGAGAAATGAGTCATTTTACATCACACTCTGAGTGCAGGTGAGCACAAACTTCCAATGTTATTGAAACATTTAAATGTGGTGTCGGTGCATGGAATATGCTCCTGTCACTGGACACAATGACAGAGTGCACAACCTCTGTCGCCATCTTAGATCTCTTCTGGACTTCAAATACAAACTTCAACTTCCTATTTGGCCACTAGAAGGCACCTGGACACCTCTACCCAGCCCACTGGTGCTTTCCCCAGCACAGACACTTCTCAGAATAGGAGCTACCACCTGAGTGACAATCACCCTCATCACTGCTCTTCAGGTCACCTGACTTCTCAATAGCACCTCATGTTCTCCACAGTCCCTCTGTCACTGATGGATCTCAGGTGCCAATGGCTCCTCCTGGGGTAACAATGACAACTTCTTGTCCCAACCTCTGGTAGGACAGGTCTTCACTTACCCTTACTGAAGATGAAAACTGTTTATAACATTGTGCACCCACAGCCTCATGACCAGTGCTGGGCCCAGGAACTTGAACACATCAGGCAGAAACCCTGGCCTCATGGAATTTTTATTTTATTGTCATGGGCAGGCACTAAAATTGCAAATAACATTTTTTACACTGCTGCTTTGACACCCTGCCATAGAGCACTGACCTCCCTCAGCACAAGTGGGGCACTGAGTGTCCAGATCCTGACCTTCAGCATGGACAGACTCAGAGGAAGAGAGGAAAAGCCAGTGCAGTTGAACTCCTGTGCTTCCTGGGAAACAAAAGTCACATGCAGCATCATTAATGGACCTTTGACCCTTGACCCATCTCTTTATGAAGGACATTGTCTTTCACTCCATCCTGCTCCTGCTTCATGAGTCTACACAACACACAGGCCAGTGCCCAGGACCAGTGCTATGTCACCATCTAGGAGGAAAAATTGGACCCACTTTAAGCAGAGCACCTTTTACTATGTGTAATAGTTATTTTTGGTGGAGATCACTCTGTTCTTCCTTAATCTTTCCTGTTTATTTATTTTTTCTTAAAACATGAGATTTTTCCAGATAAAGGGGGGGGGTGAATCATTTTTATTGTTAATCCTAATCTGTACTCAGAACTCCTTAAACTCTGATCTTCTCCTTGTGGGTTCTTCAAATCAGAGTCCCAGTTAGAGCTGAGAGCAAACATGTACTCTCTTGTTCCAAGTCACTGAATTCCCCTTCCAAAGCACTCAATTTCTGTTTGGCAGAATTATAGGTCTGGGGAACACTCACTCTAATCTTATTCCAAAGATGCAATGGGGAGCAGAAGTTTCACCTGTCAGAGAGGCCATCTCTGTGCTGGTCCCATGGCCAGATGGATCAGGGAGTGGGCAGTTTGGCCTGCATAAACTATCCTCCTGGGAACTAGCTGTGGTCACATGAGAAGGGCCTTCATTCCTTCTGAGTGCAGTGCCCCCACTGATCTAGGGATCTTCCAGGAGGTCCAGATTCTAAAAGTTCTACCACCTCCTAATATCACCAGTTTGGAGCCAAGACTCCAGCTCCATCCCTTGGGAACTGACAATAGCAGATGACAATAAAAACTTGTCAGGGTTATTGCAAAGTGATAAGAAAAACCATTCTCTCTTTCAAGAATAGATGTTTCATCTTTGAAAATTTTTGAAGAAAATTCAAACTTACAGACATTTATGAACAGCACAAAGTTCTACTTTCTCACTGAAACCACTGAGAGTTAGCTTAGACCTGATGGCCCACCACATTTTACTATGTGCCTCTTCCCGATGAGGTCCTCCTACACAAGCCAACACCACAAGGAATCTAGAAAACAGCCTTAGCACATTGTGCATCCAGTTATCAAGTTCACCTCAAATCCCTTCACTGTCCCCATATACCTTTGTCAGGACGTGCTGCTGTCCCAGTTCACATGCAGTCCTCAATGGCAGGTCTCCAAACTCTTTTAGTCAGGAACACTTGTAGTGTTCCCCTGAACATCAAGACCTTGTCACTTTTGAAGAGGACACACCAATTGCCTTATAGAACATCTACCCTGTAGGAGTTCTTGTCCCCTCTTGATTACATTTCACTAATCAGTCTGTGGTAGTGTACCATAAGTAGAGAGGAAGGCACTAGCAGGCTGTTCTTCTCAGAGGCCTCTCTGAGTTCCAGGGTCCATCTGTGTGTCACATGGCCTTCCCAAGTTGTATCTGAGTTCTAAATTCCTCTTTTTATGAGGCCACCAGGCACATTGAATTAAACCAGAGAGAAGACCTCCCCTTACATAATTACCCTTTCAGGCACCCTGTCTCCAATCTGTCACACTCTGTGTCACAGGGGTCTCAACACCAATATTTCAGCCTATAGTACTCAAGAATGTCCAGAGGCAAAGCTGTGAACCTGATTCTGGTGGTGTCACCTGAACTCTCTACTGCACATTGACCTTTCTCCTTCACAATTAGAAGGGATTTGTGGACAATATCCTTGATACTTCATGAATATCCCTTTCTTCATTGAGATAGAAGTATCAATTCATAGATTTGTATTTTATTCAGTGGTTTATAACATATATTCTTCATTGATTCTTTTGATGCTCAAATATTTCCAGTGGAGCTAGTTGGAGTCCCATTGAAATTGGTTTCTGTTTTGATAGGCTATGACCACCTTGTTCCTTTAGTGTTCCCAGATGGATAGGCTCCATGTCTGTTTCCTATTGTAGATTCTATAATAGACATTTCTTCAATGATTGATGGCTCTTTTTACAAAAGAATAATTGTATTTAGAAACCATGGATGTTTTTGAGACTAAAGGACTATTTATTCTAGACTAGGGAAATTATCTATTTATGCCTGTATTAACAGACAGAGAAACATATATTTAATTCTGCAAGTTGTTCATGTCTTACTCTACCAGAGTTGTGAGTATACAGTGATATCTTTGATTATGGTCTAAAATCGTAGGTTTTATTCAATTAGTCTCATTTCAAGTAAATAACTCCTGTCTGTCACACTGAGTTCTTGGATCTAGTTATAATAAATGAATTAGCATTTTGATCAATTACCTTTCTTATCACCTTTTTTGCTGCTGTGACCAAAGGATCTGACCAGAACAATTTTATGGGAGGAAGATTTTACCTAAGGGATCATGGTTTCAGAGGTCTCAAACAGCAGCATTCCCTGGGACTTGAGGAGAGGCAGAACAACTTGGGAGGAGAGTGTGGCAAAGGAAAGCAGCTCACATGATGATCACCAAGGGTGGGGGGGAGAGAGAGAGAGAGAGAGACAGAGAGACAGACTCCACTTGCCACATATAAAATACATACCCTAAAGGCATGCCCTCAATGACCCACCTCCTCCAGCCACCCCCTACCAGCCTACAGTTACCACTCAGTTAATCCCAACAGAGCATTATTTCACTGGTTGGCTTAAGAGCCTCACAACCCAATCATTTGTCCTCTAAACCTTCTTGCATTGTCTCACACATGAGCTTTTGGTAAATACCTCACATTCAAATCATCACGATCCCCCTGTTCAAACGCAGTCCCCAGCTGTCATCCTCACCTACACCTTCTTGCACCCACTCTCTCTAACATACACACCACCTGCTCCACTCTGACATCCCTCTTTGGCCACCATCAAATCTGTCTCCCTGCCTGGGTGTCTTTCACATAATGCCTGGGCTGTATCCTACACAGGTGACTCCTATCCATCCAAGTGTCCTCCTTGTCTCACCCCTCTTGTACACCCACACCTGGACAACACTATCACTCCTCCATGTGTTGACACCCTCAGGACCCCACTGAGACTGCAAGTCCCCATGCAGGGCTTCACACACACACATGCTTCCCTTGCACCCTGCCTGGTCCCTCTGTTCTAAACCAGGCACTGAGAACAGAGTTCTCTTAGGAGCTGACATTTGAGATGTGGAATATGCAGTTTAGGAAACACAGCAGAATATCAGTGGCACTTGGAGGACATAGGATGTCTACTTCTGAAGGCAATGACTTGGTTTGCCAGAGTAGAGAGAATAGGAGTAATGCTCTGAGCAGCCAGGGAACACAAGTCATGCACATATATCATCTTGAGTTGAGCTAGAGAGGAAGTTCATGCTCCTCAGATGGGAAAGAAGATACTCCCTGGCTTTGGGTGGAAGTAGTTGGACAGAGCATTCATAAATGGAGGAAGGCAACTTTCTTAGCTGTAGTCATGAGATTGAATAAAAGCAAATGACACCCTCCATTATAAGGTGTGACTCCCCAAGTTTTCTTATTGACTCTCTACTTCAAATCATTAGTATTGGGGAATGAGAGCAAAGGGAAAGCTTCTCTGTGTCAGTGGTTTCTGTAAGTGCAATGTAAAGTAGCTGGTAAACTGTCCTGCAGTGTCTGGGATTGTGCCATCATTGACAGCCCCTGTCATAGTTGGGAGAAAGCAAGCACTGAACTTGGAAGAGATCAAAATAACTAGCTATTCAGGGCTGCAGGATACAGGTGGTCTTAGGCCCCAGAGAGAAACAGAGTATCTGTGTTTCCCTGGAACATGGGGGGATGATGGTTCTATGCTGAGTGACTGAGAGGAGCAGCCCTGCAGCTGTGCCCAGCCTGCCCAGCCCTGCTGATTTGCATGTGCCCACAGCCCAGCCTACTGCCATGAGGACTTCTTAAGAGGCTGCTCACACGCTGTGCAGGAGTCAGTCCCAGTCAGGACACAGCATGGCCATGAGAGCCCCTTCTCAGCTCCTGAGGCTCCTGCTGCTCTGCCTCCCAGGTAAGGAGGGACAACACTGGGGATTCACTAATCATAGTATGATCAGTGCTGCCTGGCTACTCAGGAAAGTCCTCTTGTAACATAACACTCATAAGAATATTTATTTTTATGTTTTCAATGGCAGGTGTCAGATGTGACATCATGATGACCCAGTCTCCATCCTCCTTGCCTGTGTCTCTGGAGACAGAGTCACCATCACCTGCAGGGCCAGTCAGGGCATTAGCAATAATCTACACTGGTATCAGCAGAAACCAGGTCAAGCTCCTAAGCTTCTCATCAAATATGCAAACACATTGGAATCTGGGGTCCCCTGGAGGTTCAGTGGCAGTGGATCTGGGAAAGATTTCACTCTCACCATCAGCAGCCTGGAGCCTGAGGATGGTGCTGATTATTACTGTCAACAAAGTAACAGTTACCCTCCTACAGTGACACAGGCCATGACAAAAACCTCTCAGGGAGCAGAAGTGTGAGGCTGGGCCCCAGCTTCTCCTCCTTCTGTTTTGGAGGAAGAAATGGGGACGTGGCTTTGAGGTACACATTTGTATCTGGCGAGTGGAGTCTCTTTCTGCTTTCTGATCATCATGTTCACTTCTTCCCTCTACCACACTCTCTGCCTTGATGTTCTGCTTCACCTCCAGCCCTGAGGAATGAAGCTGGCTGTCTATGGAGTAATAATTCTGAACTGTGAGCCCTTAAATAAATTTCACTCCCCTATAGTTGTTCTGGTTGGTCCTTTAATCACAGTGGCAGAAAAGCTGAGTAAAACCCCTGCTCATCAGTGACAGAACGTAAACCCCAAAGGCACAACCCCAGTGACCTCCTTCCTTCAGCCACACCATACCTGCCAGTGTTACCACACTGTTAATCCATTTCAGTGAATTAACTGACTCTTTATGTTGCACCTCTCATGATATGATCATATAACCTCTTGGACATTCTTGCATTGTCTCACACTTGAGCTTCTGGGGGACACCTGCTATCTAAACCATAAACATGGTAACACTATTTTGGATGAAATGGAAAAATTCACCTTAATTTTAATGGGGGAATCATCAGGGGTCTTAATATTAAATGGATCTTGAAAAACACAAAATAAACTTGAATATCTCAATGCTGTCTCCTTTCAAAATTTGCTTCATGCCTCACATCAACACTCTCTGGTACTGATTAAAATGCACACATGTAATCCATGGGATACACAAAGGATTCCTGTGTGGACAGCTTCATATCATTTGGGGCAGCAAGCCCACAAATTAGGGTGGACAACTGTTTGAAAAATATTGAACAGGATACTGAATACCCACTTGGAAAAGAAGGAGGATGGACCTTACCCCAAAACCTCCACAAAGATTGACTCCAAATTTATGAAAGATCAAAATTCACCAAATCAATAAAACTTCACACAGAAAACCCAGAAGGAAGCTTCATGGCTTTCAACTTGTCAACAATTTCTTGGATATGACATCAAAAGGGCAGGCAAGAAAAGAAAACATGTTAAATAGGATTCATCACACACACACACACACACACACACACACACACAATTCACATCTAAATGCACTGTGAACAGAGTGAAAAGGAACCCAGAGACTGAGAGAAATAGCATAAGTCATGCATTTGGTGAAGGACAGATGCTCACAATATGTGAACAGGTTCAGTTCTATAAAAAACCCAGTTAAGTTTGCAACATATCCAACAGTGCACCAGACTCACAAAGTCCTAATAAATATGTGAACAATGTGCAGCATCACTCATCTTTAGGAAGCTCAGATTGCAGCCTCTGTGGGATCCTATGGCACCTGCATTAGCATGACTTCCTCCAACTACACCTAATCCCCAGGCTTAGTCAGGGTGTGGCTTACCTGGAAGCCTCGGGTGTGGCTGTGAGCATAAGGGTCCAGCCACAGTGGACACAGCCTGCTGCTCCTGCAGTGTTGAACTCAGAACCAGCAAAACTTCCTGCAATTGCTCTTCTGAGGAAGCCCCAGAGGTGGGAAGCTGGGCCTTGGGCACATTTTATACTCATGTTCACAGCATCACCCACAACAGCCAAAGGGGAAAAGAAAAAAAAAATTCCATATGTGGCTGAGGAGATCAGCTACAGCAGTTTGCACATCAGACAGAGCATCACTAAGCCTTGAGAGGAAGAAAATCCTGGTACATACTACACCTGGGTGAGAGCTAGAGACAGAGAGTGAGTGAGGAGCACTCTGTCAGTCACAAGAGGACGTCCACTGAGTGACCCCACTTTTATAAGAAACTTGACCTGAAATTCCAGAGATAGACAGCTATGATAATTGTGCAACATTATTTACACCAGGTGTGCTACGAGGTGTGTCCTTAAAATATTTAAAACATCAAAAGTTTTGTTATTTTTAACTCATTATAATAATTAAAAAAAAAAACTTAAGGTGGGGCATGATACTGTCCCATGTGTAGAGCAATGGTCTGGAGGTGAGTAACTCTTAAAAACAGTTATTTAATACATTTCAGATAATTTGCATAGGTTTTTGATCACTCACAAAAAACCCAACATCATCCTGCCCTGTGGAGCTTCTGTTATAGTGGTGACAACCAACATCTGTACAATACTGACCTTCACCAGGTGCCGTCTTCAAAGCTCAACACCTGGTAAACTAACTACGAGGTCATCAACCAATGAGAAGGACCCAGAGAGAAGTGGCTTGGAGACACCTTGATGGTGCAGATCTATAGCAACTGAGTTGATGGTCACTCACTTTATAACTGTGACACTCAGGCTTCTGTGTCCACTTGCTTTGATTATAAGGTGCCCATGTATCTGGTGTTACACTCTCCTGGGTGTGCCCATGAGGGTTTTGGATCAGATCGGCCTTTGACTTTGTGGGCTGAGTTAAGCAGCCTGCCTTTCCTCATGTGGGAGAACCTCACAACTTGGCCTAATAGAACACAGCCCACCTTCCTGGGAGTAGGGAAGGACCCCTGCTGCCTGACTGGGCCCACACTGTTGTTGCTCTACAGAGGAACCAGCCCAGAAACAAGGGTTTCATGGACCTGGAATCTGCTGATATCAGGCTGGAGCCCACCATTGGGTCTCCTGGTTCCACTGCTTGCCCACTGCTTATTGTGGGACTGCTCAGCCTCCTAAAAACTGTGTATGAAATTCTCATAAGACAACCCACACCTGTGACCACATGCACAGTCCTCAGGCTCCCATTTGTTTCCTTCTCTGGAGAACCCTGACTGACACACACAGAAGCACTGAGGGTCTCTGAGGTGTCAGACTGACAGTAGGTGCAGGTCAATGTGATTCCTCTGGTGATCCAGGCCTTCTGAGACTCAACCTCTCACTCAGGGAACAAGTATTTGATCCACCAGGTGGTAGAACCTAAGCCAATAATGGACCTTACCTCCTGTTCCAGGTGTTCCCTGGGGATGCCATGCTTTAACTTTTCTGATAGAGTAGTTCAACAAACATGTTTTACTGGACCATCTGCCACTTCAAAGATACAACTTTCAATTTCCTCTTTCAGTAAATTGACCACCTTAAATTTTACATTAAAAGGAAGAAAAGAAAAAAAAAGTGTCTTCTTAAGGAAGTAAGGAAATAGACCTGATGGCCTTATATTAATCTTATGTTTCTAGGCTCAACCCTAATAGTACAGTTTCTGTAAAATGAAAAGTCCATGTAGATGTGCTGGGCCACCTGCATTCTGTGTGTGAGCTGTGAGCACTGAGGACATGAGGGTTGACTGATGATGCCTCTGGTTGGGCTGCAGCAACCCATGTCCTTTTCCTTTCTCTGCCCATGACTCTCACACAGCACCTGGGATGGGTGTGGCCTCCAAGATGTCAGTCAAGCAGCTGACTTCAGACATCAGGAAGCCAGGCTCAGCCTTCTGAATCCTACCTCCTGCCTTATTTGGAAAGAATTTTCGATTGAACCTCCCTTTGTGTGCCCCCCTATAAACATAAAGAATCCAGGTGCAAGCTTTCTCTTTCCAAGAGACCTTTAAATCTAGAGCCATCCTGGATTTCAAAAAGGTGTTTCTGTGTGTTGTGTGCTTCTTTCTCTGCATTCTCAGTTTTTGATGTAGCCAGACTTGGTGAACCCAGCAGAGGTGGCCCGCCCAGCCAGCTGGTGATATAGAAGATTTGGATGTTCTGAAGAAATTATATTGTAATGAATTTTATATTTTAGTGGATATAGACAACAGATTTTTTGCATTCTGTATTTCTCTCTATGAAAGGATATAAGGTCTTCTCCTGAATATGAAAAAAAACACAGAGTAAATGTGTGTGAGGCTTGGCTGGTGATGCCCACACAGAAACCCATTCAAATCCATCTTCTCAGCCAGGTCCTGGAGCTTGTTACACTAAAATCTGAGCATATCCCCAGAACCTCCTGATACAGTGGCCTCAGCTGTCCAGGATGTACATGGACACTCACTCCATTTTCATCTGGACAGCATCAGTAAAACATCCTCCTCACTCAGGCTTTCGGCCGAAGAGAGTGGCTAGAAAGAGTGTGCTCTGTGTTGTGTCTACTCAGGGCCTCCTCAGACTTGGGGGCTGCTGTGGATGCTGGAAAAGGGAGTCCTCCCACCTCCCTCTCTGAGGATATCTGCAAAGGCAGGCAGGGACAGGGCAGGGACAAAAGGCCTAGAGTTCACAGCTTCAGGACTGTGTCCACAAGAATCTCCAGAGCTCCTGCCACTTCTCCCTGAGTTCCACCAGTTATGCTGCACTTCATTTTACCTGAATATAATGAAACACCACAGCAATTAACTTGCAAGGAGGACAGTTTCATCTGGCTCCATTTCTGGAGGTTCCTGTTCAAGGCCAGATGGCCCCACTATCTTGACCCCTAGGCAGAGACAGCATACCATGGGAGGTTGTGAAAGAAAGCCCATAAGTTACCTCAGGAACCAGGAAACAAAGTCAGAGCAGGAAGACAAAGAGATTGGGGTCACCAAGGTCCCTTCCTCAAGGTCCACAGCACCTCCCATAAGCACCACCCTGATGGTCTTTAGCTCATGGTCCTGAGGGGACACCTGGTGCTCACAGTAGCAGATATAGATGGGAAATGTACTTGGACAGTGTCCAACAGACCTTGGGACAGCCTGGCTCACCAGGTTCCCATTTACTCCTAGGATCCCCTGTGGTTCCTATACCATGGGTCTGACGGTGACATCAACCTTGACACAGCAGCTTGGAGGCTGAGGATGTCACTCTCCATCACTAATGCCATTTCATGGGGCAGATTTTGTGCCTGTCAATTAACATCCTGGTGGCCACAGATAATGTGCTGATGCTGCTTTTAGAGCTGTGCTGTCTCACATGGAGCACACTAACCACAGTGACTCTATAAACTCAGATTCAGTTAAATTTTACAAAGAATATTTCCTTTGCACTCAATTTTTTTCCCTTATTGAATCTTCCAGGTCATGTGTGGCTAACAGCTGCCACAGGGGACAGCTCAGATGCAAATCTCTTCATCATGATAGGATATTCTGTTAGCCAGTGTTGGTCTAAAAGATTCACAAGTTGTTTCATGTAGCTGCAGCTCAGAATACAAACCTCCACATCCACTGGGGAGATGTGGGACAATGCTCTCTGTGGTAGTCCTCTGAGACTGGATGCCCAGCCTGTCCTTCCTCATTGTTATAGCTGCTTTGGTCCAGAGTTCTCCTCTGGAAGGGTTCTGGGATGGTAGGAATGGGGCTGAATGGACAGATCTAGACTAGGAGAACAGGGTTCCAGCCACCTCTGACAGTATGCCCTGCAGCCCTCAGGAGCCTTTGTAACTCCACACCTGTGGCATCTCACCTGGATCAGTGTCCAGCCCTTACAGTCCTAGGACTATTTACTCTTCTGAATATAAAATGGTCTGTTAATATTGTGTCTTCAATTGATGTCTGAATTAGAGGAGGGATCATTTTCTGTTCTCTACAGAATCCTTCTGGTGATGGAATCAATAGAATGAGCTCCATCAGGAACAGAGAAGGGACTTCAGGAAGCCTCCTTGGAGCAGACTCTGACCCTGTGAGATGCAATACCAATCATCAACCAGTAGGTGTCAAAAGAGACCACAATTTGCAAAGAGAAGCTTGATCTTGGCAATAGTAGGTAAGTAATAGAATGATACTGTTCCTTATCTACAGGGAGATCCCCAGGCTTGAATTGGGACTCTGGGTGAGAAGGAGCATGTGGAGGACCTGCCTGGAGGCTGAGCTGTGGGACAAAGCTCTCTGTATTAGTGCTCTGAGACAGCATGCCCAGCCCTGCCTTTAGACCCCTCCACCTAGTCACTAAGGCCACTTCTTTAGTATTAGTAAAACTGCCTCCATTCATATGTTGACGCCACACCTCATTGTTTATTTGTTTGCAGAAGTGGTCTATATGAAGGAATGGAGGTTAAACAAGGTCATCCAGGTGAGGCTGATTCCATAGGAACTGTGTCCTTCTGAATAGACATCCAGGGAGCTCTCTGTCCAGGAAGCTCTTACCATCCCTCTCAGGCCACAAGGAGAAGCCTGTGAGGACAAGAAGGGTGGCCTAGGAAGAGAGCCTATGACAGAGGAGTCATCTGCTGCCCCTTGACTTTGGACCTTCAGGCTGCAGAACATTGAGAAGACACATCTTTACTATCTGAGCCACTGAGACCAGGGAGATGTGTCTCCCTATAACAGTCCCTGAAGATTACTTCAGAATCTCGAACTTCCCTGAGCAGGAGCAGCCTCAGGACAAACCTCATGGACATGGACCTGCCAGGCTCCTCTCTCTCCTGCTCCTCTGACTCGTGAGGTAGGAGTACTCTCATCCTCAGTGTGAGACATGTGATGTTTCTTTGCACATGATGTTGTCCACCTGTTTTGTCTCTTATCAGAGTCACGGAACATGAAGTGAACACATGCTTGCTGTTGATAGTTGAGGGTCCTCATGTTACTTCTGGCGTAGAGGCTAGTGGAATCCTAAAATGGACCATATCTCTAGCTTCCCTCCATCTGCCCCAGAAGAGAGGACCTCTATCCACTGCAGTGTCTGCCTGAGGACCAACAGGGTTCCAACCTGGAAGCAACACAAACCAGGCCTTGCTCCCAGCTCCTGCTGGCTCTCACTGTCCTGACCATGGTGCCTGGTGCATCTGGACAGATGCTACTCTGCCAGTAGCTGTGCTGTTTTCAGTGCATGTGCCTCCTCTGTCACCTCTAAGACATCAATCTTACCCCAGCTGCTGCTCCACCAGGAGGCAGCTGAAGGTCTCAGGCTATCCCAGGAAGAAGGCTGGGGACAGCTCTGACAGCTCAATTCTCCTCCCCTCTCTCCCAGTGGCTCTGGGCAATGAACCATCCTGTGAATGTCCCTTATCTGTGAATGGAACACTAAAGATCCCAAGGTTGTCTGCAGCTGGACCATACCATGGACCATGAGATATACATACAAATTGGAGAAAATCCCCAGGGCTGTTTTATGCACCCCTAAATATCTTAGAATGGAGACACTACATAAGATATTCCTAGTCATTTTCATTCTTAACTGAAAGTCCTCAGTGTCATCTGATTCTCTGGAGCCTGCCCCTGTTTTAGACCAAGCCTCCTCCTGGGCACCACTAAGGCCTACAGTGCAATTGTAAGCATATTGCAACTCAGAAGCATCTCTCAAGGACCTGAGTGCCTTTGCCATGAGTGGAATCATCAAAGGAATAGGAGCCTTGTCTCCAGGCCTCCACAGGTGGCACAATCTTGGCTTTGGCCATGCCAGCCACAGTCACTGACCTCCCCAAGTTTCTTTGCTCTCTGCCTCACCTGAGCATCCACATGCCCTGGCATCCTAATCATTCCAATAAGAGTGGAGTTAAGCCCTCTCCCCTACTGCTTGCATTCCTAATAACTGTCTCGTTTCTAGCTGTTGTGTGATTTTTTATAGAACATGCCCTGGGATACACCTAGAAGTCTGACCTAAGGTTCAGATGTGGGGAGATATGGTTCTTACAGAGGAGAGTCCTGGGTTGTTTCTACCTGGACCTTGGATGTCTTCAAGGCTGAGTGGCCCTCAGGACTCAGGGAGGGAGCAAGTGACCCCTGGCTAAAAGGGGACCCATTTCATGGGTGGCACATATGTTGTGGGCCAAGTGATGTCACTACACTTCCAAAGTATAAAAAGACTACAATGTTGGTTGTATTTTTCTTAGTTAATTTCATGAAGTAATATAAATGCTTTCAGTATTTCAATAGAATCAGATTTCTAATCTTACCTCATCTCATCAGATGGGGGAAATCTTTAATATAGCACTATAATGTCTAAAGGTTCCGGTCAAAAATACAGTACTTATCCACCCGTTCCTCCTGTGCCCTCAGCTATCCTGGGGACTGTTGAAGATCCAGGCCCCCACTTAGTTCTTCCTTTATTCCACTCAAGGTGAAGTTCAGGGACTCATCGCATTCTCTCCTCACAGAGTTCAGTGATGAAGAAGGTCAGTGAGCCCAGTTCTCCTGGGACACCTAGTTGCTGGCCTCCTGTCAGCTTGGCATCTACTTGGAGAACCTGAAGAGCTGCCCCTCACTTTCATGGCAACAGAGTGTATAGGGACCTCTCTGCAGGTGTCCTGCAGGCTCTGGGTGACCTCACTCTATCTTCTGGAGAGGAGCCTGGGAGCTGGCAGCACCTTTGTCACACTCAGTTCAGCCTCAAAGGGACCAGAGGCTCATGCATCTCCTAGACACCTCCATAGAGGGGCAGATGGAGAGAGCCTGCCAGCCCTGGGGGACCCTGGAGAGTACCTCTGCCTCAGGCCATTGGGTATGCAAATGAACTCCACGGCCAGCTGTGCCTATTTACCCATGAACATGAGTGCCAATTCCAGAGCACATGGACTTACAACAGGTGCCCACCCCCGTGCCTTGTCCTTGAGTCCAGAGCAGCAGGTTCTGTGGACACTGCATGATGAGCCTTCTGGTCCAGCTCCTCTGCCTCTTGGTGGTGAGGTTTCAGGGTAAGCACATTCAGGTGGAAGACATTAAGCTGGCATTTAGCTATAGGCCTAGAGATACTGTTTGTCAGTGTGCTTTGGAAATGGCAGTGTAATATGGCGAGTTGTTTTCACTACTGGGAACCAGAGGTCAAGCCCCAGGGTAACAGAGAGGCAGAGGCAGGGAAATTTGAACCTGCCTTGGGCCTCTCTGAGGAGGGTGGGGCACTGTTTTTCTAACAATCCTTTGAGAGAAGTAACTCATGGTGCACCCTGGATGCTGTGTCCTTGCAGGCTGCAGGGGGAATATCACCCTGACTCAGTACCCAGAGACCCTGGCAGCCTCTCAAGGTGACTTTGTCTCCATAACCTATAGAAGCAGCATGGCAGTAGGTACCTCCATGGCCTGGTACCAACAGAGACCTCAGGAGGCTCCCAGGCTGCTCATCTTTGGGGCATCTTCCAAGGCTGCTGGAACCCCTTCCCTGATCCAGGCAAGTGGTTCTGGTTTTGACTTCTCCCTGTCCATCCATGGAGTGGAAGCTGAAGATGTTGGGGTGTTTTACTGTCAGCAGCACTTTAGCCAGCCTCTCACAGTGACTGAGCCCAAACAGAAAGGTCCCCTGTGTGTGCTCCAGACTATGCCTTGGTGCAGACACCTCTTCCCTGCAGGACGGTCAGCCTGGGATCTATGAAGAGCCCTTTCTGCAGCTCTGTGGGTTCTCAGAGCTGTACTTTCTGACCTACTGAAGCAGGGGCAGGGGACAATGTTCAACTCACATTCCACCACAGGGGAAAGGTGCCAAGGGATTTATGGATGGAGGCTTCCATGATCAATCACTGCATAATAGAGCCCCTGACCCTCAGAGTGAATGATGTCTCATTTCTTGCTGAGAGGCTGTGGCATGGTGGTGGGTCCTCTGCAGCTGTCCACAGCAGGTCATTTGGGCTGGAGCCTCATGCTGGCCTCATCTACCTGCCTCACAGATGGAGTTGCTTTCAGCCAGGGATTTTGGGTTCTCCTCTTAATGACAGGCCAATTGTAGGAGTTGTGGATGACTTCAAATGGTTTTTGTTTGTTTTATTTTGTTTTCTCTCAATGTTCCTGAGCTCTTCTGCCCAGCACCAGAGACAGAGCATTTCTCACCACAAGAAGGAGCCTGCTCACAGTCCTAGGCTAGCTCCCTTCTGTGCCAGGGCCATGCTGCCCACAGGTGTGGGGGTGGGTGTGGCTGTGGGCTGGGTGCTTCTCATGTAGGCGGTTTCTATCTCTCCAGTGGACAGCCTAGTTTTCACATTCCTAGGGTAGAAGGTGGTTGGTGCTGTAGGGTCAGCCCTGGGTTTTTGGGCAGTGCAGCCTTCACGCATTCTACAGGTCAAACAAGTCCAGAGTTTGGGGGTGCTCCTGCCTCTTCAATTTTTGGTAGATTAAAAACTCTCAATTTTTTTTGAGATGGGGGGGTGTATGGCAAATTGAACTCAGGGGCACTCAACCTCTAAGCTACATTCCCAGCTTTGTTTTGTATTTTATTTAGACAGGGTCTCACTGAGTTGCCTAGTGCCTCACTTTTACTGAAGCTGGCTTAAAACTTATGATCCTCCTGCCTCAGCCTCCAGAGCAGCTAAGATTACAGGCATGCACCCCTGTGATGGGCAAAAAGGATCAATATTATTTAAATATTTGAGGGGCTGGGTATGTAGCTGAGTGGTAGAACACTTGCCAGCATGCAAGAGACCTCAAGTTCAATCCCAACAATGCAATATTTTAAATATTTCATAAAATCAATAGTGAAGCCATTGAATTCTGAGATATTATTTAACAGATGATTTATTTTCCTCCTTCTTTCCCTTCCTTCCTGAAGTTTTAGGAATGGACCCTGGGCCTATCATGCACTGCGCAAGACCTCTGCCACTGAGCTACACCCAGCCCTTGAGGGGAGAGTCTTGATTACTGACCCCATCTCCTTTATATTGCTCTATTCAGATTGTCTGTTTCTCCATGACTTAGTCTTGTTGGTTGATTCTGTCTAGGATTTCATCCATTTTTTTCTAGGTTATTCTATTTTTTTGGCAGAAAATTGTTCATTCTATTCTCTTACTATCCTTTGAATGGCTGTTACTAGATATAAATTTTCTCTTTTATTTCTAATTTCAATTGAGACTCTTTTTAATTTAGCATAGTCAACAATCTTCCAAATATATCTATCTTTTCTTAAAACCAATATTTAGTTTTGCTTCTTGTCTACTGTTGTTCTCATCTCTCTACTTTATTCTGATGTATGTAATGTCTGTCCTTCATGGTAACATGGGGCTTAGCTGGTCCATGTCTTCCTCCTTCCCTGGGTGAAAAGCCAGCTGTTTGGACATCTTCCATTTTTCAATGAAGGCTGCCGCTGTGCAGCTGCAGCAAAATAATAGGGGGATGAAGAACAACTTGTGTACATTGATACAGCAGGAGTGGGAGCCGTTTATTGTAGGACAGGAGGGGTATATATACATTTCACACAGCGTATCTTAATTAACATAAACCAAATACAGCAGTCAACCCATAAGGAATCTCCACACTTAATGGCCCACTGGAGTTACTTCACAAACCACTCCCTCTGCAAAATGCCAGGCGCCATCTTGACTTGTTTACAGACTCTAACATTTCCCCCTTTTGTTTAATTTAAATAATGACTATAGTGCTTTTTACACAAACACCATAAATAATCTGCTACAAGCAGAAGGGGAGGATACAAAATGCCACAATACCAAGCCATTTGATGGCTCCATGCAAGAAGCCCTTGGAAAAATTATACCAGCAATGACACTGTTAGGAAAGATACCTAGTTACAATTTGTTGTAGATTACAGTGTGTTGTCTCAGTCCAGGTAAAGCAGTGTCTCAATAGATTAACTCACAGTCCAGGTAAATCACAGTCCAGGTAAATTCTGCAGGCAGCTAGCTTAAATCACATTTCAGGTAAGTTCTTTCGGCAGCTAGCTTGATCCGAAGTTTCCTCCAGTTCTCAGCAACACTGGAAATTCTTCCACCTTCTGTCTTCACCAGCACTGGGACGAAGGCAGGAACTCCAGATGGCTAAAGAAAATCCTGTAGCATTCCACTAAGTAAACAACCTTCTGAACAATTTAGTACATTATCTCAAGTTTTTTTTTTTTTTTTACATTTGAAATAAGCCTTAATAGTGCTCATTACTCATTAGCTTCTAGGTGTGGGAGAACCATTGTAGTTACTGGCCTTGGAAACCAACAAAATTCAGGGACTAGGGCTGTCTTCCACCTGCAGTGTCCTGGGCATCTCCAGATGGCCCTGGGGAGAGTCCGGGGAGTGTCCCAGACTCAAATTGCCACTGGGCACAGGGAGCAAGTGCCTGCAAGACTGTGCCTCCGGGTCAGGTTTACATTTGGGCTCTTGGCAGTGGCATCCCACTCCCCGGGCAGGGGGTGGGGGTGGGGAAGAGCCGGCTGCCCCCGCTTGGAAAGTCCTTGCTGTGCCATGACTGGCTGGTGCACGTGGCAGCCACCGTGCTGATTTACGCACCCTCCAGTAACAAAAAGTATTCAGTAATAGCCTTTTGTTGCAACTTTTTTCTTGATAATCCTTCTTCTTTTGAACTTTCTTTTTCTACTGACTAGAGTTCCTGGGCTTCCATCAACACATGCCCTAACTGCTCTTGGTTCCATTGGGGTGCCTTCTTCCCTTAGTAATTTACTTCTCACCCCTTCCATATTTTCATCACAAAGACAATACAATACACTGAGACAAAACAAGACACAAACATACTGTATCAATCTTCTCCATTTTCTCGAAATGGCCATTTTTCCTCTCGCCCTGTCTAGGGACAAGCAGATTTGGTTCCGTCCTATCTATGGAGGGGCAGCTTTTTTTTTCGTCACTTAACCCTGAGGGTCCTGGGGCTCCCCATATGGGCCACCATCTGCCGCAGTCCGGCTGCAGCAAAATAACTGGGGGGTGACGAACAACTTGTGTACATTGATACAGCAGGAGTGGGAGCCGTTTATTGTAGGACAGGAGGGGTATATATACATTCCACACAGCTTATCTTAATTAACATAAACCAGATACAGCAGTCAACCAATAAGAAATATCCACACTTAATGGCCCACTGGCGTTACTTCACAAACCACTCCCTCTGCAAAATGCCAGGCGCCATCTTGACTTGTTTACAGACTCTAACAGAGGGAGCTATTGCTGTAAACCTTCATCTTTGAACAGCCTTTGATCTACCCCACAGACTCGGGTGTGTTGTTAATATTCTCATTTGTTTCAGCATAAAAACTTTTATTTAATTTCTTCTTTGAGCATTTGGTACTTCAAGACCATATTTTAAAATCTGCACCCATTTGTGAATTTGCTACAATTCTTATGTACTGAGCTATAGTTTTATGGCATTTTGTCAGGAGAAGACACTTGGTAATTTCAGTCTTCTTAAGTAGCCATGACATGTTTAGTGGTCTAACTTATGCTCAGGAGAATGGTCCATGTTTGATTGAAAAGAATGTGTGTTCTGTTGCTGTTGGAAATGAAGTCTGGTGGATGTCGATTGGGTTCATTTGTCTACAATGGTGTTTCCTGTCTATTCACTGCTGAAAGTTGGGTACCCATGTACCCTGATAGGATTGTATTGCTGTCTTCATTTCCCTGTGGATCTATTAATGTTTTCTTTCTATAATTAGGTGCTCCAATGTTGGGTGCATATACACTCATAATCCCAACTTCTTGATGAACTGGCACCAGTGTCTTCTGTAATGACCTTTCCCTTCATTCCCTGTTCAGTTTTGTGTGCTGATGACTGGTTTACCTGCTGGGACTGCAGTGGTCCTTGCTCTCTTCTGGTTTCTGAAGACTGCTTTCTGAGAAGAGTAGCTATGGGAAAGTGCATTTTAACCAAAATAATGATGATCCTCAAGAGCTCCCGTGAGTTCAGGTTGTACATATTGGTGTAAATAAACATAATAATGGGTTACAGTACAAAAGCCCAACCATATTGATAGATGATGTAAAATATTTGTTAATTTTATATGTATTACTAATTTTTAGTTGAGAAATATCTCAGTGTATTTGGAGGAAGGAGAATCAGAAGGCAAAGTGACCACAGAGTTTTACTGTGAGGACAGGAAGGGAGTGCTGTTAATGAGCATCCAAGAACCTTCTCAGGCAAAGAAAACACACCCTAAAGTATGACAGTGCTATCAGAGAAATGGTTAAGAAAATGATATAGAAAAGAAAAAAAATTAAAAACAAAATCCATTAGCCTCCAAAAGAAGGGATCACACTGGTCATGGAAATATGCTCCAATAATGTGGGTCTTTTTCTGGTGCACAGTGCCCTCAAGAGGTATGCTATGGATCTTCCCCAAGAAATTCCCCTTTCCAGGGCACCTAACATCTCCTCTAATCCACATGCCAACACAGAGCCATTTTTTGTCATTTCTAGATGATGATATTGCATGGGATTTGGGGAAAAGGATCACTTGTTCATATTAAAGTTTAAGTTATGAGATCAAGTAGCTTCTTTTGTTTACTCTTTCTTAAAAGGAGGATGCTTCATTCTAACTACAAAATCTTACACCCTCAGTACAAATATGAACCAGAATAATTAGGGAAGTTTTTCTCTCACAAGGCCAAGTAGAAACTCCTCTAGGACTTCCAGCAGGAAGCTAGCCCCCAGAACACTAGCTCTGCAGCTGCCAAGCTGGGTCTGCCCAACACTTGCTGATCTGCATGTTTCCCCAGAGCCCACTTCTGCTTCTCAAAGTCCCTATGAGCAGGCATCTTTGTGACTCTTGGTAGCAGGAGGCTCAGGCAGGGCATGTCTAACCATGGGTGACCTGGCTGCACTCTTCTGCCTTCTGCTACTCTAGCATCCAGGTGAGGGTGGAGCACAGGGGACAGCCTGAGCTGATGGAGTTCTCTCCTCCTAGTGTGAGATGCTCCCAGAGTTATTTGCACATCTGGCTGAGAGTGCTCTGAGGATAGGGGACCAGGAGAGCCAGGTCTACTGGAAGAAATGGAGTGGAACACATTTGACAACAGTAATGCTGTTCTTCATTCCCAGTTTCCAGTGGGACCCCGGGGCTGGCACAATCACCAGACTCCCTGACTGTGTTTCCAGGAGAGAGCACCTCCATCTCCTGTATTGCCAATGACAGCATCATTGACTCTCTAACCTGGTATCAGCATAGACCAAGCCAGGCTCCCAAGATTCTCATCTATGAAGCTGATAAGTGATGATTTGGCATCCCAGATGTTTTCCTGGGGTACAGTCTCAGAAAAAAATTCACTCTCAAAATAAGCAGAGTAGAGGCTGAGGATTGTGCCAGCTCTGACTGCCAGCAGAACTCTGAAGTCTCTCCCACATAGTCACAGCCCTGTGCACAAACTCTCCTCCAAGGGATAGTACAGGGGGGTCACATAGTGTCACCAGCTGCCCTCTGCCTTGGGGCATGCTCAGAGGCACAGGGTCTGGTGGTAAGCACTGGCCAGGCTCATGGTAAAGCCCTGAAAGGGACTTCAGACTTCCAAAAGCAGACCATTCCACTATCATCACCATGAGAGACACTGAGAAGCAGTGCACACTCCACGGCCAGTGGCCAGGGACTGAGATTTGGAGAGTGCTGGGTGTTGAAACCACACTAAGGGCTCATGTGTCTAGTGACTGGCCTCTAGTAATCCTTACATATGTGGCTTTGGATGTTCTCTGAACTCAGCTTGCTTCCTGTGTTTGCAGGAGTAGATAGAAACTGACTCTGTAGCTCAGGCTCCATAACTCCCACTCATGCCTTCTTTTAAAGCCAGATTAAATTAAATCCAGAACAGCACACGTGCTGCCAGTAAGTGAATGTAAAGTGACCAGCTGGGTGAACATGAACTTCCTGCACCCCATTAGCCACTGCTCCATGGGGGACAAAGGTGTTCCAGCCCCTCACAGGCCCTCCTACTCCTCCCACTCACCCACCCACCTCCACTTCCCATCAACATAGATCAGATCTCCTGGAACTTCCTGTCAGTGCACCTCCTGGACATTCCCTTTGGCATCTTGCTTCTTTTTATCAACAGGTTCTCAAAATTCAGCTGTGTGGTGGGCGATGTTACAATTGGATCCCTTTCACTGAGGACTGTTCCCTATTATATATGAACATGTCAGTCATTCTTTATGTTAGTGATTTGGCTTTGTTCTGACACTGTTGGTAATTTTTTAGGAACATTCTGTCAAGACCCCTTCTCTTGAGTTTATTCCTAGGAATGGGAGTGGTGAGTTACAGAGTTGGTTAGCACAGTTTACCTTCAGTGAACACTAAAAAAAAAAAAAAAAATTGTGATGTTTTCTAAAACAGTGAGCATGTTTGCAATCTCCCAAACTGCACCATGATAAAATATTCCAGCTGCTATAGAAACTTCCCAATAATATTTGATAGTGCTAGATTTTGTGAAATTGTGTCCATATTGGTAGATCTTGAAAGGGTATTGTGGTTAAAATATACATTTCTTTGATGAGGAATAACATTGAATTATTTTGCATATGTGTTTTCTTTAGCCATTTTAAGTATTTTTTTAGGAACAGTTGGTGATCAGATCAAAACATACACAGTTTATGCTTTTCTCCATTTTCAGTAGTTTTTTTAACATCTTGAAAATTATGGTTTTTCAGTGTATAAGCCAGGGCTCTCCACAGAAACAGAATACATGTGCATACACACACACACACACACACACACACACATGCACACACACATGCATATACATAGACGTGCATATACATTTAGGAATCTCTCTCCCTCTCTCTCTCTCTCTCTCTCTCTCTATCATCTATCTATCTACATTAGAATGTTACATTGGGTCACAAGAACACATAGGCTGAAATGTTCCCCAATGGCTGTTTTTAAGTAGTAGAACCATGGAAACTGGTACTTTCTTGCTTCAAGAATCTGGAAATCTCAGACAAAGAAAATACAATATGCTCCCATGTTTGAGTCCTTAAGTCAGAAGGCCCCCAAGGGTGCATTGGTGCTGGGTTAAGTTCACATTCAAAAGCAGAGAATCCAGAAGTTTCATTCCTGCAGGGAACAGTGGTCAAGTGGACTAGTGCACATGGTAAGGAGGGGAGATGGAAAGAGAAAAGACGACAGCTTCTCCTATTTGTCCTTTCATTCAGCCTATGTTTCCTCTACTCACTTTCCTGAACCACCTGCCAATCATTTCTTGGAACACCCTCACCCTTGGAACACATATCCAGAAGTGTGCTTTACCTATATATTAAGCATCCTTCAATCCATTCAAGGTGACACATTATTTGACAAACACAGTTAGAAGCATGCACTGGGATATCTTCTCCCAGTCCATCACTTGGCAATTTGCTTTCAATGTTTAAATTTTAAAATATTTTATTGACAAGCAAAGTCAAACCTTTGTATTCAGGGTTTCTGTATCATTGGATTCAATCAATGAAGGATTGAATATAGACTGACTTTGTATCAACATTTTCTTGCTATTAGCCTCTAACAATATAGTGGAACCATTGTTTACATAAAGAGATGATTTAAAGCATATGGGGTGAGAAATTTTCTCATCAGAATAATTAGTCCATCAGTTTTAAATTCACTCTCACAGACAGTCTCAAAACATGTACAAAATGTGGACTTCTTTGCCAGAGAGCAACACAAATTACCTGTATTCTAATTTCCAATACTCTACTTTCTCTGAAAACTCATGAGTGCAGTCTTTACAGTCCACAGTTCTATCAGCATTCTGGTGTTTTGAGCTTTCAGCAGACTCACCCAGTAAACTCTGCTAACAACAATCTAAAGCTTTTCCAACCTGCATCTCTAAAATTTTCAAATTTCTGCCCACAAGTTCCAAATATTTTCAAAGGATCTGAAACACTTGACCAGGTTAATCACAAAAATGACCCCCATTTTTGTTACCAATTTCTGTTTTAGTCAACCTAAACATTTCACTGCTGCGACCGAACCAGCAGACAAGACAACATAGAAGAGGACACGTTTATTTTGACTTGTGGATTCAGAGGATTCAGTCCATATTTGGCTGACTCCATGGGGCTGGGCCTGAGTTGAAGCAGAACATGTAGTTGGAAAGGTGTGGAGGAAGACAGCAGCTCAGGACATGGCAACAAGGAGTAGGGGGAGCACCTCTAACCAGGGACAAAACACAAAGTCAAAAGTCACATCTTCAGGGACCTTAATTCCTCCAGCCACAACTTACCTACCTACAGTTACCACTATTTAATCCGCACACATGGATTTATCCACTGACTAGGCTAAAGCTCTCCTAACCATACAATTTTACCTCTAAGCTTTCTTTCATTGTCTCACATATGAGCTTTTGGGGGACACCTCATATTTAAATTGTAACAATGACATTGAGCACCCTCAAGTATGTGTTGATTACTTGCACGACTTTGGAAAAATGTCCACTTAGGTCATTGGTCCATTTTTATTTTTATTTTATTATTATTTTTTTTTTTTTGGTTGTTGTTGCTGCTGTTTTTTTTTTTCAATTTTGCTGTTGAGTTGTGTGAACAACTTATATATCTTGGATATTAACTCTATTGGATTTGTTTGCAGGTATCGTCTCTCATTCTCTAAATTTACTCTTCCTCTTATTATTTCCTTTGCTGTACAGAAGTTATTAGTCCCACTTGAGAATGATTGTTTTTGTCACCTGTGCTTTTGTTGTAACATCTGGGAAGTCACTGATACACCAATGTCAAGGATCTTTCCTCCTATGTTTTCTTTTGGGTTATACAGTTTCAAATCTTATATTTACATCTTTAGTCCAAATGAGTTCAACTATGTATGTCATGTTGCAGTAGACTCCAGTTTCATTCTTTGCATGTGTTTGTTCATTTTTCCCAACACTATTTATTGATGAGACTTCATTCCCCTGTGTGTGTTCTCAGTGCTTTTGTCAAGACTGGTGGGCCATTGACATGTGGGATTATTTCTGGGTCTCAGTTTAGTGCCACAGGCCCATGTATCCTATGGTTTTCCCCACACCACTGGGTTTGCATTACTCCACTGTTGCAGTACAGTTTGAAATCAGGAAGCGGGATCTGGAAAGACATTGCTTCCAGGTTCTTCTTCTTTCTTGAGATTGCATTGGCTCTTTAGGTTCTGTTGTGACTCCACACAAATTTACATTAAAAATACCATTGGGCTTTGGATAAGGATTTTATTGAATCTCTATATCACATGTTGTAGTTTGGGCATCTTTCAATTCACCACCATGGGACATCCAATTATTATTGTTATTTTATATTTTTTATTTGGTACATGAACACAATATCTTTCTTTGTTTTTATGGTGCTGAGGGCCTCACACATGCGAGAGAGGGTCTCTGCCACTGAGCTACAGTTATTTTTGACTTTGATAATTTCTTTAATGAGCTGTAATTAAGTCTAATGTATCAATGTTCTCCTTCGATGGTTCTATACACATGTTTTCTATTTAAAACGTTATCTGCTTTAGGCTGGAAGACATCCTCAGCTTTCCCTAGGAGCTGCATTAATTTAGATCTTACCTGTGGCCTCTGATCCTCTGTTAATTCACAAGTTTATTGATAAGATATGCGTGAAAACTTTTTTCTAAAGTCCATTTAATTTTATTTTCATATCCAAATGCTCTTTGCAAATTTTTGAAAAAAAAGAAAGAAATTTTTATATTTTTCTTTAGTACTTTTTTAGAAATCAGATGACACTGTACATATGGACTCTCAGGTTTTTTTTTTTTTATATATATATCCACTGTAGTTGTCCCTAGAGTGCACTTTTATTGAAGATCTATAAGCCTTTCTTTTCTTTCTTTTTCTTCTTTTTCCTGCTGTGCTGGGGAACAAACCCTGGCCCTTAATATTCTAGGCAAATGTTCTTAAATATTCTATCTGAGCTATTCTCCTAATAATAAGTTTCAAAACAGGAGATCATTAATATTTTTTCTCCTTTAAATTTTCTGTGGTCATACCAGGCATTTTAAATTTCTTTATAAATTCTATCATAGGTTCATCAATTTCAGTGAATCATTTGTAGATTTTTGATTTGATTGGAGTGTGTATGTATGTTTCTGTGTGTGTGTCTAAATTTTGGGTTAAATTCAATCTTAATATCATCAGGATTTCTACTTTATGAACATGGTAAAGTCTTTATTTATACAAATCTTCTTTAATCCAATACATGTACTGTATATACTGACAATGAATCCAGAGACTGTAAAATTATTATATGTAGAGAGTTTTAGTTAGATCTTTAAGAAAATGTACAAATCTTGTTATTAGCATATAAATATATTTTTTTTTTCTTTCAAAATTTGTCTACTTTATATCTTTGTGGAATTTGGTAGGACCTCCAGTATAATGAAAGTGAAAAAATGGACACTTTAAAAATCAATCTAAAGGAGAAATATTCAATATTTTCTCACTGATGAAAATGTTAGTTGACACTTTATCAGGAGTGAAAAAAGACCTTCCAGGATTGTTAAGGGGGGCACCTGAGCATCTGTTGATGGGTATGCTGTGCTTCCCCACAGTTCTGTAAAGTTTGGGGGTTAAGAGAGTCTTAGCCTAGTCAGTGGGTAAACTCATGCGTGTGGATTGAACAGTGGCAACTGTAGGTAGATAAGGTGTGTAGCTGTTATACCAACAGCTCTTACTTGTAGTTGTGGCTTCAATCTAAACAAGAGCAGGCCTTCCAACAGCATCTAACATAGAAAACGTGGAGCTCTGAATTCTGTTGTTGTGGTCTCCATGGTGACAATGCTCATCATCATGTAAGAAGACTAATTCAGCAGGGACGTATTGCTCCTGTTTCAGAGTTTCTAGATCAGGTTCCTGGGATTGTATATAAATAAAATGAAATGGATTTGCAAGTAGTTCATTGCTGGCCTAGCATGTGAGAGACTCCGCATAGATCACCAGAACTGACAAAGTAACAAAAACAATCTTAATATCACACATTTAACCAAAAGTCAAGACATATCTATATGCAGACATATACTCATAGTAGAGATGCAAAGTAAACACAGACATTTCCCTCCAAATTCTATGATTTTGTCATTTCTTAATGCAGAGTAATACTCCATTGTGTATAAATGCCACATTTTTTTTTATCCATTATGCTAAGTGAAGCTAGCCAATCCTTAAAAAACAAATGCCAAATGACTTCTTTGATATAAGGGGAGTAACTAAGGACAGAGTAGGGAAGAAGAGGAGGAGAAGAAGATTAACCTTAATAGGGATGAGATGGGGGAGGGAAAGGGAGAGAGAAGGGAAATTGCATGGAAAGAGAAGGTGATCCTCAGGGTTATACAAATTACATACAAGAGGAAGTAAGGGGTAAGGGAAGAATAATACAAGTGGAAGAAATGTTTTACAGTAGAGGGGGTTGAGAGAGAAGAGGGGAGGGGTGGGGAGGGGAGGGGGGATAGTAGAGGTTAGGATAGAGAGCAGAATTCAACAGACACTAGAATGGCAATATGTAAATCAATGGAAATGTAATTGATGTAACTGATGTGATTCAGCAATCTGTATACGGGGTAAAAATGGGAGTTCATAACCCTTTTGAATCAAACTGTGAAATATGATATATCAAGTTAGATGTAATGTTTTGAATGACCAACAATAAAAAAAAGTAAACACAGACATATCCACATGATATATCTCCTACATATTCAATATGTGGCATATAATATTCCTTTCATTTATTTCTAAGCAATTTGAACTCTGGCTGAGATGAGGCTCTTGTGGGTTTTTGCTGACCCTCCTCTCAGTTCCAGCAGGGTCTCTGCCCAGGAGTGTGGGCTCAGCACAGAGGGCAGCCAACCCACAGGGCCAGGCCCAGCACTGACTCCTGGTTTCTGAATCTCCTATGGCCATGGCATCTTAGCTTGGCTCAGCCACAGGGTGTAGAGAATCTTCCTTTCCTGGAACAGTTGCCCACAGCCTGAGGGTAGGGCCTCTGCTTCCCCAGTTCCTCAGCCCCACTGCCCAGGAGAGCTACATCCTCACAGCCCCAGGGCAAGAGCATGCAGCTCTGGAGCAGCCCCATCTGAGCTCAGCCTGGCTGAGCCCCTGCTCGGCCTCTCCCATCTACAGCTATGGGCCAGGCTACATGGGCAGTGACCACACAGACTCTATTTTACCCTGAGACTCCACTTCCTGTAAGAAGTGTTTCTCCCATGGGAGCCCCAGCCTCTGTGCCTGACAACAGAGGCTGGAATAGCAGTTTGGCAGCACAAAATGGCAATTCTTATACAATGTAAAGTGTTCTTTTTGTGGTCCCCATGTTTCCTGGGCCATGCATCCTGTCTGAGAATGGTTGTCTAGATGTTGGTGACCATTCTTTAACTGTGCTCAACTAGAGTGATTTGACCCACTTCTCTGCTGCTTCTGATTTTAGATCCTGTGATGTTTGTTTGGGGTTTTGAACCAGCAACAGCCACTGGTGATTAATGTGCTGCCATTCTTTATTTATGGTATAAAAATGGACTCAAACACCTGGACGGGGGTCCAAGGATGTAGACTTGCCGCCTGCCCCTTGGCCCACTAGCTTCTGAATAAATGCCTCTCTCCTGCTTTAAGATCAATGGCGTGATTTACTGCAATCTCACCATGGCACTACTACACAAGCAAAGTCCTTCCTTCTTCTAAAGCTCAGAACACATTTCTACAATTGTTCACCTGCAGGCTGTCACCTTGATAAGGAGAAACTTGCTTCTGTAATGCATCCTACAGTGTCCACAGCAATGGGAAGTCACTGTTCCAGGCAGCAGGAGGACCCTGTGCAGGTCCTGAACTCCATGGTGCTCATGCTCAGTCCTGAGAGTGGAGAGGCAGCCGTGGGTTTAGGCAAGAGTTACCAGCTTTATCTGCCAGACTCAAGGTATCAGAACTTAGATTTCCATGGGCAGGGTAGCATATGCCTATAGTCATGGACACCTTGAGACTGAAGGAGGAGGACTACAGGTTCAAGGCCACCCCAGGAAAACTATAGAACACAGTATGGAAACAAAAGGGAGCTGAGATGTATGTAGTTCATCAAGGCCTAGCACGTGAGAACCCTTACTGCATCACTGCAGCTGAGAAACTAATATATATATATATATATATATATATATATATATATATATATATTCATATGTTTAACAAAAAGTCAAGAAATACCTATGTTCATGCACATATTCATAATCATATGTTTAACAAAATGTCAAGACATACCTATGTTCATGCACATATTCATAATAGAGTTTCAGAGTAAACACAGACATGTCCATAGGATTTATATTTTATTTTTATTGGTCATTCATAACATTACATAGTTCTTAATACATCATATTACACAGTTTGATTCAAGTGGATTATGAACTCCCGCTTTTACCCCGTATACAGATTGCTGTATCACATCAGTTACCCTTCCTTTGATTGACATATTGCCTTTCTAGTGTCTGATGTATTCTGCTGTCTGTCCTATTCTCTACTATCCCCCCTCCCCTCCCCTCCCCTTTTCTCTCTCTACCCCTTCTACTGTAAATCATTTCTTCCATTTGTATTAACTTGTCTTACCCCTCCTTTCCTCTTATATGACATTTTGTATAACCCTGAGGATCGCCTTCCATTTCCATGCAATTTCCCTTCTCACTCCCTTTCCCTCCCACCTCTCACCCCTGTTTAATGTAAATCATCTTCTCAAGCTCTTCGTCCCTACCCTGTCCTTGTTTACTCCCCTTATATCAAAGGAGTCATTTGGTATTTGTTTTTTAAATATTGACTAGCTTCACTTAGCATAATCTGCTCTAATGCCATCCATTTCCCTCCAAATTCTATGATTTTGTCATTTTTTAATGCAGAATAATACTCCATAGTATATAAATGCCACATTTTTTTTTCCATTCATCTATTGAAGGGCATCTAGGCTGGTTCCACAGTCTTGCTATCGTGAATTGAGCTGCTATGAACATCGATGTAGCAGTGTCCCTGTAGCATGCTCTTGTTAGGGCTTTAGGGAATAGACCGAGAAGGGGAATAGCTGGGTCAAATGGTGGTTCCATTCCCAGCTTTCCGAGAAATCTCCATACTGCTTTCCAGATTGGCTGCACCAATTTGCAGTCCCACCAGCAATGAACAAGAGTGCCCTTTTCCCCGTATCCTCTCCAGCACTTATTGTTGTTTGACTTCCTAATGGCTGCCAGTCTTACTGGAGTGAGATGGTATCTTAGGGTAGTTTTGATTTGCATTTCTCTGACTGCTAGCGATGGTGAGCATTTTTTCATGTACTTGTTGATTGATTGTATGTCTTCCTCTGAGAAGTGTCTGTTCAGGTCCTTGGCCCATTTGTTGATTGGGTTATTTGTTATCTTATTGTCTAATTTTTTGAGTTCTTTGTATATTCTGGTTATTAGGGCTCTATCTGAAGTGTGTGGAGTAAAGATTTGTTCCCAGGATGTAGGCTCCCTGTTTATCTCTCTTATTGTTTCTTTTGCTGAGAAAAAACTTTTTAGTTTGAGTAAGTCCCATTTGTTGATTCTATTTGTTAACTCTAGCGCTATGGGTGTCCTATTGAGGAATTTGGAGCCCGATCCCACAGCGTGTAGATCATAACCAACTTTTTCTTCTATCAGATGCCATGTCTCTGATTTAATATCAAGCTCCTTGATCCATTTTGAGTTAACTTTTGTGCACGGCGAGAGATATGGATTCAGATTCATTTTGATGCAAATGGATTTCCAGTTTTCCTAGCACCATTTGTTGAAGATGCTATCCTTCCTCCATTGCATGCTTTTAGCCCCTTTATCAAAAATAAGATAGTTGTAGTTTTGTGGATTGGTTACTGTGTCCTCTATTCTGTACCATTGGTCCACCCGCCTGTTTTGGTACCAGTACCATACCATGCTGTTTTTGTTACTATTGCTCTGTAGTATAGTTTGAAGTCTGGTATCGCTATACCGCCTGATTCACACTTCCTGCTTAGTATTGTTTTTGCTATTCTGGGTCTTTTATTATTCCATATGAATTTCATGATTCTTTTATCAATTTCTACAAGATATGCTGTTGGGATTTTGATTGGCATTGCATTGAACTTATATAGGACTTTTGGTAATATCGCCATTTTGATGATGTTAGTTCTGCCTATCCATGAGCAGGGTATATTTTTCCATCTTCTAAGGTCTTCTTCTATGTCTTTCTTTAGGGTTCTGTAATTTTCATTGTATAAGTCTTTCACCTCTTTTGTTAGGTTGATTCCCAAGTATTTTATTTTTTGGGGGGATATTATGAATTGAGTAGTTGTCCTCATTTCCGTTTCAGAGGCTTTGTCGCTGATATACAGGAATGCCTTTGATTTATGCGTGTTGATCTTATATCCTGCCACTTTGCTGAATTCATTTATTAGCTCTAATAGCTTCTTTGTAGACCCTTTTGGGTCTGCTAGGTATAGAATCATATCATCTGCAAACAGTGATAATTTAAGTTCTTCTTTTCCTATTTTTATGCCTTTAATTTCTTTCGTCTGCCTAATTGCTCTGGCCAGTGTTTCGAGGACTATGTTGAACAGAAGTGGTGAGAGAGGGCATCCCTGTCTTGTAACAGATCTTAGACAATATAAAGGGGTAGAGAGGATTTATATTTTAAATATTACATATGTGGCATGGAGTATTCATTTTAGTTCTAAGCAAATTGGTCCCTGGCTGAGAAGTGGCTTTGGGGGTCTTTGCTTATCCTCCTCTCTGGTCTATCAGGGTCTCTACCCAGGATAGTGAGCTCAGAACTGAGTGCAGAGCCAGGCGACAGCTGACTCCTGGTCTCTGAACCTCCCCTGGCCATGGCCTCTCTGCTTGGCTCAGCCCTCTGGGGGTGGAGCACCTTTTTCCCCTGGATACCCTGCCAGGCAGCCTCAGGGCAGGGACTTTGCTTCCCCAGGTCCTCACCACACTGCCAAGAAGAACCTCCACTTCAGATCCCAGGGCCGGAGCCTGCAGCTCTCAGGCAGCTCCAGCCTGAGTTCAGCCTGCATGAGCTCCTGCCCCAGCCTCTCCCATCTATGTCACCAGCAAAGTCCTTCCTTCATCAATGCTCTGCACACATTCCCACATTTGTCCACCTGCAGGTTGTCACCTTGATAAGGAGAAACTTGACCTGAATGTACTTTTCCCAGCCTCACAGTAAAGATTTCATTGTAGTCTCTCTTCCCAAAGGAACTTTCACAAGCACAGGCATATTTAAACAAAGGGTGAAGCTTTTAAATTTTCCCTTTTCCCTTTATTTACTGCTCACCAGATCTGTCCTGCTGTGTGTGATACTAACAGGTGAGCCCTCCCTGACCAGGGCAGGAGGAAGTATCAGGGGACAACTGATGATCTCAGAAATGATGGGTAACTGAAGGAGGGAGGGACGGGGGCTCTGACTCAGAGGTAGAGAACTGTGCAGCATGCACCAGGCCTTGGGTTCTCTCATCAGCTACACAGGGAGGAAGAAAGGAATGAAAGAATGAGAGAAAGAAAGATAAAAAGAAAGAAAAGTAGGAAGAAATGAAGGAATAAAGGAAGGAAGGAAGGAAGGAAGGAAGGAAGGAAGGAAGGAAGGAAGGAAGGAAGGAAGGAAGGAAAAGACAAGAAACAAAGGTTTCTGATAACTATGAGAAGAACAAAAGTGAAGGACTTTGTCCTGATTTATTCCTGAAAAAGATGCTAGAGGACCTGATACACGACATGATGTTTAGAGACAATGCAGCCCTCTTGAGGTCATGAGGCATTATTAAGAATTAAAAGTCCCTGTGGTAATACTGGAAAAGAAGAGATATGTAAGGATTCAGAATATTTGCAGTTTTTACCAAGATGCTGGACCAGCCCTATATTCTCTAATCTTCTATAGTACTTTCACTTGTTTGTAAAATTATTCTTCTCCTAAAGGACAGTTAAGAGGAAGAGCCTGGCTGGCCTTAGACTACTGGTCTGGAGAAGATGGGCACCATGATGGGTATGACTGTGCTCTGTGGGACTCTGAGGCAGGGAGGGCTGGGTCCATGGGTGGGTCCCCTGCCTCTTACCCATGTTGTGCCAATGTCCAGAAACCCCAAACACCTCAGTGAGTTTATACATCTTCCTCTCTTGCTGCCTTTATTTCTGTTTTTACCCCCAAAGCATAAACTACCCCCTTGCTTCTGTAATGTCCCCTCTTCTTCCAAGGGTCACCAACACAGAACTGTGCTTAAGACACCAGGACAGCCTGTCCTGAATGAGAAAATGACTACAGATCCACCCCTTGTAGCTCAGGGGGCTGATTGTGTCCTGTGGCCCCAGGGAACCATATTTCCCACAAGCAAATCTGAGCTGCCCTGGTTTGAACTGGGACACCTGGACACACTGAGCCTATGTTGATTTATCAGGAGGTCTGCCCTGCAGCTGTGCCCAGCCTGCCCAGCCCTGCTGATTTGCATGTGCCCACAGCACAGCCCACTGCCCTGAGGACTTCTTAAGAGGCTGCTCACACCATGTGCAGGAGTCAGTCCCTCTCAGGACACAGCATGGCCATGAGGGCCCCTGCTCAGTTCCTGGGGCTCCTGTTGCTCTGCCTTCAAGGTAAGGAGGGACAGCAATGGGAATTTACTAATCACAGTGTGGTCAGTGCTGCATGGCTACTCAGGAAAGTCCTCTTGGAACGTAACACTCATAAGAATATTTATATTTATTTTTCCAATGGCAGGTGTCAGATGTGACATCACAATGACCCAGTCTCCATCCTCCTTGCCTGTGTCTCCTGGAGACAGAGTCACCCTCACCTGCAGGGCCAGTCAGAGCATTAGCAATAATTTACAATGGTACCAGCAGAAACCTGGGCAAGCTCCTAAGCTCCTCATCTATGGTGCAAACAATTTGCAATCTGGAGTCCCCTCCAGGTTCAGTGGCAGTGGATCTGGGACAGATTTCACTCTCACCATCAGCAGCCTGGAGCCTGAAGATGTTGCCACTTATTACTGTCAACAGCTTAATGCATACCCTCCCACAGTGACACAGGCCATGACAAAAACCTCCCAGGGAGCAGAAGTGTGAGGCTGGGCTGCCCCAGCTGCTCCTCCTGCTGCCTCCACCTGCTGAGGGCACAGCTCAGAGGCACCAGGCCCTGAACACTACAAGGAGGGTCAGTCAGAGGATCCAGGGGGGCTCATCTGCACCCTGAACCTTCAGCTCAGCCCCAGCAGGCAATGAGCTCACTGTATGATAGAGAAAGTAATTTAAGACCTGAAGAGACTGAATTAGGTCGTATCAGGGATTGTGCAGCAAAGACAGGCCTCTCCAAATATTCCACATGGGAATATTTTAGACTTTATTTTTTAGTATAGTTTAAGTATCCAGCAAAACTGGATGAATTGCAGAGTTCTCCTGTTTCCCCCCTGCTTTCACAGCCCCTATGTCACCACCCCAGACTCTGTTGTTTCTGTTACAATTCACCAACCTCTGCCCACATCTATAGGTCACACCAGGGTCACATTTTGCATTTTGTGGAAGTAGACAAGTGCACAGTGACGTGTGTCCAGCAGTGTGGCCTGGCACAGTGCATGTCCCTCCCTCACACTGTCTGAGCTCCAGCTGCTCCTCACCCACCCCACCCCCATCTGCTGCAGATCTTTATAATTTTCCATTCTGTAGTTTCATCTGTGCTGAGTGACAACTGCCTGGCACTCACAGCATGATGATGTTCAGACTGGCCTGTCACCCTGAGTGCTGTGCACACAAACCTTCTCCAGTAGTTTTCACTACAGCATAGAGAGTTGTTTTCTTTTTTTTTTTCAAATTTTTCTTCAAAGTTGGTATTAAATCCACACACACACTTCAGTTAGCTACATTCACTGTCACATTTGTATCTATCTATCTATCTATCTATCTATCTATCTATCTACTTATTTTTTGAGACAGGATCTCTCTAAGTTTTTAGGTCCTTGCTAGGTTGCATGGATATCAACCCTGAGTCTTTTGGCCTGTGGACCTGGAGTTGTACCTGCTGTCCTCTCTTGGTCTAAGAGACATGGAGACCTGTAGACCTGGACCGGGGATGAACCTGGTCTCTCTCCTTCTGAGGTTGTGGTCTCTTGGACTAAGATCCAAACAGAGATGGGAAAGGCAATGCTGTTTTCAACCTGTTTTGAGCAGGTCTTGGAGGAAAAAAAGTGAGTGCATTAGGGACAATTCCCTTTTGGAACAGGTATGGCCAGATATTTAAAAATGGGTCAGAATTTAAAATAAGTCCTTTACAAATAAATGATCATTTAAAGGTAATTACTGAGCAGTGACTGCCAATAATTACCATGAACAAAGATTCTACATAGTCACCTATTCCCCCGTTTAGGCTCATGAACCATTGTCATGGAGGTCCCTCCTTGGACTACTACAATATCAGTCTCTTTTCACCCAGTTCATGTGACTGCTGGCACTTGAAGGCATCCAACTCACCAAGAGGTCTGGACACTGTTGACCCCCAATATTATATCCACATCATGAGACTAGATTGACACCTGATATCCACCTGACCACAGTGGACCTGGCCAACACTGGAAGGCTGGGAAGGTTCTCCTCTGTTCCTTTGGGTTCAGTCCTGTGTCAGTCAGAAACATGTGGAGTTGCCCAAGAGCTTTCATGGGTGCTATAATTCTTACAAAATACACCATTCAACAAGCAACTCATTTACAGAAAAATAATTAATCTAGTGCACTTGACCATCATATTATCATAAACGCAGGTGCAGTGGTGTTAACAGAAGAGGAACCCACACATATCAAGCTATGCTGGCCCTGGGCCCCATGGAGTTGATTCCCTGTCCTGCCTGGTGTGGAGAAGGCTCAGAGGCACTGACCCTGTGTGGTTCTGTTTCTCTCAGACATCGAATATTTGCTCTTCAGAATTGTGGAGTTATCCCCACCCTCTCTATTGTGCCTATGGAGCACCTTGGAATCTTCTGTCTGCTCACTTTGGTTTTCTGGTCAAAAGTTTTTTACCCAAAGCATTGTCATAGTCACTCTGCCATTGAAATGGGTGAAATGATGAACACATGGTCATCAGATCCCACAAGACAAGGGAATAAGTGTGAAGAAAGGATCCCATTTTTGAGGCTAGGACTATAGATCCTGGTGATCAATGGCTAATGGGAATCTATCTGTGCATTTTAAGAAAGTGACTGGAAAATGTGTCAATTCTGGAAGAGCATCAGGAATGGTCCTCCTAATGACATTACCACTGGTGACAGCTGGTAGGACAGTTGAGCAGGTGTCACCATGGAGCTTCAGTTGATCCAGGAGGTGGCCAGCACAGGTCCAGGCAGCTTCATGAGGCACAGGGAAAGTGACCTTCATGGAGAGACAAGGAGATGTGACCTCCAGCCACAGCCTCTTGGTCAGCCTGAGGCTGAGAACCATGGGGTCCAGTCTCTTCCTTCCTCATTGTGATGTCATAGTGTCACCTGGATATGACAGAAGCCATCCTGGCTGCTTAAGCGAAGGTCTTATCATGGCCATGGACTAGGATCAGGAGGCAGGAGGAGGAGGTTCAGGCTACGTGCAGCCCTAACCCCCTCACCTCTGGGCCTGTGTGTGCCAAGGTCAGGAGACACAGCCATGTGAGTGGCAGGTGTTTCTGTGTAGCTCCAAGCTGCTCTGCCCACCTGCTCTTCTCCCAGTAGCACAGCCTAGCCAGGAGTGGGCTCTGAGTCCTTCACCTCAGGGTCCTCCAGTGTGGATCTCAGACAGGTGGGGTTAGGAGAGCCCAGCAGTGAAAGAGCAGCCCCTGCCCATCAGGTGAGAGCAGGTTGGCTCCAGGGAGAGCAAGCCTGCTGGGGATGGGACCCTTAGGTGTGTGGTCACCACTGCTGGAGTACACACACTCACACTCACACACACACTCACACAGACACACTCACACACAGACATACACATAGCCACACACTCACACAGACACATACACTGTCACAAACACACAGACACACACAATGCACTCACACACACTAACACTAAGACACACAAAATAACACACACATATACACACACCCTCACACAGACACACACAATTGCACTCACACACAGACACACAGACACACAAACATGCACACACACTCATACACACATGCACTCACACCCAAAGACACACAGACACACACACATGCACTCACACCCAAAGACACACAGACACACTCACGAACACACTCATACACGTTCATACAAACACACAGACACACACACAGACACACATACTCACAGACACACACACACGCATACACATAGTCACACACACACTCACACCCATACCCACACACACACCCACACACACTCACACACACACATACACACACTCACACACTCAATTAGTGACTCCATTCTCCACAGGGCACTCCCTGTGCTTTTCAGTCTGTGTCACGCCCTCTCCTAACATCCAGAATCCAAAATGCTCAACAATAGGAGACATCAGATTGTTTCAGGGGGGTTGGAATTGGAGGTGGGGATGCTCAGTTGGTCAAGTGATTCAAAGTTTCTAAAATATGAAAATACTGAAATATGAAACCCTCCTGGTCCCCTACATGTCAGGTAAGGTACATGGAAAACCAGAGAGTTCCTGCAACACAGTGTCAGTTCCTTGAATATTTTTAGGGGGTCCCCTCATCTCAACATGTCTTCCACATGGATTTAAACATCCACAGTCAGATCTCGCCCTCTACTGCAGGCAGCAGCATGGACATTTTCCTCAATGGTTTTCCTCCAAACATACAAGATGTTTTGAGTGACTTTGTTTAAATTCAGAACCCATTTCCCCTTGGTGCGCTGTGCACTATTGCACCTGAGATGAAGTCTGAGATAAAAGGTTAGCTAAACCTGGCCTTGACTGACCAGGACTCCTCAGCTCAACTTCATAAAATGAGGCTCCCTGATTGGCACCGTGGTGGAGGCCTGTAATTCCAGCAGCTCGCTGGGGTTTCCCATAAGTGCTCAGGTGCTGGAGGTTTGGATCTAGTGGGGCCAAGATGAGAGATGATTGATCTTGAAGAGGTGGGGCCTGGTAGGAAGGGGTCAGGTCTGGAGCTGCTGACCCTGGAAGGACAGTGCTGTTCTCACACACCGAAGGTGTCCTCAGAAGAGTGGGTTGTCATGAGGCCATACTACAGGCACTACCCTGCAGTTTACAGCTGGTTTCCTGTCCACTTTCACACCACTGTGACACAGGCCTCACCAGAGGATGAGTGGGACTGCACAGCCTTGGACCCTCAGCCTTGAACACTATCACTTAAATCAACCTCTTTACTTACACAGTACTTACTTAACTCCGATGTTTTGCTATAGCAGCATATAAAGGACCAATATGTGCTTCTTGTTATTATGGCTTTAGATGCAAATTTCCTTAAAGTAAGAGCTGCATTGGAAATTAAGAAAATCTATTTGAAATAATTATGTCCCAAAGTTAGAATCAGATCTCATGGATATGAACTACTCAACAGTGTAAGATGCCGATTCTCATCCAGCAGGTGGTTCTAGAATTCTGCACTGGGTACAGCTCTTAATGAGGCTAATGATGCTGTTCAGCCTGAACCTTTTGAATAGGATGCAGGACTGATTTGCTTAGTGCCTCACTTTTGCTGAGGCTGGTTTTGAAATCCTGATCCTCCTGATTTAGCATGGACTTAATCTCATCGCTTTCCCTCCAGTCACAGAAGACATTATTTATTCAAAATCAGTCCACAACCCACCCATTGTTTCTTTCCACCCAGTTGCACCCACCAGGGCATTTGCATGCTGTTCCCTGGGGAGGAACTTCCTGCAAGGCCAACATAAAAGCTCAGCTCTAACCTGCCCTTGACTCACCAGGAATCCTCAGCTCAGCTTCTCAAAATGAGGCTCCCTGCTCAGCTCCTGGGGTTGCTGCTGCTCTGGATCCCTGGTGAGGTCAGAGTGGATGGGGAGGGAGAAGGGGAGGGGGTGAGCTCAGTGCTTCCTACAAATGATCTCTGTACATGTCAATTGTGTGGGTATCACTGCATAGGATGGGGCATGTGATGTTCAGATCCATGAAAGGGAGGGAGTTCCTAGAGGAAAACCAAGTCATCTCCTGATGAAGACTGGACATAGAAAGAGGAGAGTGGTCTGTTCAACCTCTAGACAGGCATTGTACATGTAAAACTCTATCTTAATTTACATTGGGTATTTCTGGATAGAAACCCAAACTATATACTCAAGAATGTACAAGAAATTTAGTTGAGAAAGGAACAAAATAATTAAAATGTTCCATAATGTTATGAATAAACTTTCATTTCTGTCATTATTTCAAGACCCAATGGGGACACTATGATGACCCAGACTCCCCTCTCCCTGTCTGTCAGTCCTGGAGAGCCAGCCTCCATCTCCTGCAGGTCCAGTCAGAGCCTCCTACACAGTGTGATGGAAACACCTATTTGTGTTGGGTTGTACACAAGCCAGGCCAGCATCTACAGAGTCTAATATATAAGGTTTCCAACTGGTGCACTGAGGTCTCAGACAGGTTCAATGGCAGTGGGTCAGGGACAGATTTCACACTGAGAATCAGCAAGGTGGAGGCTGAGGATGTTGGGGTGTATTACTGTGTGCAAAGTACACATGTTCCTTCCACAGTGATGCAGCCCCTGACAAAAACCTCCCTGCCTGGGGGGCCCAGCTGCCACCTGTGCTGCTGATCTGGGCAGCAGCTTAGCAGATTGTCTCAGAGAAAGAAGCTGCAGATGAGGGCTCTGGGCCATGAGTGTCATGGCCACAGCTCAGTCACCACATATCAAGGTGCCAACAACTGCAGAAGCCCTGGCTTGGCACCAGCAGAAGGGAGACCCTGGGGAACAGAGTTGGAGTGCTACATGTTAAAATTAAGTCACCTGAAGAGGTCCTAAGAGCCATGCAAAAACACAGAGTTCTTCTGTCAAAACAAAGACAGAGAATATTTTCAGTATAAATCTAATCTTTATTTTCCACAATATTTTTAAGATATAGGTCTTGAAAGCACTCATTCTGTTGTGTAAATTCATGCACACAAAAAGATGCAAATGATCACATTAGTAACACCCAGGGGTGCTTAGGGGTAAGGGTGGGTCCTATTCTAATCAGATTGAAGTCACATTGTCAAAAGATTTTGTTAACCTGTTAGAAATTTACTATGTTATAATTTACCCAAAATTAACAAAAATAGGGGGAAAAGCTACCATATGAACAGAAAAAAGTTAGAAGGGAGTTGAAATATTTTACTCCAAAAATAAACTAAAGATAAAGGTGGTTGTAGTGGAGGAGATTCAGGGATTAAAAAGGCAGGAGGAAGAGAGAAAGCACAGAAGAATGGCAAAGGGAAACTCCTCCCTGTTTGTAATATTGCTGAATGTAAATGGGTGAACATCCAATCAAAATGTGTAGATGGCAAAATGGATTGAAATTGTGTATGTACATGTTCATTGAGTAATCTCACTTAGGTCTTAAAACAAGCAGAGTTTGATGATAAAAAACATTAAAAAAAAACATTAGGAAAAGTAGTTGTGCTATTATCAGAAATACAGAAAATTTTCAAATTTGATTGGAGAGATACAAAAAAAATTATACAATGATAAAGGGGTCTGTTCTACAACGTGATAAATATTACAAACATACATGCACTAAAAATCAAGGCTTCAAACACATTTAAAAACTGTGACAGTTTTGAGGAACAAAAAGACCACAATACAGTAACAGAGGGTCCCCAGTATTCTATTTTCAATATTTTCTGGGATGACCAGAGAGAGGACAAGTCAGGAAACAGAGACCTGCAGCAATGCACCCACCTAACAGACATGTAGGAGCATTCCACACACAATGGCTTGCTGCAGGATTGCTCAAGTGCACGTGAAATTCTTTCTGCATGTGTTAGGCCACAAAACAAATCTCAATGATGTTATAAACACCTAGAACAGAGAACATGGATATTATCTCCTCTGATGACAATGTATGATTTTACAAGTTAACAGCAAAAAGTGAACAGTAAAATTCTCAAATGTGAGGAAAGATAATGCACTCATATAAAAACTGGCTCAAATGAAATGTTTTAGTGAGCTCTTCATTTCTGGGACCAAGAGACCAGACATGAACACTGAGAGAAGGACAGGTTTATTTTGGCTCATGGTTTTGGAGGTTCAGTCCATGGTCAACTGGCTCTATAGCCCTAGGACCAAGGTGAGGCAGAACGTCACAGAAGGGGACATGGCAGAGAGAAGCAGCTCAGGTCATGTCAACAGGAGAGGGATGTGGAGAGAGAGGAAGGGACACAGGAAGGTCAACTCTCCAGGGCATGCCCCTGTGGCCCACCCCCTCTAGCCCTGCTCCACCTGCTTACAGTTATCCCTGACATTGTCCATTCAGAATAAGATGAACTGACGATGTCACATTCCCCTAATCCAAACGGTTGACCCTTGAAGACTCCCAGGTTAAGAGAGGATTTTGAGAGACATTTCACATTCAAATCCTAACAATCCATTCCTGACCTCGAAAAGTTCATGTCCATATCACAATGCAAAATGCATTCAGTCCATCTTTGAGAATCCCACAGTCTTCCCAATTTCAGCATTACCTTAAAGTCCAAGTTCAAAGTCTCTGACACCCAAGGAAAACTCAGGGTGGTGAGCCGCTGTAACAGTCTAAAGCAATTTACATATGACCATCGTCCAGTGGCTGAATGTCAACATTCCCTTTTCAAAGGGAAGGAATATGACCACAGCAAGAAGAAATGATTCCAAAGCTGGATTGTAAAATCCAGTTGGGCAAACCCACTCTGCAGCCCCTTTCCAGCACCTGGGCATGTGGCACAGTGAAGTTCTGTCCCAAGGGTTGACACAGGGCTCTGCCCCTGTGGACTTGCTGGCTGCAGCCCGGATGGCCTCCCTTTCCACTTGTCTCTGCTGGATTCAGAGTTTCCCTCAGCAGATGTACCATGCTGTTGTCATCTCTCAGTCTCAGGGCCTCCACTGCAATGCTACCCCCATTCTCACATCTCCACACCTTGTCTTCTCAGGACTGCTGCAGGGATTCAGCCCTGATGCACCCAAACTGGCCTTCAGGGCCTCCTTTGAAATCTCAGTGGAACCACCTGACCCCTGACTCCTGCGTCCTGCATTTCTGCAGAACCAGCTCCAAGTAGGTGATGCCCATGTCTGCCACAATCTTGAGTTGTCCCACCATCATCATCCTCCTGCTCCTGTCCAACTTCATTGTTTTAGATAAAAAGTCATCTCACTTGCTCCCTGAGTTGTTGTCAGGTGTACTGTGTGCATCTGGTGATCTGGGAGTCCTTTAAGGGCAGATGCAGTTTGGGAAGCCGGGCATGCTGGGGCTGCAGGGGCAGGTCCCTTCCCTTTCTCAGCAGGAACACAGATCCTCACCGGGAGGCTGGAGTTCCAGGAAAGGCAAAAGTGAAGGACACAGGGACCCCACTCTTTTCACCCTCTGTGGGCTTAACCCAGGGCCTGTGTCTGCAGGGCAGGGACTCCATCTCTGAGCTGCTCACCCAGCCCAGGGTCTGTCTTCTAGGGGGATATTTGGATTGTTCTCAAGTATTCAACCACTCAAACATGCCCCATGGTCAGTGTTGAGTATACAGGTCTAATCCCTGGATACCTCTGGAGGGTGAGTTTGTGTGCAAATAACCCCTGGATCCAGAAAAATTCCCATTTGAGTCCCATCAGCACATCATGCAAGACAAAGGCCATTCCACCAGGAAAAACTGTCACCTCCAGCAGGGGTCACTCTCCCTAACACTGGTCCACACCAGATTCTTCTTAAAAAAATCTGCCCTCAAATTCATGTCAAAAATAACATTTTATCTTATTTGTTACTTGTATAATTTATAATGGCTTTTTGTATATTTATTGTATATTTTAATTTCCCTTCTGTGATTTGTGCATTCCTGGTGATGACCTCTTATCTTTGATTTGTTTATTTTTATTATTGATTTGAGGTGCTCTTTTTGAACTATTGATGCAGTCCTTTTTCTATGTAATGAACTATGCCCTGTTAGGGCACTACTTGTGTTTACCTCTTTTTAGTGTATCTTAAAATACTAAAATTTAATCTTTTAATATACACTATTATCTGTATTTTTTTGGTACTGAGAATTGAAACTTATGCTTAACTACAGAGAAACATCTGCAGCCCTTTTTATTTTATTTTATTTTATTTTTATTTTGAGACAGAGCTTTTCTAAATTGTGGAGGCTGATCTTGAACTTCTGATCCTCCCACCTCAGGCTTACATGTTGCTAGGATGACAGGTGTACACCTGGTGTACACTGCACTTGGCTTATTATCTATATTTTTTCATTGATATTTTTAGTTGTTTTTACACACCATACCTTTGTTTTATTTTTATATGATGCTGAGAATCAATCCAGTGCTCACACATGCTCAGCAAGCGCTCTACCACTGAGTCACAACACCAGCATGTGTCATCTGTATTTTAAAAAACTGGTTATGATGTTATTATCTACAGTTAATGTAATATACATATTTTACTTCATGCTATGGATTCCAAATAAAAATATGAGTTAATAATACATTGATTTAGCAATTATATCTTACATGCAAACAGTGTATATATGTGTATGTCACGTGCTCCTTATCTTTCAAACCATCATGAACTCTGGCTCTGGTGAAACTTTGAGAAGAAGGTTTGTTTACCTTCCTCTTGGTGTCAGTCCCCGGTACCATGGAGTATGTGCTGAGCTCAGCTGCCCCACAAAGCCTCCACTGCAATGCTACCTCCATTATCACATCCCCACACCTTGTCTTCTCAGGACTGCTGCAGGGATTCAGCCCTGATGTACCCAACCTGGCATTCAGGGCCTCCTTTGAAATCTCAGTGGAACCTTCTGACCCTTGGTCTTGGACTCTCACCTTGAATGTGGGCTCAGAGCTCTGCTCAGCACCTAGAGCTGTGGAGGGATGCCCCCCTGGCTCCCCTGCCTGGTAGCTCATGCTCAGGGCTCTGCTTCCCCAGGCCCTAAGCCACACTGCCCAGGAGAGCTGCTTTCTCCAAGCGCAGGGCCACAGCACAGCACTCAGGCAGTGCCAGCCTGAGCTAGCCCAGCGAGAGCCCCTGCTCCAGTCTCTACCAGTGATGAGTTCAGGGCCTGAGTGTGCACTGCGTGTAAATGTAGGAGCCCATTCCCACCAGGGTAACCCAAGAAGGTCACTTGAAATCAAGATCTGCAGTCACTGTCATCCTCAGGTCTGATTCACTAAGCATCTGCTCTGTCCTGCTGTGTGTAGAAGGAAAGGAGAGCCTCTTCCAATCCAGGAAAGAAGCAGGGGTTAGAGGGCACCTGCCACCAGCTCAGAGATGAGATACACGAGGGTAAAGAAACAGGCAGCTCTGGGAACAATCTTGACTCTTGAAATGAGGGAATGTGGAGGGATTAACTCTGTGTTACTCCCTGGAGTGGCTGGGGACACATGAAGCTTAGAGCCCCTGCAGAAGCCAGCAACAGGGGCATAGCTCTGAGCAGGCCCAGGCCATGTGCTCTGTCTGCTTTCTTGTGAGCTGGACTCCTCCAGGGCTGAGGCTGTACTAAGGCAGCTGCTTGAGCTGGAGGAAGAAGCAGAGGATTGCGAAGTCATCAGGTAGACACCAATAGTCAGCCCCCATGCTGATGGACCATGGAAATGTGATGAAGTGGCAGCAAAGGGGCTGATATGGGGGTCCCCAAACCAAACCAGGACCACTGAGTCCCTGGTATGAAGACATCCAGGGGGATCTCCAAGTGGCACACTCACCAAGTAAACTTGGTATTATCTTCGTGTTTCCGTAGGACCTTGCCCGATATAAATGTAGTTCTGACCTAGAGCCATTCCAAATGCTTTTGAAGAAATACAAATTTTTTAAAAAATAATTTTATTTAATTTTAAATGAAACACAAGTTATACTCCTCCCAGGAACATGTGAGAGCATATTAATGGCCTGATGTTCTCCTCTGTAACACTTCACTACATATTCTCTACAAGAATTTTCTCCTACATAATCCTCATATTAGGTATGAAATACTTTGCTCAATCCAGACTTTAAGTCTTTGTCAAATGTGGACAATTGTCCTGAAAATATCCTTAGTAACAAAATGTCACCAGAGTGCCGCAGTCTGGCTGGGCACAATTCATGAGCCACTTATCAAGCAAAAGCAAAGTTTATTTTTAGAACACACATGCCACACCACAGGAGCTCTTCAGGAATTCCCTCAGAGCCCAACTACCACCACCGGCTTCCCACAAGACTCGCAACTCCCCCACTCCTCTTGCTCTTGAGGCTGATTGGCTGGGTGGCGTGGGTGGAGCCAAAAAAGTCCCCCAATGAGCAGCTACGTGGTCTGAAAGGGTGGGGAAACAGCCCAATGAGCATCACCACAGAAGAGTCAATCAGCTGGCAGCTAGAAGTTTGCTGGGGCTGCTGTGAACTAATCATCAGCTGGCAGCTGGAAGTTTGCTGGGGCCCCTTTGGCTGTGTCTCTCAACATCTTCCCCTCTATGTTTAAACAACAAGCATGTGGCTTAGGGACCGTGCCTGCCTTAGGTTGTCCAATACTACATATGTCCTTACCCGTCATTGGATGAGCTGATCTCAAGGTGTCAGCCTCCTGTCTTAGGTTAGTGCCATTGCAATGGGATCTTACCCATAATTAACTACCAGTCCAGCATACAGCCACACCTGTGGATAGGTCTTTGTACTAGTGTGGGGGGGTGGTTGTGAGGTTCTTTGCCTCACCTCTGTTGGCTCCCAAATTTTAGCTGAATGACCATCACAAGCAGAAGGGAGGAGGATAAACCAAGCTAATTTATGTCTCCTTTTGGAAAAATTGTACCACCGATGACACCATCATCAAAAATACCCCAACACCACCCAAAGTCGCTGCACCAACAGATAGTTCACAATGCATACAAGTGATTTCACAATTCATACAAGTGATACATAGTCCAGGCAAGTTCTGCAAGCAGTTCAGTGACAGCTATTGCAGAAGCTGTAGATTGGTTTTATCTTTGTCTTCACTGGCACTGGGATGAAGATAGGAATTCTGGCAATAATGGCTAAAGAAAAAAATATGTAACATTACAGAAGGCCCTAAAAGAAAACAATTTTCTGAACAACTTATATTATCTTGAACAGAATTATTAAATATAATGAAAAGAAAAGTGAAAGTAAACAAACAGATCTGTTAACCTCCTTTTTTGTTCACATATTAAAACAATCCTCAACAGCTGTTTACCAAATTTAAATTAAACCATTTAAATCACATGAATAAAAAAAATTGGATCCATTTTTTCATGATTGCTCATCATATATGATATATGGACATACTTACATACAAACATACAACAGAAAACACAAATGTGCATACATAATATAATACATACAACACATAACATAATAGTAAAGGCCTTATAACATTTTACAGGTGAAATCTCCATTGCAATATTTAAAAACTCTATAGTCAAAAAAGAGAACTGATCAGCAAAACATTAACCTAGGTCTATATCAGCTCAAAAAACAAAATAGAACTTCATGATGTGGGAAAGGGCAATAATAAAATACACATTGAAAAAAGCATCCTGGTTCTGTCGCAGATGTAAGGATAGCCAAACTGGAGTTCTGGATATCAGGTGTTATGGATTTGAGCCAAATCATCTTCTTTTTGGTCTGTAGAAATCGCTTTAGTTAATGTCTCTGGAATCCAAATTGGCTGCTATTCTCCCTGTGGAAACACACAAACAGACCCCCGACTCCAGACAATCACTGGGTCAGGACCTTAGTTAATCTCACTGGAATCCAAATTGGCTGCTGTTCTCCCTGTGGAAACACATGAACAGAATCCTGACTCCAGACAATTACTGGGTCAGGACCTTTCCGTTGTCCTGTTAGAATATCCTTCCAAAGTACCTTGTGCTTATGTACATTTTTTGGACACATATGGCTTTCCAAAGCACTAAGCCATGAGGAATCCAAATTTAAAAAATTTAGAGCAATAAGGGTTATTTTAAGTTTATCTTTGGGGAATATATACCCCTTCCCAATTCCCTCTTTTTGCTTTAATAAGTACATTTTAATTGTTTGATGAGCTCTTTCAACTATGCCTTGTCCCTGTGGATTGTATGGGATTCCTGTTATATGAGTAATGCCAAATGATGAGCAAAATTGTTTAAAAGAGGTAGAAGTATAACCAGGGGCATAATCTGTTTTTAACTCTTTTGGAACGCCCACAGTGGCTAAATTTTGTAATCTTTAGTTTTTTCTCCGGCATGAAGGGAGCCCATCAAAAATCCGGAAGAAGTATCAACTGTAACATGCATATATTTTAATTTTCCAAATTCTGGCAAGTGTGTGACATCTATCTGCCAAATATGGTTAGGTATCAGTCCTCTAGGATTGACTACAAGATTAACTTGTGGTAAAAAGGTCACGCAATTTTGACATTGTTTTATTATCTGTCTAGCTTGTTCCTTAGTTATTTTAAAACACTTTTGGAAAGTATTAGCATTGACATGGAACTTTTTTTGAAAATTTGTAGCTTCTTCTAGTGTAGAGAATATATGTATGTCATATGTAGTTTTATCTGCTAAATCATTTCACAAACTAAGGGCTCCAGGCAATCGTGTATGAGCCCTGATATGTCCTATAAAGAATGGATCTTTTCTGTCCAAGGTTAGACTTTGTATAATGGAAAGCAAAGAGGAAACAGTAGAGCAAGGGGAAATCCTACCAGCATCTTCAAAGGATACTATAACATTAACTATATACTGACTATCAGAAAATAAATTAAATACAGAATCTTTAAACATCAAAAAAGCTTGTAATACTGCATTAAGCTCTACCTTTTGAGCTGATTGTTTGGGTACTAAAAATATAAAAGTTTGATCAGGTGTAACTATTGCTGCTGTGCCATTATTTGACCTATCAATGAATATATTTGGAGCATTCATGATACGTGCTTTTCTTGTCATTTTTGGAAAAATTACAGGATGCAATGACCAAAAAGACAATGAAGGATTAGTTGGTAAGTGGTTATCAAATGAAACATTAGATTTGCACATGATTATTGCCCAAGTATTTAACTCATTAGCTAACTCATCAATTTGATCCATAGTATATGGAGTAATAATTTTATTGGGAGAAATTCCAAACACTCCCTTTGCTGTTTTTATTCCTTTGAGTATTAATTCTCCTACAGCCTCAGGATACTTAGTAAGAATAGTGTGAGGAGAATAAGATAAATGTATCAATAATAATGGACCTTCTTGCCAAAATACTCCTGTGGGATTATTTTTTGTTGGTAGTACAATAAATATTAAAGGCAAACTTATATCAATTCTATCCAAATGCATATTTTCCATATATGTTTCAATGATTTTTAATGCCTTTCTTGCTTCAGGCGTTAACATTCAGGGTGAATTTGGATCTGCTGGATCTTTTAGGATATCAAATAAAGGTCCTAACTCTCCTGTTGGTATACATAGATAAGGCCTTATCCAATTTATGTCTCCTAATAACTTTTGAAAGTCGTTAAGTGATTTGAGTTGATCTACTCGTATTTAAATTTTTGGTGGATGGACCATGGTTGAGGATAATAGAACTCCTAAATAATTAATTGGAAAATTTAATTGTACTTTATCTATTGCTATCTCTAGATTATAATTTTCAATAAGTTTGTAGGTGTGGCATAACATTCTAGCAATGTGTTTTTAATCTTTGTGTGCTAATAAGACATCATCCATATAGTGAAATATTTGTAGTTCAGGATTTTGATTTCTAAGTGGCTGCATTACTTTGTTAACATAAATTTGACACATAGTTGGGCTGTTAGCCATCCCTTGAGGGAGTATTTTCCATTCATATATCTGATCAGGACCTTCATGATTCAGTGCAGGGATAGTAAATGCAAAATGTGGACTATCCTCAGGATGAATTGAAATTGAAAAAAAAAACAATCTTTGATATCTATAACAAAAACATATCAGGTTTTTGGCAAAGCAGACAATTGAGGAGTACCCAATGGAGCAGGTCCGATAATAACCATCTCATTATTAATGGCTCTTAAATCTTGCAATAATTTCCATTTACCAGACTTCTTTTTGATGACAAAAATGGGAGTATTATGGGGAGATACAGAAGGTTGTTTGACCAGGATTGATGTTATTTGTTAATGTTAGCCCTAATTGATCTAGTACATCTCGTCCCCATAAATTTACGGGAAGATGATGGAACACATATGGCTGTATAGTTCCTTCACATCCTTCAGGATCCTTCTAATCTAATACCATTGCACTTCTATGGAAATTTGTCGACACTCCTAGGTCTCGAAGCATTTGAGTGGCTTGTTGTAATGTCCAATGTTTTGGCCATTCTTGACGAGAGATGATGCTAAGATCTGCACCTGTATCCAGTAGCCCATTAAATTCATGTCCTTGAAAATTTAGGTTTCGCATGGGGTGAGAATTTAAATTTAAAGAAAGCATAGCCCAATCTACACCTGTGGAGCCTAATCCCCTGAAACCTCTTTCTATAGTATGGCTGGAAAACTTACCAAGCAGGCTGAGTATTATTAGTAACTGTGCTATTCTATCTCCTGGTGAAATTACTGATATACCCTTTGGAGAATTGGCTATAATTTTTATTTCACCTTCATAATCAGGATCAATTACCCAGGACTTATCATAAGTCCTTTTAGAGTAGAAAGGGTTATTTTAAGTTTATCTTTGGGGAATATATACCCCTTCCAAATTCCCCGTATGGACCTCCAAATGCCGCAGTCTGGCTGGGCACAATTCACGAACCACTTATCTAGCAGAAACAAACTTTATTTTTAGAACACACATGCCACACCACATGAGCTCTTCCAGAATTCCCTCAGAGCCCAGCTGCCACCACTGGCTTCCCACAAGCCTCTCAACCCCACCACTCCTCCTGCTCTTGAGGCTGATTTGGTGGGTCGCGTGGACGGAGCCAAAAAAAGTCCCCAAATGAGCAGCTTCGTGGTCTGAAAGGATGGGGAAACAGCCCAATTAGCATCATCACAGAGGAGCCAATCAGCTGGCATTTAGAAGTTTGCTGAGGCCGCTGTGAGCCAATCATCAGCTGGCAGCTAGAAGTTTGCTGGAAGCTGGAAGTTTGCTGGGACCCCTTCGGCTGTGGTTCTCAACACTAGAAAGAAACAGATTCTCTAAAAGGCAAATCTATGCTGCCCTGGTCTGACCTGGAACACATGGGGTCACTTGGTCAGTATTGAGGGACTGAGAGAAGCTAGCCCTGCAGCTGTGCCCAACCTGCCCAGCCCTGCTGATTTGTATGTGCCCACAGCACAGCCCACTGCCCTGAGGACTTCTTAGGCTGCTCACACCCTGTGCAGGACTCAGTTTGAGACAGGACACAGCATGGCCATGAGGGTCCCCACTCAGCTCCTGGGGTTCCTGCTGCTTGCTTCCCAGGTAAGAAGGGACAGCACTGGGTATTTACTAATTGCAGTGTTGTCAGTGCTGCCTGGCTACTCAGGAAAGTCCTTTTGCAACATAAAGCTCATAAGAATATTTATTTTTATGTCTCCAATGGCAGGTGTCAAATGTGACATCACGATGACCCAGTCTCCATCATCCTTGCCTGTGTCTCCTGGAGACAGAGTCACCATCACCTGCAGGACCAGTCAGGGCATTAGCAATTATTTACACTGGTATCAGCAGAAACTAGGGCAAGATCCTAAGTTCCTCATCAGAAATGCAAACAGTTTGCAATCTGGGGTCCCTTCAAGGTTCAGTGGCAGTGGATCTGGGACAGATTTCACTCTCCCAAACAGAGGCCGGAGCATGAAGATGTTGCCACTTATTACTGAATACAAGTTAGCTGTTCCCCTCCCACAGTGACACAGGCCATGACAAAAACCACCCAGGGAGCAGAAGTATGAGGCTTGGCTGCCCCAGCTGCTCCTCATGCTGCCTCCACCTGCTGAGGGCACAGCTCAGAGGCAGTCAGGATCCCAGGCCACAAGGAGGGTTTGTGAAAGGATCCAGAGGGGCTCCTCTGCACCCTGACTCTTTCTTTCAGTTACCCCCCGCAGCAGGCGACCATGATAATGGCCTCAATGACATGTTACAGAAGAGAGTATAGACCTCAATGGCCTGAAACAGGAAATAGTTGGTGTTGTGCAGCAAAGACAGACCTCTCCAAGTATTCCACACGGGAATATTTTAAGACCTTGATTTAAGGTTTTTAATTTCTTAAATTTAGTTTAAGTTCCCAGGAAAACTGGGTGAAGTGCAGAGTTCTCCCATGTCCCCTCTGCTCCCATAGCCCCTGCATCACCACCCCAGACTCTGTTACTTCTGTTACAATTCATCAACCTCTGCCCATGTCTATAGGTAACACCAGAGTCAAATTGTGCATTCTGTGGAATTAGAAAATTGGACAGTGATGTGTGTCCAACAGTGTGGCCTGGCACAGTGTAGGTCCTGTCCTCACATGGTTTGAGCTTCAGCTACTCCTCCCCCTCCCCCTTTGCTGCAGACCTTCATGATTTTCCATCCTGTAGTTTCACCTGGGTTGAGTGACACCTGCCTGGCACTCACAGGTCATGTTCAACCTGGCCTGTCACCCTGAGTGCTGTGCACACAAACCTCCTCCAGGGATTTTTCACTACAACATAAAAAGTTGTTTCCTTTTTTTTCAAATTTTTCTTCAAACTTGGTATTAAATTAACACACACACTACCAGTTAGCTACAGTCATGGTCACATTTGTATTTCTCTCTCTCTCTCTCTCTCTCTCTCTCTCTCTCTCTCTCTCTCTCTCTCTTTATTTATTTTTGAGACAGGATCTCTCTAAATTTTTTAGGTCCTTGCTAGGTTGCATGGACATTAACCCTGAATCTTTTGGCCTGTAGACATGGAGTGGCACCTGTTGTCCTCTCTTGAGCTAAGAGACCTGGAGACCTGGCCTGGGAATGCACCTGGTCTCTCTACTTCTGAGGTTTCTGGCCTCTTGGACTGAGATCCAAACAGAGATGCACAAGGCAATACTGTTGACAACCTGTTTTGACAAATTACCAGGCATTGGAGGAAACAAAGTGTGTGCATTAGGGACAATTCCCTTTTGGAACAGGTATGGCCAGGTATTTGAAAATGGGTCAGAATTTAATAATTAGCATGAATCAACAAAGATTTTACACAGTCATCTACTCCCCCATTTAGGCTCATGAACCAATGTCATGGAGGTCCCTCCTTGGACTCCTACAATATCAGTCTCTTTTACCCAGTTCATGTGACCGCTGGCACTTGAAGGCATCCAACTCACCAAGAGGGCTGGACACTGTTAACCCTCATTATTCTATCCACACCATGAGACCAGACTGTCACCTGATGTCTACCTGACTACAGTGAACCTGGCCAACACTGGAAGCCTGGAAGGCTCTTGTCTGTGCCTTTGCTTTCAGTCCTATGTCAGCCAGAAACATGTGGAGATATCCTGAGAGCTTTCATGGGTGCTATAATTCTTACATAATACACCATTCAACCTAGAAACTCATTTACAGAAAAATAATCAACCTAGTGCACTTGACCATGATGTTATCATAAATGCAGGTGGAGTGGTGTTAACAGAAGAGGAAACCACACAAATCAAGCTATGCTGGCCCTGGGCCCCATGGAGTTGATTTCCTGTCCTGCCTGGTCTGGAAAAGGCTCAGAGACACTGACCCTGTGTGGTTCTGTTTCTCTCAGACATCGAATATTTGCTCTTCAGAATTGAGGCATCCCCACCCTCTCTATTGTGCCCATGGAGCACCTTGGAATCTTCTATCTGCTCACTTTGGTTTTCTGGTCAAAAGTTTTTTACCCAAAGGATCGTCATGGTCACTCTTCCATTAAATTGAGTGAAATGATGAACACATGGTTGTCACATCCCATAGGACATGGTACTAATTATGAAGAAAGGGCCCCATTTTTGAGGCTAGGATTATTCATCCAGGTGATCAATGGCTAATAAGAATCTATCTATGTGTTTTAAGAAAGTGACTGGAAAATGTGTCAATTCTGGAAGAGCTTCAGGAATGGTCCTCCTGATGACATTGCCACTGATGACAACTGGTAGGATAGTTAAGCAGGTGTCAGCATGAAGCTTCAGGTGATGCAGGAGGTGGCCAGCTCAGGTCCAGGCCGTGTCATGAGGCACAGTGAATGAGACCTGCACAGAGAGACAGGGAGACTTGACCTCCAGCCACAGCCTCCTGGTCAGCCTGAGGCTGAGAATCATGGGATCCAGTCTCTTCATTTCTCATTATGATGTCATAGTGTCACCTGGATATGACAGAAGCCATCCTGGCTTCTTAAGCCAAGGTCTGATCATGGTTCTGGTCTAGAATCAGGATGCAGGAAGAGCAGGGTCAGGCTACTTGCAGCCCTAACCCCCTCACCCTGGGCCTGTGTGTCCTGAGGTCAGGAGACACAGCTATGTGAGTGGCAGGTGTGTCAATGAAACTCCAAGCTGCTCTTCCCACCTGCTCTCCTCCCAACAGCACAGCCCAACAAAGGGTTGGCTCTGAGGCCTTAACCTCAGGATCCTCCTTCCTGGATCTCAGACAGGTGGGTTTAGGGGAGCCCAGCAGTGAAAGAACAGCCCCTGCCCATCAAGTGAAAGCATGTGGGCTCCAGTGAGAGCAGGCCTGCTTGGGGTGGGACCCTTAGGTGTTCATCACCCCTGCTGGGGCCCTTTCTGTGTACTACAAATGTGAGTTTTCTCTCCAGGATGGACATGTAGGGTTGTGATGGATAAAACTGAAGAAGATTTATGAGGTAAACAATCTTGGTACTAGTGGACACTGGAAGATATAAAGAGAGGGGTTCTGCAAGTGCATTTGGGAGACACTGTACCTGGCAATTCTATATCCCAATAGAATGTGGGTATTTCTTGAACATGAAACAATTTCAGTCTCCTCCACTGCCACACACACATACACACACACACACACACACACACACAGACTCAGACACACAAACACAGACACACTCACACACTCATTCATGCACACACACACACACACTCACACACACAGACACACACCCCACAATAGCCTTAGATTAAGGTTGGGAGAGAAATCATGAACATGGCTCATAATGGTAGGTATAATCTTCCATTTCTCTCTCATTTGAGGACCCACAAGTGCTACTGTGATGACCCAGGCTCCTCCCTCCTGCCTCTCACCCATATACCTCCTGTAGGTCCACACAGAGCTTTCTACAGATGGATACATAGATTCTTGCAAACGGCAGGAGAGTCTATGTCGCTTCTGATCCTTTGGGCTTCCAGTTGTCTCTGTGTCTCAAGCAACTTCAGTGGCACAGGGTCAGGGACAGATTTCATTCTGTGATCTCAGGGGCATAGACTGTGGTCAAGGACTCTGGACCATGTACCTAGCTTAGAGCTCAAGCTCTTTTAAAGACCTCATCAGAGGGGCACGGCAGGAACAGGAGAGAGGGTGAAGGGTTTTCGGGAGCCTCTGGTCAATCCAGCAAGATGGAAAGGGAGCTGAGTGACAACTCAGACTGGGGCTCCCTCCCATCAAGTGCCTTCAACAGGACAGGCTTAGAATCAGGTGGTTTGTGGCAACACAAAATATGTGTTTTCTTTAGCATTTATTTTGGTGTAAACCTTGTCTGCAAGTGGCTGGACTTGAATAGGGCTGCAATGACCTCCTCTACCACACCCTTCTTTGTACTTCCTTTATTTCTGGTCCATGTCCCTTTCCAGCTCAGGGTCAGGCTCAGTATTTTATACCACTCTCCCAGGGAGGCTGTGCACTGTGAGCACAGGTGAGCCTCTCCCAGCCCAGGCAGGAGCAGGGAAGGGGGCAATGGGATCAGCTCAGAGGCCTATGAGAGCAGTGAGGGGTGATCATGGTTTCTGGTAAGATGATGATACTTCATGAGCAGAGTGGAGCTGAAGCCCTTGGCCACTCTTCTCCATGGCCCAGACATGTGCCTTCCTTGGCCCAGGAGGAATGAAACCCAGGATTTAATGTCCAATGTGCTGAGGATGGAAAGACACAGAGTGAACCTGTGTCCTTTCTGCTTTCACTGAGCTATTGCAAATCCCCACGTGCTCCAACCTTCTTAGTTGATTTATTTCTTAAACTTTCCCTGGAAGAATGAAGAAAGTAAGGTTTGCTTCTAGCATCATTCTACCTTCTATAGAAAAGATACTTATGTGAAGGAGCCTTTCTGGGCTTGAGCCTTGCTGCTCTGGAGAGAGAGGCATTGTCCCCTGTTAAGTGCATTGGGGAAAGTGAGGTCAAAGGGCTGGAATCATGATAGATTCCCTCCTCCTCTGGTGTCTGAATCAGGCCAAGCCAAGTTCCAGTGAAACCCCAACACCTCCAAAGCTTTAAACATTCATCGCTCTTCCTGTCTTCAGACCTCTGTTTATAATCTATACATAAAAATTTCCCCCATTTACTATTCCACCCTGCTCCAAGGTTCTTGTCAAAACTCCAAGAGTATTGCCATTAAGAAATACTATACTTTGCCACATGCCTGTAACCCCAGTGGCTTGGGAGGCTAACAAAGAGAATCATGAGTTCAAAGCCAGCCTCAGCAAAAGCAAGGAATCGAGGAATTCAGGGATACCCTGTCTCTAAATAAATACAAAATAAGGCTTGGGATGTGACTCAGTGTTTGAGTGCCCCTGAGTTCAATTCCTGGTACCAAAGAGAAAAAAAAGAAAGAAATTAACCCTAGAGCTGGTTGTGGTGATGTATGACTGCAATCTCAGCAACTTGGAAGTCTGAAGCAAGAGGATCACAACTTCAAAGCCCGCCTCAGATACATACATGCTTTTGGCAGACAAAATATATTTATTTTGAGACTGGTTGTCCCTATTGCTTTAGTAAAGTATGGACCTAAACATGCAAGTATGGTTATTTTTCCTTAACATGAAGAATATATGAAGACAGACTGGGGATTTTGCTATATGACTAAGCAAATTCTAACCCTTGTATATGGTACAATCCATGCTACACCCAACTTAAGAAAGAAAGAAAGAAAGAAAGAAAGAAAGAAAGAAAGAAAGAAAGAAAGAAAGAAAGAAAGTGGCTGGGATATAGCACTAGGCCCCTAGGCCCTGGTTTCAAACCCAGCACACACACAAAAAAAAAAAAAAAAAAAAAAAAAGAAAGAAAGAAAGAAAAAAAAAGAAACTATATAAACCATTTTCAGAACCATGACAAGATAAATGGGTCATCACACATAGAACACTGGAGCAAATCTTTCCTGTGGCCCCCAGAGTGTTACATGTTTTCTGCAGGCAAATCTATGCTGTCCTAGTTTAATGTAGGATACCTGGGTACATGGGATCTGTCCTGAGTGACATAGGAGCCAGCCCTGCAGCTGTGCCCAGCCCTGCTGATTTGCATGTGCCCATAGCACTGCCCACTTCCCTGAGGACTTCTTATGAGGCTGTTCACAAACTGTGCAGGAGTCAATCCAAGGCAGGGTACAGCATGGCCATGAGGGCCCCTGCACAGCTTCTGGGGCTCCTGCTACTCTGCCTTCCAGGTAAGGGGGGACAGCATTGGGGATGGGCTCTGCCTAGTGTGGTTAGTGTTGCCTGGCTACTCAGGGAAGTCCTCCTGAAACATGAATAATTATAGGGATATTTATGTTTATGTTTCTGATGTCCGGTGCCAGATGTGACATCATGATGACCAGTCTCCATACTCCCTGTCTGCATCTTCAGGAGAGAGAGTCACCCTTACCTGTAGGGCTGGTCAGAATATTAACAGTTGGTTACCTTGGCATCAACAGAAGCCAGGGCAAGCTCCTAAACCCCTGATATATAAGGCATCAAATCTGCAATCTGGGGTCCCCTCAAGGTTCAGTGGCAGTGGATCTGGGACAGATTACACTCTTACCATCAGCAGCATGGACCCTGAAGATGTTGCCACTTATTACTGTCAACAGCATAACAGTTACCCTCCCACAGTGATACAGGCCATGACAAAAACCTCCCAGGGAGCAGAAGTGTGAGGCTTGGCTGCCCCAGCTGCTCCTCCTGCTGCCTTCATCTGTTGAGGACACTGCTCAGGGGCACCGGGCTCTGGAGGTCTCTAGTAGACTGTGGTAGGAAGGGCTAGGTAGGCTCCTCTGCACCCAAACCTCTTTCCTTCTCAGCCTCAACAGGTGAGACATGACCATTTCCTCCAGATTTAGTGAATGACTTTGTCATTTTATTGGAGGAGTTGGCTTTCTGTATCAGTTTGGATTCCTACCTTAAATTAAAAGACACCCTAGACATTTCTAGTGTCATTTTTTGAAATACATGGAATCACATTCTACTTCAAAGCTTTCAAAGCCTGGGATCTGTGCATGAGAAGGGCCCCGGGTCCCCAGAAGCCACAGCAACTGTGAGTGAAGGTGAAGCCTGAGGATTCCTGCACTAGCCCAGGAGCTCCTCGGGACACTGACACACAAACTATAACACAGACAATAATGTGCACATAACTGTTGTGATTTCCACATGCAGCAAAGAAAATAGAAAAGGTGCTGGGGTCTGGATCAGTGGTTAAGTGCCCCTGGGACCATTCCCTGGTGCCAACAGCAACAGCGATATCAGCTCACTGTGCTGGTTTATCCTTGAACCCTCCTCCTCCCAAGGCATCCCATAGCAGGTGCCAGCACCTCCTCTCTGTGTTGCCTTGGCCTGGGCAGGACACACTACAGTTCTACCTACTCATTCTCTGATGGCTCCCAATCTTACCTTACCTCCTCTGGTGGCACGTTATCATCTGCTTTCGACACATGTCCATCAGGTTTCCTCAGTCCTGATACACTACCAGGTGAACTTCTCTGAGCCGTCTAGTAAGGAGCAGGAGACCATCACTGCAGTAGTTTTGAAACTGGAGTTTCCTGGCTTCTGCAGGCAGGTGGGGTCAGCACAGGCTGCATCCTTTGGAGCTCGGGAGTGTTGCTGCTCTTAACAGGGGCCATGATTGCCAGCCTTGCTCAGACTCCAGAAAACTATGCTCACATCCTGGACTCCGATCACTCCTCTGTCCACATTAGGGTTATGACCATATGCTCTGCCCAGACATCTGCTAACCTCAAGTAATATGTCAGTTGTCCCCATTACCATGGCTGCACTGGGAAGGCAGTGCAACTTCTTTGTGCCATTTGAGGACAGTCTACCTTCTTTCCCCCTGGCATTGACACATATGTAAAATGAATGAGGTCAAAGGGGTCAAGTGATGCCATAAGGAAAGGGAAGGCTCTTGGGTCCCTGGCACACTGTGTGTGTGTTAAGTGGAGCCTCTGCATCTCCTCAAGTCCAATCTCAGTGTACCACTTACATCTTAATGTAAGCAGAGCTGGGCCCAGCTGGTGCTGCCCTGTGCTGAGTCCCACACTCCCCTGTGGTGAGCAGCTCAGTCACTCAGTCACTCAGTACCCAGGGCATGGTGCCAGGGCTCAGGGATGCTTGGGAGCTCCTTTTAAAATAGTAAACAGTACTTTCTTTCTTTCCTTCTGTTTTATTTCCTGGGGATGGCTTGCTCTTCTCTAGTGCTCTTCAGGTCTATGCGGTGACTATTGGGAAGTATCAGAGCCTCACACGCTCTCCTCATCTAGTACAAACACCCCTACCCCTAGCAAAGTGCTGGGCCCCATGGCCACACAGCAGGGCTCCTGGGTCACAGCACAATCCTGTTTCAGAGTGTCCTGCTCTGGACTTCTCAGCACAAACAGGCATCCCAGGTAGCTGATGAGTGGTTGGTGCAGCTCACCCAGCATGGAAGGTTCCATCTCAGCTCTCCACAGAGTCCAGCCAGCACTGAGTGTCCTTCTCAGTAGTTGGAGATACAAGGAGCAACAGACATCTGGGCCCCATAATGTTCACAGAGTGACAGGCCAATCAGTTCCTGTAGATCTGCAGCCCGATCACTGGACAGCATGGACTTCACTGGAAAACAGTGGTCTTCCCATCTCCTGCTCATTATGTCCAATCCACATGATGATATCATCCAAGCAGACTCCCATGGGGTACTGCTGCATGGTGTCCACAGGACCAGAGTTTCTTCAGGCCTGCTGCAACCTAGAACAAGAGAGTTTTCATTGCTTGAGATCAGGCCTGAAGGCTGAGCTGCTGGGGATTGCAGATAACTACAGGTCAGGCAGAGGTCTGTGGCAGGTGGGTCTTTGCTGTGCTGCTGGGTACTGTACCTGGTCCCTGTACCTCTCTGAACAGACACACTTGGTTATACTATGCTCTCCTTCTGTACCTTGCGGGTACACCTGAGGCCATGACCTGACCAACACCCTGTCTGTCCCACCCAAGCAGAGCTGAACCCAGGTCACTGAAGGACACTGCCATGTTCACCAGCTGTCACTTTTCAAACTAGTGAACATTTGTTCCAGATAACGTCCCCTTTCCTTCCAAATTACATATATAGGGTCTTTAGAGGTCTTCCCTTGGGGGCTAAATTTGATCAATTAATTCAAAAGTTACTCATGGGGAAAGATTATGAAGCAGACAGGGAATGACATGGAGTTGAGATGACAGCAGTGTTCAGTCAGTAGTGTTCCCCTTCTCTTCTCTCTTCCAAAACCACTTCATTGGCATCCCATGTGGGTCACATGGCCCAGATGTCAACTGCCCTAAGACCAGCATGTGTTATCAGTTCCTGCTGGGCTGTTAATTTTTTGTTCTTAAGCAATTGAATAATTTTTTGAACAGAGGGATCACTTGAGTTTTCTACAGAACCTTTCCTAGTTATGAAAGAAGAGGAAACTTCATGAATTGGGAGAAAAGATTAAAGGTCAAGACTTTGTTACCCCAAACTACAAATCCTGGTAATGTTGATGCTCCTCAGATCTGTCCCTAGACAGCAAAGAGCAGAAAATAAATAATTCAAGAAAAATGATCCAGAAATGTTGGGACAAAAGCAATGATCCTGTCCCATGGAGGACACTAGGGCTTGGGAGCTCTGGCCTGCATTCAGACCCACAGGGCTGCTGGGGCTGCACACATCAGCTGTGTCTCCCCAGATGCAAGCTCAGGAAGGTTTTTTTATTTTTATTTGGGACCTGTATCAACTGCAACCTGACAAGGGGAAATTTCATCCAGGGATTCATGGAGTCGAGCCACAAAACAGGACAACAGTGGACCAGACTGGTGGGAGGACAAGGTCCCCTGCTCTGAGGATGACCTGGTTGAGCAGTGAGGAGCGATTGTGAATTCTTTTGGAATTCCTTGTGAATTCCAAAGAGGGGACAGAACACACTGAAAGCCCATTCAGTGAATGTGACCAGACCCTTGAGGTGTCCAGAGAGGAGGGGACAGGAGAGGAAGGAAGGGGTCTTGCAATTCCTGTACTGTTCCAGGGTGTCCCCAGAGCCTTTAGCAAGGATCAGGTCACTGTTGAGTGCAAAGGGCCCCATGAGGGCTGAGTTACATGCTTCACTATACATATGAAAGGAAAGGAACTGAAACTTGCTTCTAACATTACTCTACCCTCTCCAGAACAGACCCTTAAGAAAGAGCCTGATGGGGCCTCAGACCTGCTCTTCTTAGGAACAGAACAACCATTCTTTATATAAATGAGTGATTTAGTGAGACAGAGGCATGAAGGGCAGAATCATAATGGCTTCCACTTGCCTGGCCTCCTGGTCGCAAGGCCAGTGTCTGGATAAACCTGAACTGTGTCAGAGGGTTCACACACTCTACTCCCCCTTTGCCTTCAGTGCTCTTTTTGTATCCTAAGCATGAGATGTCCTTTCTTTCTTAATTCCTCCATACTCCCAATGTCACTAATGAAGAACTGTCTTTAGGAAAGAGAAAAAGGCTTTTCTGGATTATGGAGAGAGCAATAGGACACTCTTCACAGAGAGTCCGATGATACTCTTCTATGTGTTCCAGGAAAATGCATATTCTGCTTTGGTACATCTGTGATGGCCTGAAATGACCTGGTCAATGGGCACACCTGGCCTGTGCTGAGTGACTGAGAGAGGCAGCCCTGCATCTGTGCCCAGCCTGCCCAGCCCTGCTGATTTGCGTGTGCCCACAGCCCAGCCCACTGCCCTGAGGACTTCTTAAGAGGCTGCTCACACCCTGGGCTGTAGGAGTCAGTCCCAGTCAGGATACAGCATGGCTATGAGGGCCCCTGCTCAGCTCCTGGGGCTCCTGCTGCTCTGCTTCTCAGGTAAGAAGGGACAGCACTGGGGATGTACTGAGTCCAAAGTGGTCTGTGACATGCCCTGATGTCTAATTGTGTGAATATTTAATTCTTATTTCCTATGTCAGCTGCCAGATGTGACATCCAGATGACCCAGTCTCCTGCCTCCTTGTCGGCATCTCTAGGAGACAGAGTCACCATCACCTGCAGGACCAGTCAGGGTATTAATTATTTAAACTGGTATCAGCAGAATCCAGGGCAAGATCTTAAGCTCCTCATCAAATATGCAACCAGTTTGCAATCTGAAGTCCCCTCGAGATTCAGTGGCAGTGGATCTGGTACAGATTTCACTCTCACCATCAGCAGCCTGGAGCTTGAAGATGTTGCCATTTATTACTGTCAACAGCATAGCAGTTCCCCTCCCACAGTGATACTGGTCATGACAAAAACCTCCCAGGGAGCAGGCTAGGCTGCCCCAGGTGCTCCTCCTGCTGCCTCTACCTGCTGAGGGCACTGCTCAGAGGCACCAGGCTCTGAGGGTCACTGGGAGGGTTCCCAGGAGAGGAGAGGGAGGGCCCTCTGCCCAGGAGTCAGATTTCTTCTCCTCATTACTCGCAGCAGACAGGTCAAGGCTTCTCCTGGTCTAATCCAGGACAAAGCTTGTTGCTGTGTGTGGTTGTGTCATGATGCAAGACCAGGTGGACTGTGGCAGGTACAAGGGATACTCATCCTATGTCTTCTCTCAGCTCTTTTTCCCCAAGAGAATGGGCTTCTATTGCCACCACGATTGGACATTGACCTTGAGTCTTTCAGCCTTTGGACCTAGACTTGCACCTGCTGCCCTCACTGGGGCTAAGGGTCCTGTGGACACCAATAAGCTGCTTATTACATTGACCTGACTTATTGGTTTGTTCTCTGGAAAACCCTGACTAACTCAGGCATCACAGAAAATTTATCAAACAAAAGATGACCCACTACAGCTCTTCTAAGCAGAAAGTTTTTTTTTTTTTAAACGCAGAAGTTTAATATAAATGACAAACTTTAAAATACATAGCATATGCTATTGAGAGAAGCTAATGATAGGAAGTGTCTCATTTTCCCAAGAAAAGAGAGATCGTCCACTAAGGTCGCAGACACCAAGGCATGTGAACCTGCTGTGAAGGAAGACAGACTGGTGATGAAACCCGCTTCCTGGAGCACCTCCACGTGACTCAAGTCCTTACCTCTGTCACTTGTCTGCCTGCAGGTGTCATTAATGTTAAACCTCCATCTTCAATGACAAAGTCTCACTGGAGCATCCTTCACTGACTAATTCCACAGGAAACCCCAGAGGAAAAGGAAAGAGAGAACCTTTCCAAGCTCTGAGAACTGCAGCTCAAGGTGGCTTTACAATGTCCTCGAGTGCATCCAAGCATTATCAGCTCATTTAGAGTCATAGAAAGAAAATTTCCAGAAAAATGCTACACAGAAACAGAAGGAGGTGGTTTTCTGAGAGAAGAGGGGAGGGGAGGGGGGGATAGTAGAGGATAGGAAAGGCAGCAGAATACAACAGACATGAGTATATCAATATGTAAATCAATGGAAGTGTAACTGATGTGATTCAGCAAGCTGTATACGGGGTAAAATGGGAGCTCATAACACACTTGAATCAAAATGTGAAATATGATATATCAAGAACTATGTAATGTTTTGAACAACCAACAATAAAAAAATAAACGCAGAAAAAAAATTTAAACAAATAATGCACATTTCTTAGTTCTGTGTAATATTTTGGTGGTGTTTTAAAGATGTAGCCACACTCTGGTGGTGTTTCTTGTGGGTTTTCAGGCTCTGTAATGAGATTGTGCCGGCCAAGCTCCAGCTCTCTTGTCTGTGACTGTAGGGGACAGAGCCAGCATCACTGCAGGGCCACTGAGTATGCTGGCAGCACAAGAAACCTGACCAGCCTCCAAAGCTCCTCTCAGGTGTGCTTCCCCATACCTCTCAGGATCCCAGAGGTGCAGGGCAGGGGTCTGGGGCAGGCCTCCCCCCCGATCAGCAGCCTGCACCTGGATATGTTGCAGCTTATTGCTGCCCACACAGCCATAGTCCTCCTCACCTGGCTGCTGTGAGAAAACACCTGGCTGAGTCTGCAGAGCAGAGACCCTGGGACCTCCTGCTCTTCCCCAGAGCCTGGAAGTGGTAGCTGAGTGGTGACCTGAACAGAGCCCAGGGGCTGCCCTCTCCCAGCAGAGCTGAAGCAAGAGCCTCTGCTTGACCCCTCCTCTGCACCAGCAGCCACTGTGCACACTAGAGAATGGTGCTGTGGGTGACTTCTCCTTTTCTTTCCATAGATGTCCTTTATCAACTGTTGATAACATTACAGTGCTTTCCATCCCAAGCTGCAGGTGACCTTGTATTTCAAAAGGATATTGAAATAGAAAGGCTCTGAGACACAGGATGTGGCTTGGAGCTGAGGTGACAGCACATCCCACGGATGCCTGCTTGGTTTCCATGGGTTAAAGTGTGGCAAATGGACCCCCTGAATCCTGGTAATTCCCTTCAGTTTCACATCACCTGAAGGACTTTTGTCCAGGTGAGTACTGGATTGAGAATTCAGGAGACACTGAGTACTTGGGTCTTGTTGTAAGAAAACTGACCCAAAGTCAGAAGTGTGGACACCCAATGATAGTCTCTGCAAAGCAGACTCTCCCAGGAGGAATATCGGCTGGACTAAGGCAGGGAGTCAGAGTGCTTTATTGTCATTTTGGGGGCAGGACAGGGCTCTAGACCTGCGGGTTGAGATGAAGACTTCTCAGTCCTCAGTGTGACCCCCTCCCTCATCAAAAGATGAGTGTAAAGGGACAAAACACTAAGAGAATATGACTTTGCTAGCTCAAGGAAAGGTGGAGAAACTCAAGATATTCTCCTCATATCTTTATTGACTTGAAGCCCATGTGGGCCCTGATCACCCCATAGTGGATCCTGCTGCTCTCCAGAGATGTTGACTCTCTTTTCTTCCTTCATCTACACATCTTAACTTCAGTTTGAAAATAAACTTTTTTTTGTCATTCTTGGTTGTAAAACAAACATCCTGTATTCAACATTTTGATTTTAAACTGTCAGCAACTGAGTTCACTTGACTATGATTTCTATTTACTTGTTCATTCCTTTAATTTTTTTAATATATACAAAATTTCAGGATTGAGACAACAGATTTATATTTTAGCCAGTGACATTTTCTTAATGACATTTGCTAATTCACTCACAAAAATTACAATAGTATTGAATACTTCATTTTTCAGAACCATACACCTATATAATCTCAAACACTACATTAGTAATGTGACATTTCTACCTGAGAAATCTGCAGACATCCTCATCAGCACATGCTGAGGCCCATCCTCCCTGAGGGCCAGAACTAGGCCCAGCCAGGCTTCTCTAGAGGGTGTTTCCTGGAGAAATGGGAACAGCCTAAGAAGTAAACCCAAGGAACTGCAGCAGTGGCTTAAGGCCCAACCAGAGGTCTGCAGTCGGGGCAGCTGGGCTGGGGCAGACCCCTGACAGCAGAAAGGCCCTGAATGCTTCTGCTGTCCTCTCCTCCCACTTCCACCCATCAGTAGCCATTTCCATTGCCACATCCCTCTGTGACTGAGATGGCCCCTCCTCATCCCTGTCAAGAGGACCCTTGTGATGTCATTGTTCTCATGTTGATAATCCTGGAAGATCTCCAGATGCCAATATCATTATGTCAATCACAACATTCAAGTTCCTTTTGCCTTGTGATGTAGCACCTGTAGTTTCCAGATACTAGGACATTGGATTCTCTGGGGGAGGTTTATCCCAAAGCAAATCACTACACAATTCAAACTGATACTTCTACCTTGTGGCTCCTGTGATTCTATTGTTATACAATAATGATAATATATCCCCAAAACAACCTTGCCATAAACTAGAATAAATGTCACAGCTTATTATATCCCATGATATGTACGACGACAATGAAAATATGTAATTTTTTAGTTTAATTTAAGGAAAACATTGGAGAAGAGATAGGAATACTCAATCTTTCAAACTGAAAATGAATGGTCAGAATAAATGAATTTTTATATCTTATATCAATTTATCAATATTATGAACATTTTTTAAAACTGATAACATGCAGAGTCAGAGTAACGTTAATAAAATAAGGATTTCCAGGATTTTTTTTTTTTTTTCTGGTACTGAAATTTAAAAGACGAAGCAAACAAATGAGAGAAAACTGAAAAAGGAAAACTCTTAAAACATTCAAAATTCTACAGAAAAATCAAAGTGAGAGCCTGGGCAAGATAAGGCCAGGTGAGTTACAGTAGAAATGACCTTGAACTTTTGTACACCTATCCCAACCCCATCCATGTGGGAAGTGGCAAAGGATTATTTCCCATGGCCCAGGTGGAATAGAGCAGCACTTGTGACTTTCTACCTCATCTGTGGGCTGTCTGGTGGATTGCTCTCTCTATCACATGACTGAGAACTCAGACAGGGACAAGTTCAGAGCTCAGGTCTCAGGTAAGGAACTGTGGACAGCAGTGGTGGGTGTCACTGTGTGTGACCATTGCATGAAGGAAAAGTGTTCAGAAAACACTCAGCACACCCAGGCACCTGAAGAAGCAGCCATGGGACGCTCTGGACAACAAGCTTAGTTAAAAACAGTGATGTTTGTAGGGAAATTGAATAGGAAACACATACTCAAGCACATGAATGCCAAGGAAAGATAGAAACCTCCAAAGGCTGCATTGCAACAGAAGTTGGCCAGGCACACAAAGAAGCAGGGAAACATGAGCCATTCAAAGGAACTAAAAATCTCTAGAAACCATCCAAAGAACAATGACATCAGAGTGACAGGTCATCACCTTTTCAATGTCTGCTCCAAATAGTCAACAGTAAAGGTAAATGCAGAAAAAAAGAGGAAAATATTATGTTGAAAAATTGCATCATCATTGAAGAGACATAAATCATATTCAAAAGAGAGAGCTAGAAATTCTGGAATTGAAAAATACACTAAATTCAAAAACTGAGATCCAGAGTTGAACAGGCAAAAGAATCAGCCAAACATAAGAAGCTCAATTAAATGCTAGAGTCAGAGGAGTAGGAAACCCAAGGGTGAATAAAAGAGAAGCAATGACCAGGAAGTTACAGCAGAACTCCAGGTGGACTCATGAGCTCCTCATAAATGTGAGAGACAGGCACAGGGGACACCAAAATGTGAGGGACAGGCCAAGGGGACACCTGTGAAAAGAGTTAAAAAACTAGTTGCACTTGCTGAACTCACTGCTCAGTAGCCTGATGCTGCAAACAGTGGTCTCAATGAGCAGCACAATGCTCTGTAGGCCAGTATTGGTCTAAATGGATAACTATATCATTTATAATGTTGTAGTTCCTAGCACAAACCTCCCAGCCAGTGGTCACTATCCCTGATGGTTTCAGGTCCTTCTCTGTCTGATGCAGCTACTATAGCTCTGGAGGCTTATGTCCAGAATGAGGCTGCCCTGACAAGTGGAGACCAGGAACACTGAGCCTCCACCTCTGCCTTACACCTACTCCACACCTTTGGCATCTCATGTAGATGACAGTCCTTAGCCCCCTGTGACTGACATCTTTACTGAATTCTGGATTGTCTGTTAGTCTTCCCTCAACTCCACATCTGGATTATTGGGAGGAGGATCCACTCTGTGTTCCCTACAGATGGTCCTGGAGGTGGATGCATAGGTTCAGCTCCATGAGGGACATGGTGAAATTTCCTGGGGCCAGACTCTGAGCCCTGTGAGTTGTACTGTCCCAGAGTGACCAGCAGAAGGCAGACAGGCCCACAGTGAGGGAAGAAAGAACCTCATCTTAGAAACACCAGGGAAGTGACTGCTGTCAGTGTCCAGCACCTACAGGGAGCTCTGCAGGCTTGGAGGGTCTCTGGTCTGGCCAGGGACATGTGGGAGGGGCTGAGCTGTGGGGAAGCCCTCTCTGTGATTGGTGCTCAAGGACTGGATCCCTGGCCTTTCTCTACCCTTGTCTTCTCTGAGTCACCAAAATCCTCTCTTAAGGTTTGATTTTGTCCCACAGTGTCACATGCAGACTTCCCACCCAGTGTGGATGTATTTGATTAAGGAGCTATGAGAAGGGAATGGGGGATAAATGAGGTCATCCAGGTGGGATTAATCTCTCTTCTAAGGACAGGCCCAGGAAGCTGTCTCCCTCTCAGCATCAGGGAGAAGCCTGTGAGGACCTGTGGAGAGGGGAAGCTGAGACGGTGAAGGGGTTTGTTCTTATTTCATTCATGGAACATGTGTGAGAGGTTGTGATGGGAAGAGTCACTGCAGCACTCTTGGAATTGTGAAGCAAGGATCAAGGTTGGAAATCTGCTGTGGTACATGTGGTAGGCTAAATATAGAAAGGACCTGATTAATCATGTGCATATTTCTTTTCATGTGTTCAATTTCTGGTGCTAGATGTGACATCACAATCAGCCAGTCTCCATCCTCCCTGTCTAAATTTCAAGTATACAGGGTCACCAGCACTTCAGCACCAGTCAGGGCCTTAACAGTTAATTAAACTGGTACCAGCAGAAACAAGGGCAAGCTCCTAAGCTCTTGACCTATTATGCAAACCATTTGCAATCAGGGGTCCGATCCATGTTCAAAGGCAGAGGATCTAGGATCTAGATTCCACTCTTACCCTCAGCAGTCTGGATCCTGATGATGTTGCCACTTATTACTGTCAACAGTTTGATGAGCGCCCTCCCACAGTGACACAGACCATGACATCAACTTCCCAGGGAAGCAGAAGTGTGAGGCTGGGCCTCCCCAGCTGTTCCTCCTGCTGCCTCCACCTGCTGAGAGGCAGCCAGGCTCTGAGGTCACTGGCAGACTTTGACAAAAGGGCCCAGAGAGGCTCCTCAGCACCCTAACACTCTTTCTGCCTTCTTAGGCCCAGCAGGCAGAGGTGACAGTGAATACAGTGTTCTGCAGTCAGAATGATAGGGCCTCACTGAGATCTGTTTAAAGGCAGAACCACAGCAGAGCCTAACCTGCATAAATCCTAAAGGGCATCATTAACTGTTAGGGGAATATTTTTCCTGAAGCCCTGGTGAGGACAGCAGTTCCCAGCTGACTTCCCAGTGTGACCTGCCAACCTGGCCATCGAGAGGCTCTCTCTCCATGTCTCTTCATGGGCTGATTCAGCAATGAATTGATCATCATTGTTAATGTGGGCTCAAGGTCACAAACCTTCTGACTCCATGTACACACATCAAGGTCATAATCAGTAACCTGTGAACAGGAGCTCCTATGTGACCTGCTGGCAGGGGGCCTTCTTTTTTTTGAACTGCACTTAAAAGGTCCTTTGAAAATGGCTCAGGGGTTGAGCTAAAAGCTAGGGATGTTTTGGATAAAGGTGATCAGCATTCCCACCTGCCTCCCATATTCTTTCAATTGCCAGATCCTTGAGCATTGCTCCTGGGCCTGAGTCTCACCCTCGCCAAGACTGTCACTCTTTCTCAGTTTTGAATTCTAACAGAAATGACAGGACACAAAATGATTTTGTATATGCCTCTAAGTGCTGTCAGTAATTTGGAATTATATTAAGAAGGCTTCATTAAGTCAGATGATCCACAGTAAAAAAGAAACAATATAAGGATCCTTTTTAAAACCAATAAAAATCTTTCTTGATCAATTGAAAAGCAAAACCGAGGGTAGATGTCATGATATTTTCCATCCTATTCAAAAAGTTCAGGATGAATGGCATCATCAGCCTCATTAAGAGCTGTTCCAGTGCAGAATCTCAGAACCACCTGCTGGATGGTTACACTGTTGAGTAGTTCATATCCATGATATCTGAGAGTCTAACCTTGGGACACAATTATTTCAGAGAGTTTTCTAAATTTCCAATGCAGCTCTTTATGGAAATTCCCACCTACAACAATAATAACAAGAAGCACTTTATATGTTGATCTAGCAAAACATCTGAGTTAGCAAGTACTGTGTAAAGAGGTTGGTTTAACTGACAGTGTTCAAGGCTGAGAGTCCAAGGCTGGGCAGTCCCACTTGTCCTCTAGTGAGGCCCCTGGCGTGTGTCACAGTGGTGTGAAAGTGGACAGGGAGCCAGCTGAACATTGCAGAGGCCAGGACATCTTCAGTGTGTGAGAGCAGCACTGTCCTTCCAGGGGCAGCAGCTCCAGACCTGACCCCTTCCTACCAGGCCCCACCTATTCAAGGATCATTCATCTCTCATCTTGGCCCAACTGGAACTAAATCTCCCGCACCTGAGCACTTACTGGAAACCAATTAGGAACCTTAACAACCCTCATTTTACTTTCCATTATGATGTAATGAACTTGAAACATTTTAGCATTATTGCCCTTTAGCAGAGCATCAAGGAGACAAGCATTTCTCATCACCTCCATCAACTACTTGCCTGTCCTGCTGGTTTGGGCCCATGGTGTGCTCCTGCACTCCTTCATGAGAATTCTGTGGATGTCCTGCATCATTCTTGTGCCACAATGAATGTCACATTTACACATCATGGTAAAGCACACATTAAAATAACCACATGGGGAAAGCAGGAGGGCAGAACAGCTGGATCAGGGGAGGGGAGGGAGGGGGTGGGAAAGGACTGGGCAAAAGACTGGGCACAGTGTGTGCTGTGCTTGTGACATCCAACATCTCATTGCTGTGTGGGCTCAGAATGCACTGGCACCAGTAAAGTGCAAGTCCCTTATTGTGGAAATTTACATTCTAAAATATTTCATTACATCCCTTTGGGCCCAGGCAGGAATTATTGTGGGAATGCTAAATTATATAATATTTTAACCTACCTATTTAATTAAAATAGCATTAACTTCAGTTTTAGAGGCTGAGATTGTAGATCAGTGGTAGAGGGCTTGCCTTGCCCTCATGAGGCACTGGGTTCAATCCTCAGCACCACATATAAATAAATAAATAAATAAATAAATAAATAAATAAATAAATAAATAAAGGTAGTGTGTCCTTATAGAAAGAAAACTATTTTTAAAATATTCAGTTATAATATAAACAGCAATCAGGTCACTAAGATGTTAAGAAAAATTTAAAATAATAACTGAATAAAAGTGTACAAAAACAGTTCTGGAAATTTCCCTGATGCTATAATATCAATTTTGGTGCAGTGAGTCTTGAGAATCCTGAGAACTAAGAGTGTAAACAGGCAAGTGTCCCTCAGTGTTTGGGGCACAGCAGTCTCTGGCTCCCTGCACCTGGCATGTCCATGGATTGATCCTCCATTGAGTAGTGACAGGCTGTGGCTTAGAGAAGGTGGCCTGCTGCCCTCAGGGGCCTCTGGGCTCAGGATCCACCCTGACACCTGGGTTTGGAGAAGACCTTCTGGAGGATGGATCTCTAGTATCACCAGGAACCACTCTCAGCTCACACTGAAGAGACCTCCCTTTGGGCCCAGGAAGGAGCAGAGGGCTGTGTCTCTCGTCCTGACCACACAGGGTTGTGTGTTCCACTGGACTGCTGGATCCTCAGAGCACAGCCTGGGGCTGGAGTGACAGTGACAACTCTGCACTCAGCACTCTGACCTAGCCACACCCACACAGGCCCAGTGCCCAGCAGCCTCCCAGCTCCCAGGGGTCACACACGGCCTTGGAGCTTTATGAACTCAACTGACAGCATCTGGCATCAGAGTCAAAACCACAAGGAACCCACGTGCCTAAGTCCCTTCTCTTTCAGTTGAGCCTGGTCACCCTAGAGACCCACAAGCTCAGGTTGTCCACTGCTCAGGTTGATGTCCACACAGAGCATGGTGAGCTGACCAAAGGACCTTTAGAGTCTGCCTTGGACTTAGAAATGCTGCCTGTTCTTCGCTTTCTATTTGCAATTTAGGAAAATAGTTCTGATCAACAAGGAATTTCTAAAATATTTTATTAGTTCATCAATATCTGAGATAAAAAATGATCAGAATGGAGGCTTTTAAATATTTTATGTTTATTTAAGAAATGGTAGCATTTTCTGAAACTTTAGTATATTAAAGTATTTATTAATATTTTAATATTTATCAATATTTTGTGAAGGCAACTTTTTGTAAACCTGGTTTATTACTAATTAGATCCTACAGATTTTTTACTTCTCCTAGTTTTCCCACAATCCAGGTTTCCACAGTGGGAATGGGCATGTGAGTTTCCCAGGGCTGCTCAGTAAGCAACACACACCTGGCCTGACTCAGAGGAGTTCACTCCCAGGTCTGGAGGCTCAAGTCTGGAGTCCAGGGGCAGCAGGCCAAGCTCTCTCTGCAGTTGAGGATGGGCCCCTTCCAAGCTCTGCTGGCCCAGGCCCTGCTTGCCTGGTATCAGCTGAACCCCAGTGTCTTCCCAGGGTCTCTGTGCTCTCCTTCTCCCTGAGGGCTTCTGCTTGTGCCATGTGTACTCCTGTCATGTCAGCAGTGGCCTTCAGTTGTTTCCCATGCTCTAGGGTGACCTTTCCTTAACCACCTACCTCCAGCAGCCCTACACCATGTCATGTCACATTGTGAGTTACTGAGTGATTGACTGTCACCATGTTTTGGGGACAACACAATGAAACCATGAAGCAGACTCAACCTAATTTCTCATTTGACACCCATTAAGACAATTCTTTAAAAAGATACATGACATTAATAATTGTGCACACTCTCCTTGATGTTGGTTCTCTTCTCCTTTCTTTTCCATCCATCACCAGCTTGGCTGATTAGGAGGCCCATAGTTGGGAGGAGGACCCAGAATGTCATAGTCTCATATCACATATCAGATGGGACAACACCAAATTTATAGAATGGACCAAACCATGAGGGTGAATGAAATGTCAGCCAGGTAAACATGACATGTTAGATTCACACCCTCCCAAGATGTTGGTCAGCCAGTCTTATTGCTGCAGTGGAAATCAGGGGGAAGGTCAAAGTCACTTCACTTTCTCCTCCAAACTGTCTAACAGGTCCTATTAGTGTTTCCCAGAGATTATACAGATCAAGCTCCAAATTAAACTTGCTCTATAATCTATATGCTATTAGATTCCTTGAAACTGAGTGTATATAACCCCAAATTTTGTGGAGCAGTGTGACTTATTCTTTCAATAACTGCAGGAATCTGAGTTCAGGACAAAAGCAATTTGACACTGGCACAAATCTGCAGGAGGTATAAAAATCCAGGTGACCTGTCAGCCAAGGGTGCTGTTTTTTGTCACTCATATACTGTGTGTCCTTCTGAGCTGGGGACTCATGGCTGTGGCCACCCAACACACAAGCCAGGAGAGAGAGAGAGAGAAAGAGAGATTCTCACCCAAGGCAAGGAAGGAACAAGACTCCTGAGAGGACATGATTCTACACAGTGAGAAGACTCCTGTGGGAAGATCTTTTCCCAAGAACCATTGGAAGTTAAGAGTAAATTATTCATTTTGAATGTAAGAGAAAGATTTCTTTCTCCCTGTCAGGTTCTTTTGACTTTTACAAGGACCCAGGGAGAGACCATTTCCAGCACTTGTTAACGTGGTAACATGAGCCACCACAGGAGTCTTAAAAGAGCTAAAGCAGGTAGGTTTGCAGGGAGGAACCTTCCTCTGTCAGTTCTAGTGGGTGTGGGGGGGTTTTCTTTCTCCAGGTTAAGGGGGAGGGAATAAAACAGCCTGGCCATTCACTCCCCAGATATTTCCCTGGATACACTGTCCACTATCTCATGTTGGGTGCTATATTGGTGCTTCCTATTGAACTCACTGAGACTTTGGCAAAGATTTTCACTTTCACCATCAGACCTCTGCCCACAACTGCAGGCATCATGGACTTCATCTCATTGCTTTCCCTCCAGTCACAGAAAACATATTTATTCAAAGTCAGTCCACTCCCCCCACCATTGGGTCTTTCCACCCAGCTGCACCCACCAGGACATTTGCATGCTGCTCCCTGGGGAGGGCCTTCCTGCAAGGCTGACATAAAAGCTCAGCTCTAACCTGCCTTTGACTCACCAAGACACCTAGCTCAGCTCCTCAAAATGAGGCTCCCTGCTCAGCTCCTGGGGCTGCTGCTGCTCTAGATCCTTGGTGAGGACAGAGGGGATGAAGAAGGAGAAGGGGGAAGGGGTGAGCTCAGTGCTTCCTACATGTGATCTCTGTACATGTCAGTTGTGTGGGTGTTGCATTGGATGGGGCTTGTGTTCAGATCCATGAATGGGAGAAAGTTTCTAGAGGGAAAGCAAGTCATATACTGGTTAAGAATGGGAGATAGAAAGAGGAGAGTCATGTGGTCAACCTCTAGACAGGCATTGTACACATAAAACTCTATGTTATATGACATTGGGTATATCTGGATATAATCCCAAACTATATACTCAAGAATGCACAAATAATTTAGTTGAGAAAGGAACTAAAGAGAAATAATTAAAATGTTTCATAATATTATGAATAAACTTTCATTTCTGTCATTATTTCAGGATCCAATGGGGACACTCTGATGACCCAGACTCCCCTCTATCTGTCTTTCACCCCCGGACAGTCAGCCTCCATCTCCTGCAGGTCCAGTCAGAGCCTCCTACACAGTAATGGAATCACTGATTTGTATTGGGTTGTGCATAAGCCAGGCCAGGCTCCACAGGGCCTAATATATGGGGTTTCCAACTGATTCACTGGGGTCCCAGAGAGGTTCAGTGGCAGTGGATCAGGGACAGATTTCATACTGAGAATCAGCTGGGTGGAGGCTGAGGATGCTGTGGTATATTACTCCTTGCAAGGTACATGGCTTCTTCCCATAGTGGTGCAGCTCCAAACATAAACCTCCCTGCCTGCATGGCCCAGCTGCCACCTGTGCTGCTGATCTGGGCAGCAGCTCAGCAGGTTGTCTGAGAGGAAGAAGTTGCAGCTGAGGGCTCTGGACCTTGAGTGTCATGGCCACAACTCAGTCACCACATATCAAGGTTCCACCAACTGCAGAAGCCCTGGCATGGCACTAGTAGAAGGGAAACCTGGGGGAACAGAGTTGGAGTGCTCCATGTTGAAATTTAGTCAGCTGAAGAGGCCCTAAGAGCCATGCAAAAACAGAATTCTTCTGTCAAAACAAAGATGGGAAATATTTTCAGTATAAATCTAATCTTTCTTTTCCACAGTATTCTAAAGAAATAGGTATTGAAAGCACTCATCCTGTTGTGTTACTCTAATGAGATAGAAGTCAAATTGTCACCAGCTTTTGTTGAGGTGTTAGAAATAGAGTATGTTATAATTTACCCCAAGTTATCATATAAACAGGGGAAAATGGCAAAGGAATCGAATCATTGTATTCCCCAAAATAAACTAAAGAGAAAAGTGGCTGTAGTGAAGGAGATTCAGGGATTAAAAAGGCAGGAGGAAGAGAGAAAGTACAGAAGAATGGCAAATGGAAGCTCCTCCCTGTCTGTAATTTTGCTGAATGTAAATAGGTGAACATTCAATCAAAATGTGTAGATTGGCAAAATGGATTGAAATTGTGTATGTATATGTTCAGTTAGTAATCTCACCTTAGGTCTCAGAACAAGCAGAGCTTGATGGTAAAAGCATGAAAAAACATCAGGAAAAGTAGTTGTGCTCTTATCAGAAATACATAATTTATTCAAATTTGATTGGAGAGAAAAAAAATTATACAGTGATAATGGGGTCCGTTCTCCAATGTGATAAATGTTACAAACATACATGCACCAAAAATCAAGGCTGCAAAACGCATCTAAAAGTAGGGACAGATTTGAGGAACAAATAGACAACAATACAGTAACATAGGGGACCCCACTCTTGTACTTTCAATATTCCCTGAGACAACCAGAGGACTAGTCAGGAGACAGAGACCTGCAGCAATGCACCCACCTAACAGACATGTAGGAAGATTCCACCCAAAATGGCTTGCTGCATGATTGCTCAAGTGCACATGGAATGTTCTACAAGATCCTGCATGTTAGGCCACAAAACCAATCTCAATGACGTTATAAAGACTTAGAACATAGGACATGCATATTATCTCCTCTGATGACAATGGTATGAAGTTACAAGTTAACAGCAGAAAGTGAACAGGAAAATTCACAAATATGAGGAAAGATAATGCACTAATATAAGAACTGGCCCAAATGAAATGTTTTAGTGAGCTCTTCTTTTCTGGGACCAAAGATCAGAGATGAACACTGAGAGAAGGACAGGTTTATTTTGGCTCATGGTTTTGGAGGTTCAGTCCATGGTCAACTGGCTCTATAGCCCTAGGACCAAGGTGAGGCAGAATGTCACAGGCGGGGACATGGCAGAGAGAAGCAGCTAAGGTCATGTCAACAGGAGAGGAATGGTGATAAAGAGGAGGGGACACAGGAAGGTCAACTCTCCTGGGATCATCCCCAGTGACCCACCCCCTCTAGCCCCGCTCCACCTGCTTACAGTTATCCATGACACTGTCCATTCAGACTAAGATGGACTGATGATATCATACTCTCCTAATCTGAATGGTTGACCCTGAAGATGCCCAGGTTAAGAGAGGCTTTTGGGAGACATTTCACATTCAAATCCTAACAATCCACTCCTGACCTTGAAAAGCTCATTTCCATATCACAATGCAAAGTGCATTGAGTCCATATTTGAGAATCCCACAGTCTTTACAATTCAGCATCACCTTAAAGTCCAAGTTCAAAGTCTCTGAGACCCAAGGAAAACTCAGGGTGGTGAGCCCCTGTAACAGTCTAAAGCAAGTTACATATGTTCATCGTCCAGTGGCTGAATGTCAACATTCCCTTTTCAAAGGGGAGAAATGTGACCACAGCAAGAAGGGATGGTGCCAAAGCTGGATTGTAAAGTCCAGTTGGGCAAACACACCCTGCATCCCCCTATCCATCACTTGGGCATGTGGCACAGTGAAGTTCTGTCCAAAGGGTTAACATTCGGCTCTGCCCCTGTGGACTTGCTTGTTGCAGCCCACATGGCCTCACTTTCCACTTGGAACCTCCTGACCCCCGACTCCTGCATCCTGCATTTCTGCAGAACCAGCTCCACATGGGTGAGGCCCATGTCTGTCACCATTTTGAGCTGTCACCAAGCCTCCTGGGACCACAGATATACCTTCCTCTGAGTGTCTCTGTGGCTGAGCACAGGAAACTACTTCCTAGGAGCCCCCATGCAAGCAGGGTGCCCCATAATCTTTTTTTCAAAGTAAATTTAATTTTTACATTTTTAATGGTGACATTGGTGTGGTCTGTCAATTCCTGAGATGTCACCAAGCCAGTTTTTCCATTGTTTTATGGGCACAGCACTTGTGATATCCTTGCTGAGCATCTACTGTGCAGAGCCAAGAGCAGAGCCAGGAACCGACCTCCTGACCCACCTAACCTTCAGGGCCCCACCACCATCTTCCTGCTCCTGCCCAAGTTCACAGTTTTAGATAAAAAGTCACCCCACTTGCTTCCTGAGGGGGTGTCAGGTGTCCTGTGTGCATGTGGTAATCTGGGACTCCTTTAAGGGCAGATGCAGTGTGGGAAGCCAGGCATGCCAGGACTGAAGGGGCAGGTCCCTTCCCTTCCTCAGCACCCTGCAGAGGCTGGGAGGAAGGGCCAAGTGTGGCAGTGGTGGCTGGAGCCTGGGCACCTCTGGGACACTCTGCACTGCTCTTCAGCTGCCTCAGCTGCCCTGGCCCAACTGCTGGGCATAGAAGCTCTTCCTGGGAGCCCTGGGAGACCCTCAGCAGTTCTGGAAAGGTTTTGCATGGGAAGTATGAGGCTGGGTTGGCCTCTCTAGACCAGGAGCCCTCAGCTTCCTGCACCTTTAAAACTGAACCCCTCTGGGTCTCACAGACCCCTTCTCTACTCTGGCAAAACCCCAGCTTTTGCATATCCTGAGAGTTATACAACTTGATGCCAGCTCCCTCGAGACCAGTATGTTTTCTGAATCCCTGGTGCAGTGTTGGTCTTCTATACTTAACTAGTTGAACAACTTACTGAGGAGAGAGACCATTTTAGTTTCCTACAGAATCTGCCCTAGTGATGGATGGAGGAGGATCAGTTTCATGAATCTGGGATTTCACACCCCAAAATCTCCCAAGTTGCTATTCCTCAACACTGCCACTAGATGACAAAAACCCCAGAAAGAACCCAGCCTAGGGTCCTGACCTCAGAGGCCCTGGGAAAGCAGCAGAGATCCCTTCCCATGAGGAGCCCTCAGGCTTGGGAACTGTGCCCAGTGCCCAGGCGCATGGCCACTGGGGCTGTGTGCACAGTGGACTAAGTCTCCTCACAGGCAAGTTCCTGAATGTTTTCTATTTTGCTTTACAACCTGTGATCATCACAAACTGAGAAGAATGTCCTCCTCTGAGGACTCATGGAGTGGGGTAAGAACTAAGGGTCAGCAGTGGGTCTGGATGAGTGAGAGGACAGGGCCACAGCTCTGAAGATGGTGCAGCCATGTGTGCAGTGGGTGAGTTGTCCTCATGAATCACCCTGATGGGACAAAGCCCAATGCAGGCTCCACTGTAGTATGGACCAGACACTGGGGACCTCACATGGAGGAGGGAAAGGGAGGGGGAGGGGAGGAGAAGCTGCAATATCAGGGCTGCCCTCAGGCTATTCCCAGGGCACTAAGCTATTTGTGGTCACTGCTCAGTCCACAGGGGCTCAGGTGGCCTGCGTGCACTTGGATCCTCCACCGGAGGCAACACTGCTAGAGAGGGAGCCCATCTGAGGAGGATCAGCTTTTCCATACACAGGAACAGCAGCTCTGATCCTGGACTCTGGTGAACAGGCCTTCACTCCAGCGCTCCAGGCCCATGGCCCTGCAGAGTTATTCCAGGTCTTGCAAGATGGGCAGGAACACATATCTTCACGAGGAGGCTGGAGTTCCAGGAAAGGCAAACGTGAAGGAGATGGGGACCCCACTCTCTTTACCCTCTGTGTGGGCTGAACCCAGGCCTGTGTCTGTAGGGCAGGGCCTCCACCTCTGAGCAGCATCCCCAGCCCAGTGTCCATCTTCTAGGGGGACATATGGATTGTTCCCAAATATCCAAAATTCAAAAGGCCACAGTGGTCAGTGTTGAGCATCCAGGTCTCAAGCTGGGATACTTCAGGAGGATGAGTTTGTGTGCAAATAACAACTGGATCCAGGAAAACTACTATTTGAAACCCATCACCAGACCATGCAGGACAAAATGCCATTCCACCAGGAACAACGGTCACCACCAGCAGGGGTCACTTTCCCCAACACTTGTCCAATCAAAATTCTTATAAATCCCCCGTCAAATTCATGTTAAAATAAAATTTTCTTGTATATTTTGTTTATTTTTATATATTTATTTTTTTGTGTGTGTAGATGGACACAACAGAATGCTTTTATTTTTCTGTGATGCTAAGTATCAAACCTGGGTCCTGCCCATGATAGGTGAGTGCTCCACCATTGAGCCACAATCCCAGCCCTTGTATATTTTATTTTGATGATTTAAAATGAATTAGGAAATGTTTTCATATATTTACTACATATTTTAATTTTTCTTATATGATTTGTACGTTTCTGGCCATCACCCTTTATCTTTGACTTGTTTCTTGGTATTATTGGTTTGAAGTACTCTTTGTGAACTACTAATACAGGCCTTCATTCTATATTTTAAATTAGATTTCTTCTTAGGTCACCACGTGTGCTTACCTTTATTAGTGTATTTCACAATGCTGAAATTTAAACATTTCATATATGCTCTTTATTATCCGTATTTTTTGTACTGAAGATTAAACCCAGGGGTGTTTAACCACAGAGTCAAATCCCCAGCTATTTATTCATTGATTGATTTTAATTTTGAGACAGCTAAGTGGCAGAGTTTAATCTCAAACTTCTGATGCTGTTGCCTCAGCCTTAGAAGTTGCTGGGATGGCAGGTGTGCACCACTGTGCCTGGTTATCATCTCTGTTTTTAAAATGTAGTTGTGCCATTTCCATCTTCACTTAACCAATGTTCATTTTATTTGACATTATAAATTCCAAATAAAAATAAAATATATATGTGAGTAATATATCATGTTAATAATTACATGCACACAGACATACAATCATGCATGTGTTTAACATGTGTTTCTTATCTTTCTAAGCAGAAGGGATTCTCGCTGTGACAGACTCTGAAATGGAAGCTTTTGCTGACCTTCCTCTTGGCTCAGCCGCCAAAACCAGTGAGCATGTGCAAAGCTCAGTTGCTCTGCAGAGCCAAGCTCAGCACTGAGCTCCTGGTCTCTGACCCTCACCCAGGTTCTGGGCACTGGGCTTCCCTCAGCACCTAGGGGGGCTGGGGAATTTTCCACCTGGCTCCCCTCCCTGGCAGCTCATGCTCAGAGCTCTGCTTCCCCAGGTCCTCAGCCCCATTCCCCAGGAGAGATGCTTCCTCACAGCCCAGAGCCACAGCCTAGCCTTCAGGCTGTGTCAGCCTGAGCTAGCCCTGCAGGAGCCCCAGCCTCTCCCAGTTAGTCCAGGGCCTGAGTCTGTTCTGTGTGTAAATGCAGAGACCTCAATGTAAACCAAGATTGTCACCTGAAACCAGGATCTGCAGTCAATGTCACCTTAGGGTTTACTGAGCACCTGCTCAGCCCTACTGTGCATGGTAAGGACAGGAGAGCATCTTCCTGCCAGGGCAGGAGCAGGGGTTACAAGTCACATGCAACCAGCTCAAGATGGGTAAGGGGATGGGAAACTCTGGCCCCAATTTTGACCCTCATGATGAGGGAAGTGGAAAGATTTGCCTTGTATTCCTCCCTGGAGTGGCTGGGAGACAGTTGGTGCTTAGAGCCACTGTGGCAGCCAGCTGGCAGGGGCACATATCAAGGCAGGCCCAGGGGATATGCTCTAGTCTGAGTTCTTAGAATGAATTTCAGGGGACCTGGACTCCTCCAGGGCTCCAGGGCTCCTGGTAACACAGGCCACTAAAGCTGGAGGAAGAAGCAGAGTATTGTGAAATCATCGATCTGACACCGCCAGATAGTCCCCTTGCTAATGGGCCATGGGAATATTATGAAGTGTCAGCAAAGGGGGCTGATATGGGGGTCTACAAACCAAACCAGGACCACCAAGTCCATGGATATGAAAGACCTCCAGGCTTGCATAATGGTGGGGATCTAAATGGAACACTCCTCAATGAAATTTGGTAGTATCTTTGTATGTCAAAGTGTCTTGCCAGATATCATGAATATAGCCTTGCTTTTGGGTCACTCCAAATGCTTTTGAATGAACCTAAAATTCTCTACTACATGTGGTTTTTTTTTTTCCTTTTAAAAGATAAAACATTTTCAAATTTACAGAAAAGTTTCAGTTGAAGCAGAAATTATCTTGCTCACCAAGAACAATTGATCTGATGTTCTCCCCTGGAACACTTAGCTGTACTTTTCACATGAACATTCTCCAACCTAATCCTAATATCAGGTATGAAATACATTGCTCAATCCGTACCTTAAGTCTACTTCAGGTTCTAACAAGTGTCCTGAAAATATCCTTTGTAACAAAATGTCAGCAGGGAGAAACATACCTCCTAAAAGGCAAACCTGTGCCTGTGCTGGTCTGAATTGAGACACCCTTGGCCAGTGCTGAGTGACTGAGAGGAGCCAGCCCTGAATCTGGGCCGAGCCTGCCCAGCCCTGCTGATATGTATGTGCCCACAGCACAGCCCACTGCACTGAAGACTTCTCAAGAGGCTGCTCACAGCCTGTGCAGGGGTCAATCCCAGTCAAGACACAGCATGGCCATGAGGGCCCCTGCTCAGCTCCTGGGGCTCCTGCTGCTCTGCCTCCCAGGTAAGGAGGGACAACACTGAGCATGTCCTCAGCCATTTAGAAAAGTCTCATGACATTATTAAATGTGTTTATATTTGTGTTTGTTTCCAGTGCCAGGCATCCAAGGTGATATCCAGATGACCCAGTCTCTATCCTCCGTGTCTGCATCTTGAGGAGATAGAGTCACCATCATTTGCTGGGAAAGTGAGAATATTTACAAGTATTTAGCCTGGGAAAGATCCTAAGCTCCTCATCTATTGTACCAACCGTTTGCAATCTGGGGTCCCCTCGAAGTTCAGCGGCAGTGGATCCAGGACAGATTATTCTCTCACCATCAGCACTCTGGAGCCTGAAGATGCTGCCACTTATTTCTGTCAACAGCATTACAGTTACCCTCCCACAGTGACACAGGCCATGACAAAAACCTCCCAAGGAAGCAGAAGTGTGAGGCTGGGCTGCCCCAGCTGCTCCTCCTGCTGCTTCCTTCTGATGAGGGCACTGCTCAGTGGCAGCCAGGATCCCAGGGCCACAAGGAGGGTTTCAAGAAGAAACCAGAAATCTGCTCTGCACCCTCACTCTCTTTCCTGTGCTCAGCACTAGTAGACATGGAAATGCATCTTCTTGTTTAATAAAGGGGACTTATCATGCACCTATGAGAGGGTTTATAGCATACATATTGGTTCAAAGAACCCAGAGGAAGCCATTGTAGTTATGACAAGCAGAAGTTTTTTTAAAGGAAGAGAATGGCAGTCTAAATGACAGACTTCTAAATAGTTTTTTTGATGGGCCTAGTATTTGTATGCACTTGTGGGTTGCAATGTGAAGTTTCTATATCTTGTTTGAGCATAAAACATGTAATTATCACATCCTTCATCTTAACACATTCATCATTTCTTTGAAAATAAAAGACACAGATTTTAGACATGGAGGTGCTGTGGTCCTTCCCAGGCATCAGTGTGCATCTGCCACAGAACGTGTGAACCTCTACCCATGAGGCCCTAGACTCTCTGGGATCCCAGGGTGAGTGTGGAGATGCCCTCAGTGCTCACCCCTCCCAGGGGCTCCTCTGTCCTCCCCTGTGGGCACAGGTCTTAGCACACGTGCTGGGGCTAGTACAAGGTCCTCTTTTCTTGGTCCCTCATTGAGCAACTCTACAGGAAACCAGGAGTGAGCAGTGTTATTTGCAATTGTGCTCCTGGAATGATATTGATGATGGACATTGACAGCTGATGTCCAAGCATTCTAATCTCTTTAATTACTACTCTGTTAGAATGAGCTGACAAGAACAATTTCAGAGGAGGAAAACTTATTTGCTGGTCATGATTCCAGTGGTACAGGTCATGGATGGGTCCTGGAGGAGATGAGGCAGAACATCATGGTGGAAGGGTGTCAGGGAGAAAATTGCTCAGGACAGGGCAATTAGGAGCAGAGAGAAGTCTTTGCTCAGCAGTGACTAAATATAACCTTAAAGGCACACCCCAAGGGAGTCCTTTTTCCACCCATGCCCTGTGCTCTCTGAACCGCCTCTTCTCTGTCACAATAGGACAGACACTAGTATCCTTCCTGATTCCACTACAACTGAGGGGTGTGGGCTATAAGAAAAGCTGAAATTTTTACAGCAAAGAAAGTACTCTGTGAGTTCCAAACAGAAATCATTCTTAAGTACAGATAATGAGAATTCTAATTGCTTTATTTCAAACAGTATGGACTTCATTCGCCAAAGCTATTGAAACCAAAACAACAGCATTCAAAATGTGATATTAGAAATAAGGGATTCTCTGCTCCTCCTGCACAGGCCAGAGCACATCTTCCAAATAAATTCCATGCTGGAATTATTTTAATGCAGATTGTTAACATCCAGGCAACAACTTTTTAAAAGCTGGGGGATTTCCTATGCATGGCAGCAGATGCTATTAATGGGAGATTCCCTGATGCTCCCCAGAAGCCTGAGCTTCCCTGATGCTGAAGATGCAGGCTGCTATCAATGAATACCTCAGACCTGTGTGGGAGCCCAGGTGTTTCTGATGCCATCAGCTGTCTGCAGCACCTCACAGGTATTACCTAGTGCTCACCCTAGTCCATGTGTCTACCTGCATGCGCAATGCTTGGTGTGAAATCTCCCTCTTCTGGAATCTCTCTCTGAGAGGAGTCAACTCAGGAAGCATCTCCACAGCATGCAGAGAGGAAAAGGACCTGGGAGCTGTGCTTCCAGAAGCCATGGTGACCACAGCAGTTACAGCTGACCTCCCAGTGTGGTCACTGCTGCCTGACTCTTGGAATATCTCAGGAAGCTAAGGGCCCAGAAATTTATGTAGGTGACCCTCAGTGCCATCTGAAATTTGGAGTCATAGCCAGGAAACTTCATTTAGTCATGAAGTCTGCAGGCGGTATATCAGGACCCTTGCACAAACTACTGAAAAATTGTTCATGACAAGATGAAAAGTAAAACCAGCTAAATGTGGATGTAGCATTGTTTTTCCTGCTACTAAAAATCTACCCAGAACGCAGCAGCAGCAGCAGGGTGTGCATGGCTCAGAAGTAGGACTGCAGAAGCACCTCAGCTGCCCTGGGTGAGGACCTGCTTCTCAGCAAATGTAACAGCTGATGTGATTGTGAATGTCAACCTACACTTAGGAGGTGTTAATTTAGGAACAGTTTTCTGTAGCTCCAATGAGTCCACATAAAACAATTTCTATTACAAGTTATATTAAATATTAAACCTGAAAACCTCTATTAGTGTTATTTGTATTACTAAAACAAAACATGTGACCTGAGTAAAGAAAATAGGATTAACTCAGTTTGGACACTGAAAGTGCAAGCCTGGGCAATACCATCTGTTGTCCTCAGGTGAGGCCCCTGGTCTGTGTCACAGTGTGGTGGGTAAGCAGGAAGGTACCAGCTGTAGGCTGCAGTGGCCCAATTTGGCCTCACTTTATGACAACCTGCTATGGTGAGACCTCCCTCATTCCATGGGACTAAGACTACTCCTTCAAGGGCCACAGCCCCAGTGACCTGACCACCCTTACCAGGACCTACTTCTAAAAGTTCTACCACCTCTTCACCTGGCCACATTGGGACTGAACCTCCAGTAGAGAAATCATGGTGGAAAGTCCAAGTCAAAACCTTAGCAATGCTTATATTTATTTTTCTTTTTTGGGGGTGGGGGGACTAAAGGGTATTAAACTCAGGGACACTGAACCACTGAGCCACATCCCCATCTTATTTTGTATTTTATTTAGACACTGGGTTTCACTGAATTGCTTAGTGCCTTGCTATTACTGATTCTACCTTTGCACTCATGGTCTTCCTTCTTCAGCCTCCAGAGCTGCTGGAATTACAGGCATGTACCACCATGCCCAGCAGAAATGACTGTAATTTTATTTATTCATTTATTTATTGATTGATTGATTGATTGGTACCAAGGATTGAACCCAGGGGCACTTAACCACTGAGACACATCTACCACTTTTTATGTTTTACTTTGAGACGAGGTCTGGCTAAGTTGCTCAGGGTCTCACAAAATCCTGCGGCTGGCCTCTACCTTTGGAATCCTCCCAGCATGCTATTTAAATGTCTTTTGTAAAGAAGCTGTTTTTAAGCAAAAAATGGATGAAAGAAAGAAATAAAGAAGAATGATGAGAGAAAGAAAGGCAAGAAAGCTCATATCAAAGGAAATTAAAAAACATGTCCTCAAGACCATTATCTATGTGGCCAATTTCCATTTACTGAGACTTGGAATCTTATTTTTCCTTCAATTCTGTTCTAAGGAGTAAACATCCAGATGATGCATTCAAAACAAACTTGAAGAAAGTATTGGAATATCTTCATGCATGTAGGTTTGAACCTTTCTAATATCCAGATGTTCTTGTTTAGAAGATGGAGAGACTTCCCACCCTCTCCACAACCATCTGCAGGCACCACCCTGGTCCCCCTGTACATTCCAAGTTTGCTGTGGCTGCATCAGGAGTGGAAGATGGTCACTGCCAGTTGAACAAAAGCTGTGCAGACTCTAGTTTCTTGGAAATAGAATGGTTTATTTATTCTCTGAAGATGCTCATCGGGAAATTACCAGATTCTGGGACAATCATGTGAAGCAGCCAGTGACAAAGCTCCATAGCAGCTAGAAACATGCCCACATGCTTAAAAGCCATGGGTCTTTTAGGATGAAAATTTGTAGAAGGAAAGTAATTTTTTGCACTGAGACTCTATTTGGCCATAGAGAACAGGGGAGAAATCGCCCAAATCAGGGAGAGTTTTGGAAGAAGAGGACAGTCCTAAGGAGAAGTCCTTGTTGCTTATGGATTGGGTGGTTACCAGTCAGGAAGGTCCATAGTAGTGCCAGCTCCAGGGACTGTGAAGAGTGTCCTCTGAGCTATGTTTACTCAGGGCTTTCTGCATAACACATATAAATAAAGAATCAACTATGTTCTCCACACTAAAACTGAACTATAGGAAGAAGGCATTTTAGAACTATTCAACATATATTATTATAAGAAAGAAATAGATACATAAGAATATACTTAGCCATTGCGGTAAAATGCCTTTAAACCATAAGTTGCAAAATGTTAAAAAAAGAAAATAACAATAATAGAAATAAAGGAAACTATCCCATGTTCATAGATTGGAAAATTAATTTTGTTAAGACACAAATGAAAAATTATTTACATATTGAATGCAATCCCTATCAAAATGACTGGTTTTTAAGTTTTTCATTAATTTGATCAAAACACCTGAAAAACCTCTAAGAGGAGGACAGTTTTATTTTAGTTCATAATTTCAGAGTTTCCATTCATGGCTGCCTGACTCCATTGCTCTGAGCCCCTGGTGAGGGAGAGCATCAGGGGATGAAGGGCTCCTCAGAAGAAAGGAAGTCAGGATATGGCAACCACAACAGATAGAGTATGGTTTAGTTTGACTGTTCTGGTTTGAATGTGAGTTGTCTAAAAATCTCACGTGTTTAGAGGAGAAATCACTGGGTGGTGTAAGTCTTAACCCTTGATAGGATTAACTGAGTGGTAACTGACCAGGTGGATGTGGCTGGTGGAGGGAGGAATTGGGGGTGTGGTTTGGTATATATATTTGTATCTGGCAGAGTGGAGTCTCTCTGCTTTCTGATCATCCTGTGAGCTGTTTCCCTTTGCCACACTCTCCTGCCATGATGTTCTGCCTCACCTTGGGCTTGAGGGGTGGAGTCAAACTTCAACTGACCAAACCATGAAAACTCAAATAATGTTTTCCTCGCCTATAGCTGTTCTGGTTGGGTCCTCTAGTCACAGTGGTGAAAAGGCTGAGTAAAACACCTGATCACCACAGATAAAATGTAAACCCCAAAGGCACAACCCCAGTGACTTACTTCTTTGACCCACTGCCTACCTGCCCATGTTAACACCCTGTTAATCTATTTCAGTAGATTAATCCACTCTTTCTGTTGCACCTCTCATAACAGGATCATATCACCTCTGAACATTCTTGCATTGTCTCACAATTGAGCTTCAGGAACACCTGCTATCTAAACCATAAAAATGGTAACACCATTTTTGAAGAAATAGAAAAATTCACCTTTATTTTCATGGGGGAATCATTAGGGTCCTTAATAGCAAATGGATCTTGAAAAACATAAAACAGGGCTGGGGATGTTGCTCAAGTGGTAGCGTGCTCGCCTGGCATGCGTGCGGCCCGGGTTTGATCCTCAGCACCACATACAAACAAAGATGGTTGTGTCCACTGAAAACTAAAATATAAATATTAAAATTCTCTCTCTCTCTCTCTCTCTCTCTCTCTCTCTCTCTCTCTCTCTTTAAAAAAACATAAAACAAATTTGGATGTCTTACACTCTCCTTTCAAAACTTCCATCATGCCTCATATCTACAATTTTTGTTTCTGGTTCAAATGTACACATATGATCCAATGGAATACACAAAAGGATTCATATGTAGACAGCTTAACTTCACTGAGGTCAGCAAATCCAACAAAGCAGGGTTGCTCACTGTTTGAAAAATGGCTTGCAGAAAACTGAATATCCACATGGAAAAGAAGGAGGTTGGATGATACTCCACACCCTACACCAAGATTGACCCCAAATGGATGAAAGACCAAAATTTAAGGGCCAAATCAATAAAATGTCACCCAGAAAACCCAGAAGAAATCTTCATAGTTTTAAACATCTCAATGACTTTTTGGATATGACCTCAAAATTGCAGGCAAGAAAAGAAAACATGTTAAATAGGATTCATCACACACACACACACACACACACATACACACACACACACACACACACACACACTAAATTTGCATCTAAAAGCACTGTGAACAAAGTGAAAAGGCAACCAGGAGATTGAGAGAAATAATGACAAATCATACAATTGTTGAGGTACATATGTTCACATTTGAAGAAATTCAAACAAAAACCCCAGTTAAATTGATAAAATATCCAACAGTGCACCAGACTCACAAAATACCAATGAATACATGAACAATGGGCAGCATCACTCATCTTTAGGAAGCTCAGATTGCAGCCTCCGTGGGATCCCATGGCACCTGATTAGCACAACTTCTTCAAACTCCACCTAATCACCAGGCTTAGGCAGGGTGTGGGTTACTTGGAAGCCTTGGGCACAGCTGTGAGTGTAAGGATCCAGCCACAGTGGACACAGCCTGCTGCTCCTGCAGTGTTGAACTCAGAACTAGCACAGCCTCCTGCAAATGCTCTTCTGAGGAAGCCCCAGAGGTGGGAAGATCGGACTTGGGCACATTTTATACCCGTGTTCACAGCATCATCCACAACAGCCAAAGGGGAACAGAAAAAAAAAATTCCATGCATGGCTGAGGAATCAGCTACAGCAGTATGCACATCAGGCATAGCATCACTAAGCCTTGAGAGGAAGAGAATCCTGGTACATACTACAACTGGGTGAGAGCTAGAGACAGAGAGTCAGTGAGGAGCTCTTTGCCAGTCACAAGAGGACATCCACTGAATGATTCCACTTTTATAAGAAATTTGAATGGACGAGTAGCCGGTGGTTTCAAGGAAAGGAGAATTGGGCAGGGGTTATTGCTTACTGGATTCATAGTTTTAACTTTAGGAGATAAAAACATTCCAAAGACAGACGGGTGTGATAATTGTTCAACAATGTGCACACTAGGTGTGATACAAGGTGTAAACTTAAAATGTTTAAAACATTAAAAGGTAGGTTATGTATAATTTATCATAGTAAAAGAAAGTCAAGGTGGGGAATGATATTGCTTCATGTAGAGAAATAGTCTGGTGTTGAGTAACTCTTACAAACTCTTATTCAATGTATTTCAGAAAATTGGCATAGCTTTTTGAACACTCACACAAAATCAACACTATCCTCCCATGTGGAGCTTCTGTTACAACTTTTGTGTAATACTGACCTTCAGCAGGTCCCATCTTCAAAGCTCAACATCTAATAAGCTAGCTACAAATTCATCAACCCACAAAGAGGACCCAGAGACAAGTAGCTTAGGGACATTTTGAAGGGGCAGATTTACAGTAGCTGGGTTGATGTCCATTAATTTCCAGACTATAATGATCATTCTTCTGTGTCCACTTGCTTTGGTTATAAAGTGCCCAAGTATCTGGTGTTATATTGTACTGGGTGTGCCCTTGAGGGTTTTGGATCAGATCAGCCTTTGACTTTGTAGGCTGAGTTAAGCAGCCTTCCTTTCCTCATGTAGGAGGACCTCACAACTGGGCCTAATAGAACACAGCCCACCTTTCTGGGAGGAGGGAGAACCCCTGATGCCTGACTGGGCCTGCACTGGTGTTGCTCTGCTGAGGAACCAGCCCAGAAACAAGGGTTTCATGGACCTGGAATCTGTTGACATCGGGATGGAGCCCACCATTGGGTCTCCTGGGTCCACTGCTTGCTCACTGCTTATTGTGGGACTGCTCAGCCTCCTGAAAACTGTGCATGAAATTCTCATAAGGTGACCCACACCTGTGACCACATACACAGTCCTCTGGCTCCTGTTGGTTTGCTTCTCTGGAGAACCCTGACTGACCACACACAGAAGCACTGAGGGTCTCTGAGGTGTCTGACTGACAGCAGGTGCAGATCAATGTGATTCCTCTGGTGATCTTGGCCTTCTGATCCTTAGCCTCTGACTCAGGGAACAAGTATCTTGATCCACCAGGCGGCAGAACTTAATCCCGTATTGACCTTACCTCCTGTTCCAGGAGTTCCCTGGGGATTCCATGCTTTATCTTTTCTGAGAGAGTAGTTCAACAAAGCTGTGTTTTACTAGACCATCTGACACTTCAAAGATACGACTTTCAATTTCCTATTTCAGTAAATTGACCACCTTAAATTTTACATTCAAAAGCAAGAAAAGAAAATAAACCATGTCTTCTTAAGGAAGTAAGGAAATAGACTTTCTGGCCTCGTATTGATCTTATGTTTCTAGGCTCAACCCAAATAGTACAGTCTCTGTAAAATGAAAAGGCCATGCAGATGTGCTGGGCCACCCACGGGCTGTGTGTGAGCTGTGAGCACTGAGGACATGAGGGAGGACTGACAGTGCCTCTGGTTGGGCTGCAACAATCTGTGTCCTTCTCCTCACTCTGCCCATGAACCCCACACAGCACCTGGGATGGGTGTGGCCTCCAAGATGTCAGTCAAGCTGCTGACTTCAGACATCAGGAAGCCAGGCTCAGCCTTCTTAATCCTACCTCCTGACTTATTTGGAAAGAATATTTGATCGAACCTCCCTTTGTGTGCCCCTATAAACATAAAGAATCCAGGTGCAAGCTCTGTCTTTCCAACAGACCCTAAGTTGAGAGCAATCCTGGATTTTGAAAAGGTATTTCTGTGTGTTGTGTGCTTCTTTCTCCATTTGCTCAGTTACTGATGTAGCCAGACTTTTTGAACCCAGCAGAGGTGGCCAGCCCAGCCAGCAGGTGATACAGATGATTTTGATGTTCAGAAGAAATTATATTGTAATGAATTTTACCTTTTAGTGGATATAGACTACAGATTTTTTTTTGCATTCTATATCTCTCTCTATAAAAGGATCCAAGATCGTCTCCTGAATATGAAAAACACACCCAGCACACATGTTTCTGAAGCTCAGCTCGTGTTGATGCCCACATAGAAACTCCTTCCAATCCACCTTCTCAGCCAGGTCCTGGAGCTTGTTACACTAAAAGCTGAGCACATCCCCAGATGCACCTCCTGAGACAGTGTCCTCAGCTGTCCAGGGCATAGGTGGACACTTACTCCATTTTTCTCTGGACAGTGTCAGTAGAGCACCCTCCTGGCTCAGGCCTTCAGCTGGGGAGAGTGGCTGGAAAGACTGTGCTCCGTGTTGTGTCTACTCAGGGCCTCCTGAGACTTGGGAGGCTGCTGTGGACCTTGGGAAAGAGAGTTCTCCCACCTCCCTCTCTGAAGATATCTGCAAGGGCAGGCAGGGACAGAAGGCCCAGAGTCCACAGTCTCAGGGCTATGTCCATTAGAATCTCCAGAGCTCCTGCCGCTTATTCCTGAATTCCACCAGTGATGCTGCACTTCATTTTACATGACTATAATGAAATACCATCGCAATTAACTTACCAGGAACACAGTTTCATCTGGCTCCATTTCTGGAGGTTCCTGTTCAAGGCTAGATGGCCCCACTCCTTTGACCCTTGGGCAGAGACAGCAAATCATGGGAAGGTTGTGAGACAAAGCCCATCACTTACCTTAGGGACCAGGAAACAAAGACAACCTGGAATATAAAGAGACTGGGGTCACCAAGGTCCGTTCCTTAAGGTCCACAGCACCTCCCAACAGCACCACCTGAGGCCAAGCCTTTAGCTCGTGGTCCTGTGGGGACATCTGGTGCTCACAGTAGCAGATACAGATGGGAATGTACATGAACAATGTTCAACAGACCTCGGGACAGCCTGGCTCACCAGGTTTCCATTTACTCTTAGGATCCCCTGTGCTTCCCATACCATGAGTCTGACAGTGACATCAACACAGCAGCTTGAAGACTGAGGATGTCACTGTAAATCACTATTGCCTTGGCATGGGGCAGATGGTATGCCTGTCAATTAGCATCCTGGTGGCCACAGAGATTGTGCTGATGCTGCTTTTAGAACTGTGCTGTCTCACACAGAGCACACTAACCACAGGGACTCTATAAACTCAGATTCAGTTAAATTTTACAATGAACATTTCCTTTGCACTTGGTTCCCATGCTTCATCTCACAGGCCATGTGTGACTAACAGCTGCCACAGGGGACAGCTCAGATGCAGATCTCCTCATCATGGCAGGAAATTCTGTTGGCCAGTGTTGGTCTAAAAGATTCACAAGGTCTTTCATGGAGCTTGATCTCAGAACACAAAACTCTGCAGACACTGGGCATAAGCCTGTCCTTCCTCATCTGTTATATCTGCTGTGGCCTAAAGTCAGCTCTGGAAGGGTTCTGGGACGGTAAGAATGAGGCTACATGAAGTGATCCAGACCAGGAGAACAGGGTTCCAGCCACCTCTGACAGTATGCCCTGCAGCCCTCAGGAGCCTTTGTAAATCCACACCTGTGGCATCTCACCTGGATCACAGCATCCAAATGTGCCCCACTGTCCTAGGACTATTTCCTTTTCTGACTATGAAATTGTCTGTTAATCTTGTGTCTTCAATTGATGTCTAGATCAGAGGAGGGATTATTTTCTGTTCTCTACAGAATCCTTCTGGTGATGGAAGCAATAGAATTAGCTTGATCAGGAAGAGAGAATGACCTCCAGGAAGCCACCTTGCTACCTATCTCTGACCTTGTAGGATACAATACCAATCATCAACCAGTAGGTGTCAGAACCCACCACAATTTGCAAAGAGAATCTTGCTCTTGGAAATGCTAGGTAAGTAAGAGAGTGATACTGTCTTTTACTTACAGGGAGATCCCCAGGCTTGAATGGGGACCCTATGTGGCCAGGAGCATGTGGAGAACATGCCTGGGGGCTGAGGTGTGGACAAATCTCTCTGTGTTGGTGCTTTGAGACTGGATGCCCAGCCCTGCCTTTGCACCCCTCCACCTAGTCACTAAGGCCACTACTTTAGTATTAATAAAACTGTCCCCATTCATATGTTGATGCCTCACCTCATTGTTGGTGTGTTTGCAGAAGTGGTCTATAAGAAGGAATGGAGGTTAAACAAGGTCATCCAGGTGAGGCTGATCTCATAGAAACCCTGTCCTTCTGAATAGACATCCAGGAAGCTCTCTGTCCAGGGAGCCTCTCAATCCCTCTCAGGCCACAAGGAGAAGCCTGTGAGGACAGACAAGAAGGGATCCCTATAAAGAGAGCCTATGAGAGAGGGGTCATCTGCTGCCCCTTTATTTTGGATCTTCAGGCTGCAGAAAATTGAGAAAAAACATCTTTTACTATCTGAGCCACTGAGACCAGGGATATGTGTCTCCCTATGATAGTCCCTGAAGATTACTTCAGAATCTTGACCTTCCCTGAGCAGGAACAGCCTCAGGACAAACCTCATGGACATGGACCTGCCTGGCTTCTCTTTCTTCCCTGCTCCTCTGACTAATGAGGAAGGAGGACCCTCATCCTCAGTGTGTGACATGTGATGCTTCTTTGCACATGATGTTGTAAACCTGTTTGGTCTCTGATCAGAGTCACACCACATGGAGTGAACCCTTGCTTGCTGTTGATAGTTGAGGGTCTTCATGTTACTTCTGACTTAGAGGCTAGTGGAATCCTAAAATGGACCATGTCTCTAGCTTCCCTCCTTCTGTCCCAGAAGAGAGGATCTCTAGCCTCTGCAGTGCCTGCCTCAGGACCAACAGGGTCCCAGCCTGGCAGCAGCAGAAACCAGGCCTGGCTCCCAGCTCCTGCTGGCTCTCACTGCACTGGCCATGGTGCCTAGTGTATCTGGACAGATGCTACTCTGCCAGTAGCTGTGCTCTTTTCAGGGCAAGTGGCTCCTCTGTCACCTCTAAGATATCAATCTCACCCCAGCTCCTATTCCACCAGGAGGCAGCTGAAGGTCTCAGGTTATCCCAGGAGGCAGGCTGGGGACAGCTCTGACAGCCCAATTCTCCGCCCCTCTCTCCAAGTGGCTCTAGACAAATGACCCATCCTTTGAATGTCCCTCATCTGTGAATGGAACACTAAAGATTTCAAGGTTGCCTGCAGCTGGGCCATACCATGGATCATGACCACCTATATTGGAGAAAATCCCCAGGGCTCTTTTATGCACCCCTGAATATCTTAGAATGAAGACTCTAAATAAAATATTCCTGGTAAGTTTTCATTCTTAACTGAATGTCCTCAGTGTCACCTGATCCTCTGAAGCCTGCCTCTGCTCTAGACCAAGCCTCCTCCTGGGCACCACTAAGGCCTACAGTGCAAATGTAAACCCACTACAACTTAGAAGCATCTCTCAAGAACCCAAGTGCCTTTGTCATGAGTGGAATCATCAATGAAAAAGAAGCTGTGTTCCCAAAACTCCATGGGAGGTAGAATCCTGGCTTCGGCCATGCCAGCCATAGTCAATGACCTTCCCATGTTTCTTTGTTCTCTGCCTCTCCTGAGCATCCACATGTGCCTGCCTCTTAATCATTCCAATCAGAGTCGAGTAAAGCCCTCTCCCTTACTGCCCACTTTCCTAATAACTGTCTCATGTCTAGCTATTGTGTGATGTCTTATAGAACATGCCCTGGGACACACCTAGAAGTCTGACCTAAAGTTGACCCTGAGCATGGAAGAAACAAAATCTTCAAACCAACAGAACGTTATACCCATGACTGTAAGCTCCACCCCCTAAAATCAAGAGCTGGGGTGCTGACCATGAAATTAGAACACAGAAAACAATAGTAAAATCTTTCAAAGATTCAACAGCATACAATCAAGACCACCCAGGACATCATGGACTTTCCATAGCCTTTAGAAGCCCACTGCATTGGCCAGCGGGGGATGTAGGTGTGAGCTGTCCTCCTGTCTCCGTGTGGGTTGATCTGCAGTGAAGTCCTTCCCTTTGCTACAACCCCCGGGCATGGTGAGCACGTGCCTGTCTTCTCCACCTGTGGGGCATTGAGCTCTGGCTTGGCATCATACACACTGTGGGCAGATGTGCATTTATTCCACCAGAGAAGCCTCTTTCTATCCACTATGTGCAGCATTAGAAAGTCAATGAGATTACAAATGACCTCAGCTCCTTCAGTCTTGGTTTTCTAAGTCCTGTTTGTTTCAGCTGATTAGGGCTGTCCTAACACAGTATCAAAAACTGTTGGCTTACAACATCAGACAGTCTCTCAGAGTTTTGGAGTACAGAAGGCTGGGTCTCTTTCCATGGGACAGGCCCAGGGCACTGGTGGCAGGGCTTCTGCACCAGCCCACACTGTCTTCACTTTCTGGTGGCTATAGCTCCCCTGGCTGAGGCCACATCCCCGCAGTGACTATGTCCCTGTTCACATGGCCTCCCCTCTTCAAAGTTAGATCTCCTGCTCTCTTATGAGAACACCTTCAGGGCCCATCTGGTGAATTCCAGATCATCTCCCCATGTGAATATCCTCCATCACATGTGCCAGGCACTTTCCATAAAAGGCAGGCCAGCATAGGGGAGGACCTGCCCTGGTGGCCTCTCACTCACCTGAATGGTGAAGAACCAAGTTTCCATGTTCTCACATCATTGTGTCTCCCTCCCTGCACCCTCAGCTTCTCTCCTTCATGGTCACCAGTGACCTCACTTCTCCAAGGGTGTCTGCATCCTGGAGGCGCTCACATAGGAAGAGTTGCTGAATGACCTGCCCTGTCAACATTTCCATACAGAGGACAGACACAACCATATGGCTCTCCACCATGAGGGAGATGTGGTCCTTACAGACGAGAGTCTTGGGTTGTTTCTACCTGGACCCTGGATTGTCTTCAAGGGTGAGTGGCCCTCAGGACTCAGGGAGGGAGCAGGTGACACCTGGCAAAAAGAGGACACACCTCATGGGTGGACATATGTTTTGGGCAAGTGATGTCACTGCACTTCCAAAGTATAAAAAGACTACAATGTTGGCTGTATATTCCTTAGTTAATTTCTTGAAGCAATTGGAAATGTTTTCAGTGTTGAATTAGAATCAGATTTTTAGTGATGGTTCATTTCTTCATCTCATCAGATGGGGAAATCTTTAATATAGCAATGTAATATCTAAAGTTTCTGGTCTGGAATACCAAAATCCAGCACTTGTCCACCCATCCCTCCTGTGCCCTCAACTATCCTGGGGACTGTTGAAGATCAAGGCCCCCACTTAGTTCTTCCTTTACTCCACTCAAGGTAAACTTCAGGGACTCACCGGATTCTCTCCTCACAGATTTCAGTGATGAAGAAGGTCAGTGAGCCCAGTTCTCCTGGGACACCTAGTTGCTGGCCTTCTGTCAGCTTGGCATCTACTTGGGGAACCTGCAGAGCTGCCCCTCGCTGTCATGGCAACAGAGTGCACAGTGACCTCTCTGCAGGTGTCCTGCAGGCTCTGGGTGACCTCACTCTATCTTCTGGAGAGGAGCCTGGGAGCTGGCAGCACCTTTGTCCCACTTAGTGCAGCCTTCAAAGGACCAGAGGCTCATGCATCCCCTGGCCACCTCCAGAGAGGGGCAGGTGGAGAGAGCCTGCCAGCCCTGGAGGACCCTGGAGAGTAGCTCTGCCTCAGGTCATCAGGAATGCAAATGAACTCCATGGCCAGCTGTGCCTATTTAACCCCTGCATATGAGAGCTAATTCCAGAGCACATGGACTTAAAACAGGTGCCCAGCCCCACTGCCTTGTCCTTGGGTCCAGAGCAACAGGTTCTGTGGACACTGCAAGATGAGCCTCCTGGTATAGCTTCTCTGCCTTCTGGTGGTGGGGTTTCAGGGTAAGCACATTCAGGTGGAAGACATTAAGCTTGGAATTCAGCTGTAGGCCTAGAGATACTGTTTGTCAGTGGGCTTTGGCAATGGTGATGTTATATTGTGAGTTGTTTTTACTACTGGGAACCTGAGGCCAAGCCCCAGGGTGACAGAGAGGCAGAAGCAGGGAGCTTTGAACCTGCCTTGGGCCTCTCTGAGGGAGGGGCACTGTTTTTCTAACAATCCTTTGAGAGAAGTAACTCATGGTGCACCCTGGATGCTGTGTCCTTGCAGGCTGCACTGGGAAGATCACCCTGACTCAATCCCCAGAGACCCTGGCAGCCTCTCAAGGTGACTTTGACTCCATTACCTGTAGAAACAGCATGGCAGTAGGTACCTCCATGGCCTGGTACTGACAGAGACTGCTCATCTTTGGGGCATCTGCTAGGGCTTCTGGAACCCCTTCCCGGATCCAGGCAAGTGGTTCTGGTTTTGACTTCTCCCTGTCCATCCATGGAGTGGAAGCTGAAGATGTTGGGGTGTTTTTACTGTCAGCAGCACTTTAGCCAGCCTCTCACAGTGACTGAGCCCAAGCAGAAATGTCCCCTGTGTGCTCCAGACCATGCCCTGGTGCAGACACCTGCTCCCTGAGGAGACTCAGCCTGGGATCTATGAAGTGCCCTTTCTACAGCTCTGCAGGTTCTCAGAGCTGTGCTTTCTGACCTACTGAAGCAGGGGCAAGGGACAGTGTGCAACTCACATTCCACCCCAGGGGAGAGGTGCAGAGGGATTTATGGATGGAGGCTTCCAGGATCAATTACTGCATAATAGAGCCCCTGATCCTCAGACTGCATGATGGTTCATTTCTTCCTGAGAGGCTGTGGCATGGCAGTGGGTCCACTGCAGCTGTGCCTGGCTGTGGAATGCAGCTGTTCACAGCAGGTCTGTGCTGGAGCCTCATGCTGGCCTCATCTACCTGCCTCACAGTTGGAGGTGGCTTTTAACCAGGGTTCCTGGGTACTCCTCTTAATGACAGGCCAGTTGGAGGACTTGTGGGTGACTTCAATTGGTTTTTGTTTATTTGTTTTATTTTGTTATCTGTCAATGTCTCTGAGCTCTTCTGCCCAGCACCAGAGAGAGATCATTCCTCCCCACAAGAAGGAGCCTGCTCACATTCCTAGGCTAGCTCCCTGCTGTGCCAGGGCCAGGCTGCCCACAGGTTTGGTGGTGGGTGTGGCTGTGGGCTATGTCCTTCTCCTCCAGGTGGCCTCTGTCTCTCCAGTGGACAGCCTCAGTTTTCACATTCCAAGGGTAGAAGGTGGTCAATGCTGCAGGGTCAGCCCTGGGTTCTTGGGCAGTGCTTTTGAACATTCTACAGGTTAAACAAGTCCAGAGTTTGGGAGTGCTCCCAATCCTCAATACTTTCTTTGGGGTGGGGGTGTGTGTATGGGGAATGGAACTCAGGGGCACTCAATCTCTGAGCCACATTTCAGCTCTGTTTTGTATTTTATTTTGAGACAGGGTCTCACTGAATTGCCTGGTGCCTCACTTTTAATGAGGCTGCTTTAAAACTTCCTCCTGCCTCAGCCTCCAGATCAGCTGAGATTACAGGCATGCACCTCTGTGCTGGGAAAGAAGAATGAATGTTATTTAAATATTTGACAGGCTGGGTATGTAGCTGGGTGGTAGAATACTTGCCGGCATGCAAGAGGCCCTGCGTTCTATCCCAACAGTGCAAAATTTAAATATTTCATAAAATCAATAGTGAAGCCATCGAATTCTGAGATATTCTTTAACAGATGATTTCTTTTCCTCCTTCTTTCCCTTCCTTCCTGAAGTTTTAGGAATGGATCCTGGGCCTGTCATGCACAAGCCAAGACCTCTGCCACTGAGCTCCACCCCAGGGCTTCAGGGGAGTCTTGGTTACTTACTCTATCTCCTTCTTTATATTGCTCTATTCAGATTGTCTGTTTCTCTATGACTTAGTCTTGTTGGTTGGTTCTATCTAATTCTTTATCCGTTTTTTTCTAGATTATTCTATTTATTGGCAGAAAACTGTTCATTCTAGTCTCTTATGATCCTTTAAATGGCTGTTACTAGATCTAAATTTTCTTTTATTTCTAATTTCATTTGAGACTCTTTTTAATTTAGCCTAGTCAACAATCTTCCAAATATATCTATCTTTTCCTAAACCAATATTTAGTTTTGCTTCTTTTCTATTGTTGTTCTCATCTCTATTTTATCCTGATGTTTGTTACATCTGTTCTTCATGGTAACCCTGGGCTTAGCTGGTCCATCTCTTCCACCTCCCCTAGGTGTAATGCTAGCTGTTTGGACATCTCTCCTTCTTCAATGAAGGAACTATTGCTGTAAACCCTCCTCTTTGAACAGCCATTGATTCACCCCATAGGCTTGGGTGTGCTGTTAGTATTCTCATTTGTCTCAGCACAACACTTTTATTTCATTTCTTCTTTGACCATTTGGTACTTCAGACCCATATTTTAAAATCTGCACCCATTGTGATTTTCATACAATTCTTATGTACTGAGTTCTAGTTTTATGGCATTGTGTCAGGAGAAGACACTTGGTGATTTCAGTCTTCTTAAGTAACCATGACGTGTTTACTGGTCTATCATAGGCTCAGGAGAATAGTCCATGTTTGATTGAAAAATATATGTGTTTTGTTGCTGTAGGAAATGAGGTCTGATAGATGTCCATTGGGTTCATTTGTCTATAATGGTTGTTCCTGTCTATTCACTGCTGAAAGTAGGGGACCCATGTGCCCTGATATAATTGTATTGCTGTCTTTATTTCCCTGTGGATCTATTAATGTTTGATTTCTATAATAAGGTCCTCCAATGTTGGGTGCATGTACACTCATAATCCCAGCTTCTTGATGAAGTGGCTCCAGTGTCTTTTGTAATGACCTTTCCCTTCATTCCCTGTTCAGTTGTGTGCTGAAGTCTAGTTTATCTGCTGTGACTTCAGTGATCCTTGCTCTCTTCTGGTTTCTGAAGACTGCTTTCTGAGAAGAGTAGCTACAGGAAAGTGCATTTTAACCAAAATAATTATGATCCTCAATAGCTCTTTGAGTTCAGGTTGTGTAAATTAGTGTAACTAAAAATAATGATGGGTTACAGTACAAAAGCAGAACCATATTGATAGGTGATGTAAAATATATTAGTTTTCAAATTTACTAATAATTTTTAGTTAAGAAATATCTCAGTGTAGTTGGAGGAAGGAGAATCAGAAGGCAGAGTGACCACAGAGTTTCACTGTGAGGACAGAAAGAAAGTGCTCTCAGTAAGCATCCAAGAACCCTCTCAGGCAAAGAAAACACACCCTAATGTATGACAGTGCTATCAGAAAAAGGGTCAAAAAATGATATAGAAAACATGAAAAAGTTAAGAAACAAAATCCATTAGCTCCAAAACAAGGATCACACTGGCCATGAAAATATGCTTCAATAATGTGGGTCTTTTCTGGTGCACAGCACCCCCAAGAGGTATGCTATGGTTTTACCCCAAAAAATCCCCCTGCCCAGGGCAGCTAGAGTCTCTTCTAAGTGATACACCAACACAGAGCCATTTTTTTTTTGTCATTTCTAGTAGATGATATTCCACATGATTTGGGGAGAAGGATCACATGTTCATATTAAATTTAAGTTCAGAGATCAAGTAGCTTCTTTTGTTTACTCTTTCTTAAAAGGAGGATGCCTCATTCTAACTAGAAAATCTTAACACCCTCAGTACAAATAGAACCAGAATAATTAGGGAAGTTTTTTCTCTCCCAAAGCCAAGAAACTCCTCTGGGACTACATGTGGACACCAGCAGGAACTGAGCCCCCAGAACACCAGATCTACAGCTGCCAGGCTCGGTTTGCCCCACCCTTGCTTGATCTGCATGTTCCCCCAGAGCCCATTTCTGCTTCTCAAAGTTCCTGTGAACAGGCCTATTGGTGAACATGGGAAGCAGGAGCCTCAGGCAGGGCCCTTCTAGCCATGGGTGACCTGGCCACGCTCTTCTACCTTCTGCTACTCTAGCATCCAGGTGAGGGGGGAGCACAGGGAAAAGCCTGAGCTGATGGAGTTCTGTCCTCCTAGTGTGAGATGTTCCCAGGGTTATTTGCATATCTGGCCCACAGTGCTCTGAGGCTAGGGGACCAGGACAGCCAGGTCTGCTGGAGGAAATGGAGTGGGACACAATTGACAACAGAAATGCTGTTTCTTCTTTCTCAGCTTCCAGTGGTACCCCAGGTCTGATACAGTCACCAGTCTCCCAGACTGTGTTTCCAGGAGAGAGCACCTCCATCACCTGCACTGCCAATGAGAGCATCAGTGACTCTCTAACCTGGTACCAGCAGAGACCAAGCCAGGCTCCCAAGATTTTCATCTATGAAGCTGATAAGTGATGATCTGGCATCCCAGATAGCTTTGCTGGGGTACAGTCTCAGACAAAATTCACTCTCAAAATCAACAGAGTAGACGCTGAGGATGCTGCCAGCTCTGACTGCCAGCAGGACTCTGAAGTCCCTTCCACATAGGTACAGCTCCATGCACAAACCCTCCTCTCACGGATGGTACAGGGAGGTCACATGGTGTCACCAGCTGCCATCTTCCACAGGGCATGCTCAGAGGCACAGGGTCTGGTTGGCAGCATTGGCCGGGTTCATGGTAAAGGCCTGAAAGGGACTTCAGACTTCTGAAAGCAGACTGTTCCACTACCACCACCATGGGGGACACTGACAAGGAGCACAGCACTCCACAGCCAGTGGCCAGGGACTGAGATTTGGAGAGTGCTGGGTGTTGAAACCACACTAAGGGCTCACGTGTCTACTGACTGACCTCTAGTAATCCTGTACAGAGATGGCTTTGGAGGTTCTCAGAGCTCAGCTTGCTTCCTGTGTTTGCAGGAGGAGATGGAAACCGATTTTGAGGCTCTGGCTCCATAACACCCACTCAGGCCTTTATTTAAAGCCAGATGCAATTAAATCCAGAAAATCACATGTGTTGCTAGTAAGTGAATGTAAAGTGACCAGCTGGGTGAACATGAACTTCCTGCACCCCTTAGCCAATGCCTCGTGGGTGATACAGATGTCCTAGCCCCTCACATGTCCTCCTGCTCCTCCCACTCACCCACCCACTTCCAATTCCCATCAACACAGGTCAGATCTCCTGGAACTTCCTGTTAGTGGACCTCCTGGACATTCCCTTTGGCATCTTGCTCCTTTTTATCAACAGGTTCTTGAAATTCAACTGTGTGATGGGCGAGGATGCAATTGGATCCCTTTCACTGAGGACAGTTCTTTATTATATATGAACATGTTGTCATTCCTCATGTTAATGATTTGGCTTAGTTCTGACACTGTTGGTAATTTTTTAGGGACATTCTGTCAACATCCCTTGTAGATGTGTGCATTCACTTCTCTTGGGTATATTCCTAGGAATGAGAGTGGTGAGTTAGAGAGTTGGTTGGCACAGTTTAGCTTCAGTGAACACTAAAATAAAATTGTGATATGTTTTCTAAAATACTGAGCATGTTTGCAATCTCCTGACCTGCTCAAACGTTCAGCTGCTATAGAACCTTCCCAATAATATTTTATTGTGTTAGATTTTGTGAAATTGTGTTCATATTGGTAGATCTTGAAAGGGTAATGTGGTTAAAATATACATTTCTTTGATGAGGAATGATACTGAGTAATTTTGCATATGTGTTTTGTTTAGCCATTTAAGTAACTTTTTAAAGAATGGTTAGTGATCAAATCAAAACATACAAACATTTTGTTTTTCTCCATTTTTAGTAGCTCTTTTTACATCTTGAAAATTATGTCTTGTCAATGTATAAGCTGGAGTTCTCCAGAGAAACAGAATACATGTGCATGCACACACACACACACACACACACACACACACACACACGTGCATACGTGCATACACATAGACATGCATATAGATTTAGGAGTATATATCTCTATCTATCTATTATCTATCTATCTACATTATTATGTTATATTGGGTCACAAGATCATATAGGCTGAAATGTTCCCCAATGGCTGTTTTCAAGTAGCAGAACCATGAAAACCAGTAGTTTCTCCGTTCAAGAATCTGGAAATCTCCTAAGGAGAAAATACAATATAGTACATGTTTGAACCTTAGGTCTGAAGGCCCCCAAGGGTGCCTTGGTGCTGGGTTAAGTTCACATTCAACAGCAGAGAATCCTGAGGTTTAATGCCTTCAGGGAACAGTGGTACAGTGGACTAGTTATATGGTAAGGAGGAGAGATGGAAATAGAAAAGATGAGAGCTTCTCCTATTTTGTCTTCTCATTCAGGCTGTTTTTTCTCTACTCACTTTCCTGAACCACCTGCCCATCATTTCTTGGAACACACTCACCCTTGGAACACACATGAGAAATGTGCTTTACCTATGCTTTAAGCATCCTTCAATCCATTCAGGTGACACATTATTTGAAAACCACAGTTAGTAAATATGCATTGGGTTATCTTTTCCCAGTCCATCACTTGTCAATTGGCTTTCTATGTCTAAATTTTAAAATATTTTATTGACAAGCAAAGTCAAACCTTTGTATTCTGAGTTGCTGCATCATTGGATTCAATCAATCATAGATTGAATATACACTGAATTTATACCAACATTTTTTGATATTAGCCCCTAAACAATATAGTGTAACCATTATTTACATAAAGAGATGATTTAAAATGTATGTAGTGTGAAATTTTCTCCATCACAATAATTAGTCCATCAGCTTTAATTTCACTCTCACAGTCTCAAAACATGTACAAAATGTGGACTTCTTTGCCAGAGAACAACACAAGTCACCTCTATTCCAATTTCCAATAGTCTACTTTCTCTGAAAATGCATGAGCCCAGTCTTTACAGTCCACAGTTCTATCAGCATTCTGGTCTTTTGAGCTTTCAGCAGACTCACCCAGTAAACTCTGCTCACAACAATCTAAAGCTTTTCCAACTTGCAACTCTAAAATTTTCAAATTTCTGTCCACAAGTTCCAAATATTTTCAAATAATCTAAAACACTTGACCAGGTTAGTCACAAAAATGACCCCCATTTTTGGTACCAATTTCTGTTTTAGTCAACCCAAACATTTCATTGCTGTGACCAAAACACCAGACAAGACAACACAGAAGAGGAGACGTTTATTTTGACTTGTGGATTTAGAGGATTCAGTCCATAGATGTCTGACTCCATGGAGCTGGACCTGTGTTGGGGAAGTACATGTTGTTGGAATGGTGTGGAGGAAGACAACAGCTCAGGACATGGCAACAAGGAACATGGGGAGCACCTCTAACCAAGATTAAACCCAAAGTCAAAAGTCACATCTCCAGGGACCTACTTCCTCCAGCCACACTTTACCTACCTACAGTTACCACCATTTAATTCACACACATGGATTTATCCACTGACTAGGCTAAGGCTCTTCTAACCCCACAATTTTACCTCTATGCTTTCTTTCTTTGTCTCACATATGATCTTTTGGGGGACACCTCATATTTAAATTGTAACAATGACATTACTAGGCTAAGGCTCTTCTAACCCCACAAGTTTACCTCTATGCTTTCTTTCTTTGTCTCACATATGATCTTTTGGGGGACACCTCATATTTAAATTGTAACAATGACATTGAGCACCTTCAAGTATGTGTTGATTACTTGCACATCTTCTTTGGAAAAATGTCTGCTCAGGTCATTGGTCCATTTTTATTTGTTGTTGTTGTTGTTGTTGTTTTGTTTTTGATTTTTGCTATTGAGTTGTGTGAACAATTTACATATCTTGGATATTAACTCTATTGAGTTTATTTTGTTTGCAAGTATCGTCTCTCATTCTCTAAATTTCCTCTTTCTCTTATTATTTCCTTTGCTGAAGAATTTTTTAGTCCCACTTGTCAATGATTGTTTTTGTTGCCTGTGCTTTTGTTGTAACATCTGGGAAGTCACTCATACATCAGTGTCAAGGATCTTTCCTCATACATTTTCTTTTAGGTTATACAGTTTCAAATCTTTTATTTACATCTTTAGTTCAATTGAGTTCAATTCTGTATGTTGTGTTGCACAAGGCTCAGTTTCATTCTTTGAGTGTGTGTGTGCATTTTTCCCCAAACTATTTATTGATGAGACTTCCTTTCCCTGTGTGTGTGTTCTCAGTGCTTTTGTCAACACTGGTGGGCCATTGACATGGGGGCTTATTTCTGGGTCTCAGTTTAGTGCCACGGGTCTATGAAGCAGACTGATTTCCCAACACCACAGGGTTTCCATTACTCCACTGTTGCAGTACAGTTTGAAATCAGGAAGTGGGATCTGAAAAGACATTGCTTCCAGGTTCTTCTTCTTTCTTGAGATTGCTTTGGCTCTTTAGGGTCTCTTGTGACTCCACACAAATTTTACATTAAAAATACCTTTTGGGCTTTGGATAAGGATTGCATCAAATCTCTATATCACATGTTGTAATTTGGGCATATTTCAATTCACCAGCATGGGATAGCCAATTATTATTATTATTTAATATTTTTATTTGTAGATGAACACACTTTCTTTCTTTATTTGTTTATATTGTTCTGAGGATTGAACCCAGTGCCTCACACATGTGAGGGAGGTGCTCAGCCACTGAGCTTCAGTTATTTCTGTCTTTGATAATTTCTTTAATGAGCTATAATTAAGTCTAATGTATCAATGTTCTTCTGTGATGCTTCTATACACATGTTTTCTGTTTAAAACATTACCTGCTTTAGGATGGACATCATCCTCAACTTTCCCTAGAAACTGCATTAATTTAGATATTACCTGTGGACTCTGATCCTCTGTTAATTCACAGGTTTAGTGATAAGATATGTGTGAGAACTTTTTTCTAAAGTTTATTTAATTTTATTTTCATATACAATTGCTCATGCAAATTTTTGAAAAAAGGAAAAGAAATTTTTATATCCCTCTTTATTACTTTGTTAGAAATCAGATGACACTGTACATGTGAGTACTTATGTACTCTCAGGGTTTTTTTTTTTTTTTGTTATTGTTTTTGTGTATCCACTGTAGTTGTCTCTAGAGTGCACTCTTATTGAAGATCTATAAGACTTTCTTTTCTTTCTTTCTTTTTTTTTTTCCTGCTGTGCTGGGGAACAAACCCAGGCACTCTATATTCTAGGAAAATGTTCTTAGATGTTCTATCACTGAGCTATATTCCTAATAATAGGTTTAAAATCAGAGATTATTAATATTTTTCTCCTTTAAATTTTCTGTGGTCATACCAAGGCACTTTAAATTTCCTTATAAATTCTATCATAGGTTCATCCTTTTCAGTGAATCATTTGTAGATTTTGATTTGAATGGGGTTTGTATGTTTGTTTGTATGTGTGTGTTTAAATTCTGGGTTAAATGCAATCTTAATATCATCAAGTTTTCTACTTTATGAACATGATAAATTCTTTGTTTATACAAATCTTCTTTAATCCACAACATGTACTGTATATACTGAAAATGAGTCCAGAGACTTTGTAAAAGTAGAGATTTTTAGTTATATCTTTAAAAATATGTACAAATTTTGTTATTAGTATATAAATATATTTTATTTTATTTTTCTTTCAAAATGAGTGACTTTTATAACTTTATTTGCCTTGTGGAATTTGGTAGGACCTCCAGTGTAATGAAAGTGAAAAAATGGACACTTTAAAAATCAATCTAAAGGAGAGATAATGAATATTTACTCACTGATCACCATGTGAGTTGGCACCTTATCAAGTGTGTAAACAGAGCCTTCCACGATTGTTAAGGGGAACACCTGAGCATCTCTTGATGGGTATGTTGTGCTTCCCCACAACTCTGTAAACTTTGGGGGTTAGGAGAGCCTTAGCCTAGTCAGTGGGTAAACTCATGCTTGTGGATTGAATGGTGGAAACTGTAGGCAGGTAAGTTGTGCAGCCCTTACACCAACAGCTCTTCCTGGTAGTTGTGGCTTCAATCTAAACAGTTCAGGTCTTCCTATAGCATCTAACACAGAACCCACGGGGCTCTGGATTCTGTTGATTATGGTCTCCATGCTGACAATGCTTATCATCATCCTAAGAAGACTAATTCAGCAAGGACCTACTGCTCCTGTTTCAGGGTTTCTAGATCAGGTTCCTGGGATTGTACATAAATAAAATGAAACCGATTTGGATGCAGTTCCTTGCTGGCCTAGCATATGAGAGACTCTGTACAGATCAACAGAACTGACAAAGTAACAAACACAACCTTAAAATCACACATTTAACCAAAAGTCAAGACATATCTATGTGCAGACATATACTCATACTAGAGATGCAGAGTAAACCCTTGTAGATCCATATAATTTATCTCCTAAATATTACATATGTGGCATATAATATTCCATTCAATCATTTCTAAGCAATTTGGACTCTGGCTGATATGGGGCTCTGGTGGGTCTTTGGAGACCCTCCTCTCAGGTCCCCCCTGGATTTCCCTGCTCCAGCCCTGCCCTCAGAAGGAAAGTCCCTTCTCTTCCTAGTGTATCCACCCCACTGTGCACACTCAGGCTCACACAGGAGACCTTGCACGGGACTGACTTAAAGACCTCCTCTGTCACAATCATCATGCAGAAGGAAATACATATCTGAAGTGGCCCTTAACCACCTGAGGATCAGCTATCTCTCTGGAGGCCAGTTTCGGTCTCTACAGACACATGGACCTTCCATGGTCATGTGGCCTCCAGGCCTCAGAGAGGGTTTACATGGCCCTGGCTCAAACAGTTCCCACCTGTGCTTTGCATCCTAACCCTTCAGTTCACTGTGGACAATAGAGTGGGTGAGGGTTGAAGGACATGAGTAAATTTCCCAAACTACAGGAGTGTCTCCCTTGGTAAAGATAATGGATTATTTTGGAGCACCTTAAGAATGTATTTTCTGGGCATATCCTAGTTCAAGGGTTTGAGGACATTCCTGAATTATGAATACCATGGACACTTTGGCTAAAGTAAATATCCTTTCACATGAAGCTTCCTTGCACACATCCATGTTTCCCAGGTAAGTGGCAGTAGGTCTGGGCCTGAATCATGACTCTCAACCCCAGTGAGGAGCCTGGGGGTGCTGCACAGAACTTCTGTGGGTGGGACACTCACTGGGTACTGACATTGTAGAGCAGACCTAGCAGCAACACTTAGGTAGGATCAGCCCTCTACTCACTGGAAGTGTAACCTCCTTTATAGGTATTGCTCTGAGTAACCAGAAAGAAAAATTTGAGGGCTAATCATGATGTCCCTAACAACCTTTTTCAGTGACCAAGAACCCAGAGATACTGAAAGTCATCATGGCTAGCTAGAGTGGCCCATGGTCCTCTACACCCCTCAACTGGATCCTAGAGGAGCAATACCTATACAGGAGAGCCCCTGTCTCTATCTCTGAGAGCTGAACTACAGGCTGCTCCTCACAGGTCCTAGAATGTTACCTTTCAGATGCTCCAGACAGCCTGTGTCCCCAAATGATGCAACTTGTGAACCAAAGAAAATGGCTTGGGCTGTTGTTGCTCTAACAAGACAACTGCTCTTGCCTCACCCTGTGACAACTGGGCCTGGCCAGACATTACCTGGTGAACCTGAAGAACTTCCCAAGGGACTCTGTGACCTCTTCTGTTCAATTTTCTCTCTGTGTGAGATGCTGTGTTGAGAAGGTTTCTGTGGCTGTCCTACTGTAGGGGTGTAGGTCATTTTGGGAGTGATTTCCATCCCTTAATGATAGGATTCTATACCATCCCAACAAATAATGCATGTGAAGTTGTGATCACTGTCAGATAGAGAATGCAAGTGGATTTTGTAAAAGCAAGGAATGGCCTGGTGCAGAAGGACAAAGGAAGTTGTCCCCACTGAGGGGATTGCTTTTTAGCAGGTCTGAAAATGTCACCAGAAACAAGAAAGAAGGAGTGGCATAAGCCTGGAATGTAACTGCTGCCTGGGTATTTAAATAAAAACTGATGTGTGTCAGGCTGGGTCTCCATTTGCTCAGTCCAAACCAACTGTGTCCCCAGAGGCCCCAGAGGCAGAAGGGTCATCATGCTGGGTCTTACTCTGAGCAGGGAACAGTCAGTGCTCAGCTTCCAGGTAAGTCATTTTCCTTGTCACTGAGGATCAGAGCTGAGAGACCCCAAGTTCTCTTCCAGCAGGTCAGGCTGACCTAAATACTCTGGTGTGGTTAGGTGAGTGAGGTGACCTTGGACTAGGCAGGAAATAGAAATACCTATTCTAAAATATTTTTGAATAATAAAAAGTAAAAAAAAAATATAGTGAGAGTCATTTATTGAAGGAATCAAATATAGTCATGTTCTTCAGAGAATTCAAAGATATTTTTAATTTGTGAAAAATAGATAATATTCTTAGATACAGAATAAAAATTAATAGACTTTTTGTTATATATATGTTTTGGATTATGTTGATATATGTATTTTTTTCTTTTTCTTTCTTCTGTTTTTTGTTTTTGTGGTTTGTGGTGAATTGAAATCAGAACCTCTTACATGCTATGAAAATGTTCTATTACTGATCTACATCTGAACCTATAGCTAGAAACATTTTCAAAGAATTTTTAAAATTCTAGAATATTCTGTTGCTACCCAGTGATCATAATTGGGTGGGTCTCTAAAGTGAGAAGGTCATAATCAACTCTAAGGACAACAAAGGAGATGGTGACTAGTCATACTGTCCCAGTGCACACAGCAGGCAGGACTGGATCAAGGGGTCCTGTCAATCAGCCTCCTGCTCTGCAGCCCAACTCAGTTATGAGCAGAGGGTCAGGTGTCCTTACACCATCTACACTCCCAACAGTGGTGAGGCTGGGGATGTGCTTTCTGCTCTTTGTGAAGTCACCCCAATCCCCACAGAGTCACAGTCCCAAACAAAAAGCCAGGCCCTCTGTTGGAAGGTGGATGTCCTGTGTTACTGTGCTACTCTTCATGAAATTTACCTCAAGCTCATTCCAGGAGACACAAACCTCTGACTCCCCTCAGAATTTATCTCCAGGGTCTGGGAATATCTTCAGCACTGGTGCAACTTGTACTTTTTATGGGATGTAGACAAAAGACACTATTCTGTTTTTTGCCTCATTTTTGATGATAACTGAAGGCCTGAGACTCTATATGTCCCATATTATCCTATGCAGGAAATTTTTGTGTCTGTAATCCAGGGTGCCATGAAAGATCAATAATTTTGGTTCATAATAGAACGCTTTTTTTTCAGTGTAAGAGGAAAACACTCCTTGGACAAACAACTAGTGGCATCATTTTTGTGTCATAGCCCCTGGTTTTTTCATGATGTTACAATTTCTTCCCTGGGTCTTCATTATCTTTCAGCTTAAAAAATCTTGTAGGATGACACTCCACACCCTCCACCTAGGCTGTCACATGAGCAATATGGAACCTGGATCGGCCCAGGTGCTGTGTCTCCACAGGGGCCAAGCGAGAAAGAAGCAGCTGTGATGATTAACATTTCCTATAACTTTTAACTGTAAAGTCAAAATTTAATGTAAACTAATTAATGTTTTCTCCATGTTGCTCAAATTATTACAAAATTTCAAGAAGGAGAAGAGAGTTTATTTTCATTTTTATGCTCATAACTAATCCCTCCTGGGAAATTGACATAACACACATTAATGGGTCCAGGATAATCAGAGCATCTTTGTCTTTGAAAACTAGAGTAATTTTCTGAATAGAAATGATGCCAATGAGAAAACTTAATAAACAGGCTTTTATTACTTAACTTTCTCCTGTTTTCTTTTGACTTTCTGTACAGAAAACCTCTTATTGATCTTTTTCTCGAAAACTGACCTATATCCAGCCTGCATCATCTCTCACCTGTACGACTAAAATTTTTGTAATTCTTGAAAGTTCTTCACCACTACCGTGTGTATCTCTAGTACATGACCTTAAGAGGAGAGAGATTGGCCATGGGAGGGTGGAAATCCACAATTAGATGTCCAGAAGCAGCAAAGATGGAGTAACTGCACAGCTTACTGTACCTCGTGTTGCAACTATAACCCTGGGATGAATATAAGGGTGAACTGCCCGAGTGTGCTGCAAAGAAAACCGGGGCCCTGGGTGTAAAAGGGAAGGAAAATGAGAACAACCTACAGCTGGTGAGCTTCTGAGAGAATGCAGCCATGGTCACTGGTTGTTCTTTGTTACAGTGGACAAACTACCCCTCCCAAAAAAACAAGAGAGACTCTCCTTCCAGCCGTAGGACTAAAGAAGAGCTACTGAGGGATGAAGAAGTGATCTCACTCATTTTTCAAGCTTCCCTTACCTTTTCTTTTCGGTAATTATCACAGAAAAATAGCATAGATTTTTCAAATCAAAATTATTTATTAGGAACTAGAGGGTTTCAGAATGGACTGAAGTTCAGACTCAAGAGAGTCTTGTGAGCAATATGTATTCTCCATGTACAAAGTTACCTGATAGATCAGCATTCTCCAACTTAGCATAGGGCATTTGCATTTTAAAAGCACCCCAAGTGATTCTTCTGTTGTATAAACATGAGTCAGCAAACTAGAATTTGAAAGAAGCATTTTCAACACATTTCCATATATCTATATCTATATCTATATCTATATATCTAGATAGATAGATATATGCCACATGCCAGCCCTTTTTTATTTTTTTATTTTGAGGCAGCATCTTACCAATTTGCTTAGAGCCTCTTAATGTTGCTGAGGCTGGCCTTGAACCTATCATCTTCCTGCCTCAGCTTCCCAAGTAAATGGGATTACAGGCATGCACCCCATGTCGGACTCTATCTACTGATATTTTCAACACAGTTAATTACTTAGAACAGTGCTGCACACATAGGAGATCATTCTGTGATTATGTGTCCTAGAAACTAGTAAGACCAGGCAAAATAAAGGTGGAAAACTGACCACAGGTCTTGAATTTCAAGTCTGGATGTGACCTATGATTGACAGACAAGACACAGGCCTGTGGCACTTGTGCACACAGTTAACATAGCAGGCTGAGGGCAGTGACAGAGAGCACCACAGGCTACACCCACTGAGAAGGCCTTCGCAGAGGAAGTGGGACATGAGAATACTTGTGACCTAGAGGAATTGAAAGGAGGAAAAATCCAATTCTGAAACAGAGCATAGTGCAAATGCAAAACTCAGATCAGAATCGGCGGACTGGAGGGGCTGCTGAACAGGGGTGGTTAGAGAGGCCGACTAAGTCTGGTGGAGACAGCTGGACAATAAGGTCCTGTGCATTGAGCCTGGGGGAAGCTCTCAGGTGAGGGAGCCATGGGGCAAGGTGACATCACCAAGAGCAAAATGTCAAGGGCAGCAGCGTCATCAGGCACAGGAGAGGAATTGCTCTATCATGGCCTGAGCACCCTGGTTCTGGGCCACGAGATGTATTGGGAGCCTCACACTGACCAGAAATGTGAATCCAACTGGATGGAGAGGTCAGGGAGGCAAACATCCTGGACACCTAAGAGCAAGTTCCTGACAGTCACCACAGAGGTGCAGGCCAAGGCTTTTTGGTGCTCCACACTCAGGGCGGCTGCTCTACTCAATCTTCCCCAGAGTTTCACATTGTCCCACAACTGTGCTGGAGATGAGGCTTTGATACAATGATGAGAAACAGGGCTGAGCAGGAAGGAAGCAGTGTGTGCAGCCGAGACTCGCTGACCGAGGCCCTGGGGAGGATGTGTGTAGGAAGCCAAAGCACTGTGGCAGGAGCAGAGAGCACAGGTGAGAGCAGGAATTGTCCAGGTCCTCAGCCTGGGGCTGCTGATGGTGAGAGTGAAATCTGTCCCTGTCCCACTGCCACTGAACCTGCATGGGGCCCCAAGGCCCTTGGTGGATGTCTCCAGTTAGGGTCAGGTCTCTGCTCTTCCTAGTCCAAGGCTTCCTTCTGGTTGGACACAATACTGGCCGGAGGGGCTGGGCTTGAAGCTCAGAGGTAAGCGCTCACCTAGCATCCATGAGGCACTAGGTTTGATCCTTTGCATCACATAAAATAAAATAAAGACATGTGTCCACCTATAAATATTGAAAATAAAAATCCTGGCTGGACTTGCTACTGATGGTGACCTGATCTTGGGCAGGTACAGCCAGGGAGCCTGGAGACTGATCATCACAAGGTACCCACAGGTCCCTGCAATCAAGAATGTACAAGGACCACACACCAACTACCAGTGTATTAAAATATTTCTCAAGTGTAGATTTTTCTCATTCTTAACAAAGAATTGGGTTGGTTTATATGATTTTTCTTTGTGCATGTTGCAGTCACTGTATACTTTTGTAAGGATCACACTTGTGTGAACCTCTCAGCTGAGCCCCAGAGCACCAAGCAGAAGAGGATCTGGGCTATGTCACCATCTTGCTGGTGCTCATCATCTGTGCTCAGGCCCCATCTCCAGGGAAAATGTATTTACAGAGCTCTGAGCAGCTGGCCTTGAGCCCCCAGGGCCCTGCCAAACACCAGAGTGTCAAAGCAAAGTTCACCTGTGGAGAAGCCAGAGGACAGGTGTAAGAGAGGACAAAATTAGGCCAGAGACAAAGGAGAAGGATCACTTGACAAGAAAATGACAAGAAATCCAGGTACAGCTGCAGTTTTCATCAACCTTCCCAAATGACATGTTCTCACAAATGTCCGCTTTCAACTCTGCTGCAGTTGGGAGAAATGAGTTATTTTACATCACACTCTCAGTGCAGGTGAGTACAAACTTCCAAACATTATTGAAACATTTACATGTGATGTCGGTGCATGGAATATGCTCCTGTCACTGGACACAATAAGGGCAGAGAGCACAACTTCTGTCTCTGTCCCAGGTCTCTTCTGAACTTCAAATACACAATTCAAGTTCCTCTTTGGCCACTAGAAGGCACCAGGTCACCTCCACCCAGCCCTCTGGTGCTGAGAGAGAGAGAGAGAGAGAGAGAGAGAGAGAGAGAGAGAGTCAGTCCACCTGCCAGATATAAAATACATACCCTAAAGACAAGCCCTCAATGACCCACCTCCTCTGGCCACACCCTACCAGCCTACAGTTACCACTCAGTTAATCTCAACAGAGGATTATTTCACTGATTGGCTTAAGAGCCTCACAACCTAATCATTTCTCCTCTAAAACTTCTTGCATTGTCTCGCACATGAGCTTTTGGGAAACACCTCATATCCAAATCATCATGATACCCTTGTTCAAAACCAGTCCCCAGCTGTCATCCTCACCTACCCCTCCTTGACCCACTCTCTTTAACATACCCACCACCTGATCCACTCTGACACCCCTGTTTGGCCACCATGATATCTGTCTCCCTGCATGGGTGTCTTTCTCATCATGCCTGGATGTCTCCTTCGCAGGGGACTCCTATCCCTCTTAGTGTACTCCTTGTCTCACCCCTCTTGGACACCCACATCTGGACAAAACTACCACTCCTCCATGTGGGGATACCCTCAGGACCCCACTGAGACTGCAAGTCCCCATGCAGGCTTAACACACCCACATGTTTCCCTTGCACCCTGCCTAGTCCCCACTGTTCTAAACCAGGCACTGAGAACTGAGTTCTCTTAGGAGCTGACTGACATTTGAGATGTGGAATATGCAGTTTAGGAAACACAGCAGAATATCAGTGGCAATTGGAGGACATAGGATGTCTACTTCTGAAGGCAATGACTTGGTTTGCCAGAGTAGAGAGAATAGGAGTAATGCTCTGAGTAGCCAGGGAATACAAGTCATGCACATATATCATCTTGAGCTGAGCTAGAGAGGAAGCTCATGCTCCTCAGATGGGAAAGAAGATACTCCCTGGCTTTGGGTGGAAGTAGTTGGACAGAGCATTCATAAATGGAGGAAAGCAACTTTCTTAGCTGTAGTCATGAGATTGAATAAAAGCAAATGACACCCTCCATTATAAGGTGTGACTCCCCATGTTTTCTTATTGACTCTCTACTTCAAATCATGAGTATTGGGGAATGAGAGCAAAGGGAAAGCTTCTCTGTGTCAGTGGTTTCTGTAAGTGCAATGGAAAGTAGCTGGTAAACTGTCCTGCAGTGTCTGGGATTGTATCATCATGGCCAGCCCCTGTCATAGATGAAAGAAAACAAGTTCAGCCAGGCTCTGAACTTGGAAGAGATCAAGATAACAAGCCTCTCAGGGGTACTTGACAGAGGTAGTCTTGTGGCCCCAGATAGAAGCAGAGTATCTGTGTTGCCCTGGAACAAGGGGGTGGTGATGGTTCTGTGCTGAGTGACTGAGAGAAGCAGCCCTGCAGCTGTGCCCAGCCTGCCCAGCCCTGCTGATTTGCATGTGCCCACAGCACAGCCCACTGCCCTGAGGACTTCTTAAGAGGCTTCTCACACCCTGTGCAGGAGTCAGTCCCCATCAGGACACAGCATAGCCATGAGGGCCCCTGCTAAGCTCCTGGGGCTCCTGCTGCTCTGCCTTCCAGGTAAGGAGGGGCAGCACTTGGTATTATTCAGCCCTGTGTGGTGTATGCTAATGGGATCTTGAAGGAAATCCTCTTATAACATTATTAATTGTGCATACATTTCTTTTCATGTGTCTTATCTTCAGGTGTCAGATGTGACATCACAATGACCCAGTCTCCATCCTACCTGTCTAAATCTCCAGGAGAAAGAGTCACCATCACATGCAGGGCAAGTCAGGGCATTAGCAGTAACTTAAACTGGTACCAGCAAAAACCAGGTCAGTCTCCTAAGCGTCTCATCTATGGTGCATCCAATCTGCAATCTGGTGTTCCCTCAAGATTCAGTGGCAGTGGATCTGGGACAGATTTCACTCTCACCATCAGCAGCCTGGAGCCTGAAGATGTTGCCACTTATTACTGTCTACAAGGCTACAGTTCCCCTCCCACAGTGATACAGGCCATGACAAAAACCTCCCAGGGAGCAGAAGTGTGAGGCTGGGCTGCCCCAGCTGCTCCTCCTGCTGCCTCCAACTGCTGAGGGCACTGCTCAGAGGCAGCTGGGCTGTGAAGGGCACTGGGAGGTTTTGGTAGAAGGAACCAAGATCTCTTCTGAAGCTTCACTCTTTCTTCTGCTCAGCACTAGCAGGCAGGCATGGAAATGCATCACCTTCTTTAATAAAGGACATGGATCACTACAACCGAGGACATGAGTTATGGCATTAGTTTAGATTGATACACCACAGATGAAGTTGCTATAAGTATTCCAAGCAGACATTTTTAAAATGAAGATAACAAGAGTCTAAGTGACAGTTTCCTGTATTTGGGGGATGGAACTAATAATTGTATGCATTTGTGGGTTGCAATGTGAGGTTTCTATACCTATGTACATTGTGTGACGATGTGGAAAGTCCAAATCAAAACCATAGCAATGCTGTATTTGTTTTTCTTTTTTGAGGGGGGATATGCTTTAAGGATATCAGCAATTAAACTCAGGGGTACTAAACCACTGAGCCACATTCCAAACCCTATTTTGTATTTTATTTAGAGTTTCTTGGCACCTTCCCATTGATAAGGCTGGCTTTAAACTCATGATCCTCCTACTTCAGCCTCCCAAGCTTCTAGGATTATAGGAATGTAACACTGTACCCAGTAGCAATGCCTTCATTTATATTAATTACTAATTTTCATTTTTTGAAGCCAGGGATTGATCCCTGGGGCACTTAAATACAGAGCCACATGTCTATCTCTTTTAATGTTTTACTTTAAGAGACAGTCCTGCTAAGTTGCTTAGGGCCTCACAAAATGCTGATGTTGTCTGTGTCCTTTGGATTCCTCCCAGTGTGCTCTTTAAATGTCGTTTGTAAAAGAGCTGTTTTTAAGCAAAACATGATGAAAGAAAGAGGGAAGGAAAGAAGGAGAAAGAAAAGGAGAGATAAAGAAAGGCAAGCAGGAGATTCCCAAGATGGCCGCGAATAGAGTGCATCACACCCCGTGTATAACGAGAATAACAAGTTAGAAAGACAAAAAACTATCTTGTTAGGAACTTACAGCAAAATAGGGGTGCACCGAAACCTAGAGGACGGATTTCCAGCACCGAGGAACGGTAATTGAGTCTCATACACGAGCCAACTGTGCGACCGGAGATCCGGGCTGACTGACCCGCACGGCCCACCCAGTGGCTACAGACAGCGGGGAGCCACTGAGAAGCTACCAGCAAGCAGGGAGAAACGTTGCTGCAGATTCTGTGGAATCCTGCTGCCTGAGCACTCACAGAGCCCTGGGCTGAGTTCGGGATTTCAGTCGGGGAAGGAAGCGGTACAGTTCTATCCCCCACAACGGAAACTCCACCAAGGAAACCAGCGGCCACCATCTTGGAGAGCTGAAGTAACCACCGCCACTCTCGGACAGATTGCAACAATAAAACAGGTGGGTGTTACTCAGCTCATCTCCCATACAGTGGGGAATTCGCATAAAATCTCTCCTAGGCTCTCTGGGGGAGGGATTATCAGAGCAAGCCTGAAAACTAGAGACACCAGACCTTCAACTCCCCCTCCCATCAGTGGGGAAAACAAAACCTGTATTGCCAGCACGGGGGGAGGCGCAAGTGGAAAAAATCAAAGCAATAGAGTGGCGGGGTTCTCAATAGCCACCCTCCACGCCCAACAAACGGCAGGCCCAGAGGACAGTTTGAACTGCCGAGAGGCATCACTCAGGGGAAATCTGGTCTAGCAGGAGAAACCAGGACAAGCAGGAGAAACCAGGGGACTAGAGGCCAGGCCCTCGCAACTGGGAGGCTGGAGACCGCCCGCCCTCCAGGGACAGTGGCCCATTGCCCCTGCTACTGGGCGGCTAGAGATTGCCCGCCCACCAGGGACAGCCGACCCATTGCCCCTGCGACTGAAAGACCGCACGTCCACCGGCAACCGATCATCCGCCCGCTGCCTGTGTGACTGGGCGGCTAGAGATCACCCGCCCACCAGCGACAGCCCACCCACTGTCCGCGCAACTGGGCGGCTGGAGACCGCCCGCCCGTCAGCAACCGATTGCCCACCGGCTGTCAGCGTGACTGGGCGGCTGGAGACCGCCCGGCCGCTGGCGTCCGGGAGCTGAAACCAACCAGAGACAGTCCAGTCCCACCCCCCCATTCGGACACCCCTGCAAGGAGCCTAGGGCCCACCATAGCAGAGAGGTGATGTCACTGGAGCTCAGCCGTCAGAATTCCTTCGCAGCAGAATTCACTTTAGCAGGCATAGTCTACCAACACAAAGGAGACACAACAGAGATATAAAAAACCAAAACAAATTTATAGAAGAGAGCAGAAACACAGCAATCAAATAGAGCTGGAAAGTAGCATGAACATCATGAAAAAACAAGGGAAAAAAAGGAGTACAAACAATGCAGGACAATGTAAATCTACAGGAGGACCTAGAAGCATCCAAAACATGGATAGGGAAAGAACTCAAGGCATACCTAACTCAGATGGAAAGGAATATTAGAGAAGACATGAGACAGCAAGTCCAAGCAATAAAAGTATATTTTGAAAATTAATTAAACAAACAAATTCAAATGGCAAAGAACGAGCTTTACTAGGAGATAGAGATCTTAAAAAAAATCAAACAGTAATCCTAGAAATGCAGGAAAATATAAACCAAATTAAAAACTCAAATGAGAATATTACAAATAGACTAGATCAAGTAGAAGTCAGAATATCAGATACTGAAGACAAAGTTTATCAACTTGAAAAGAATATAGTCAACACAGAAAAGATGCTTAAATCCCACAAGCCACTTATTCAAGAGATATGGGATGTCATAAAAAAAAATTTGAGAGTCATCGGGATAGAAGAAGGCATAGAGAATCAAACCAAAGAAATGGACAACCTATTAAATGAAATAATTCTAGAAAACTTCCCAGAGATGAAAGATGGGATGGATTGCCAAATCCTGAAAGCCTACAGGACCCCAAATATTCAAAACCATAATAGACCAACTCCAAGACATATAATTATGAAGATAGCCAACATACAGAACAAGGAGAGAATATTAAAAGCTACAAGAGAAAGGAGGCAGATTACATTCAGGGGTAAACCAATTAGGTTAACGACTGAGTTTTCATCACAGACTTTGAAAGCGAGAAGTTCTGGGACAATGTATTTCAAATGCTGAAAAATAATGGATTCCAACCAAGAATACTGTATCCAGCAAAATTAAGCTTCAGATTTGTCAATGAAATTAAAATCTTTCACGATAAACAAAAGCTAAAAGAATTCACAGCCAGAAAACCAGCACTGCAAAGCATTTTGAGCAAAATACTACAAGAAGAGGAATTGAAAAATAGTGCCCAAAACTAACAGCAGGAGGTATCTCAGTAAAGGGGGAGGAAAATAACCAAAAAGTAAAAACTAGCCAAACTAAAATTAATAAATATGACTGGAATTACAAATCATATTTCAATTGTAACCTTAAATGTTAATGGCCTAAACTCCCCAATCAAGAGACATAGGCTAGTAACCTGGATCAAAAAAACCAAATCCAACAATATGCTGCCTTCAGGCGACTCATATGATAGGAAAGGACATATACAGGCTGAAGGTAAAAGGTTGGGAAAAATCATATCACTCACATGGCCCTAGGAAGCAAGCAGGAATGGCCATACTAATATCGAATAAAATCAACTTCAAACCTAAGTTAATTAAAAGGGATGAAGAAGGACACTATATAATGTTAAAAGGAACCATCCACCAACAAGACTTAACAATTATCAATTTGTATGCACCAAACAATGGAGCTGCAAAGTTCATAAAACAAACTCTCCTCAAGTTCAAGAGTCAAATAAACTACAACACAATAATTATGGGTGACTGCAACACACCACTCTCACCATTTGACAGATCCTCTAGACAAAAGCTGAATAAAGAAACTATTGAACTCAATAGCACAATCAATAACCTAGACTTAACCGACATATATAGAATTTATCAACCCTCATCAAGTGGATACACGTTCTTCTCAGCAGCACATGGATCCTACTCAAAGATAGACCATATATTATGCCATAGGGCAACTCTTAGTAAATATAAAGGCGTGGAGATAATACCATGCACCATATCTAATCATAATGGGATGAAACTGGAAATCAATGATAAAAGAAGGAAGGAAAAATCCTACATCACATGGAAAATGAACAATATGTTACTGAATGATCAATGGGTTACAGAAGACATAAAGGAGGAGATAAAAAATTCTTAGAGACAAATGACAATGCAGACACAACATACCGGCATCTATGGGACACAATGAAAGCAGTTTTAAGAGGGAAATTCATTTCTTGGAGTTCTTTCTTCAAAAAAAGAAAAAAAAACAACAAATAAATGAACTCACACTACACCCTAAAAATCTAGAAAAGGAAGGTCAAAACAACAGCAAATGTAGCAGAAGACAAGAAATAATTAAAATTAGAGCAGAAATCAACTACATTGAAACAAACAAAAAAAAAAACATTGAAAAAATTGAAAAAAATAAAAGTTAGTTCTTTGAAAAAATAAATAAGATGGACAGGCCCTTAGGCATGCTAATGAAGAGAAGAAGAGAGAGAACTCAAATTACTAACATACGGGATGAAAAAGGCAATATCACAACAGACACTACAAAAATACAGAAGATATTTAGAAAGTATTTTGAAACCCTATATTCCAATAAAATAGAAGATAGTGAAGATATCGATAAATTTCTTAAGTCATACAATCTGCCAGATGGAGTCAGGAAGACACACACAATTTAAACAGACCAATAACAAAGGAAGAAATTGAAGAAGCCATCAAAAGACTACCAACCAAGAAAAGCCCTGGACCGGATGGGTATACAGCGGAGTTTTACAAAACCTTCAAAGAAAAACTACCCTAAGATACCATCTCACTCCAGTAAGATTGGCAGCCATTATGAAGTCAAACAATAACATGTGCTGGAGAGGATGTGGGGAAAAGGGTACTCTTGTACATTGCTGGTGGGACTGCAAATTGGTTCGGCCAATTTGGAAAGCAGTATGGAGATTCCTGGGAAAGCTAGGAATGGAACCACCATTTGACCCAGTTATTGCCCTTCTTGGTCTATTCCCTGAAGACCTTAAAAGAGCGTACTACAGGGATACTGCCACATCGATGTTCATAGCAGCACAATTCACAATAGCTAGACTGTGGAACCAACCCAGATGCCCTTCAATGGATGAATGGATTAAAAAATGTGGCATTTATACACTATGGAGTATTACGTAGCACTAAAAAATGACAAAATCATGGAATTTGCAGGGAAATGGATGGCACTAGAGCAGATTATGCTTAGTGAAGCTAGCCAATCCCTAAAAAACAAATACCAAATGTCTTCTTTGATATAATGAGAGCAACTAAGAATAGAGAAGGGAGGAAGAGCAGGAAGAAAAGATTGACATTAAACAGAGGCACGAGATGGGAGGGAAAGAGAGAGAAAAGGGGAATTGCATGGAAATGGAAAGAGACCCTCATTGTTATAAAAAAACTACATAAAAGAGGTTGTGAGGGGAATTGGAAGAAAAATAAGGAGAGGAATGAATTACAGTAGATGGGATAGAAAGAGAAGATAGGGGGAGGGGGATAGTAGAGGATAGGAAAAGTAGCAGAATACAACAGTCACTAGTATGGCATTATGTAAAAATGTGAATGTGTAACAGATGTGATTCTGCAATCTGTATTTGGGGTAAAAATGGGAGTTCATAACTCACTTGAAACTAATGTTTGAAATATGATATGTCAAGAGCTTTGTAAGGTTTTGAACAACCAATAAAAAAGAATTAATATTAATACTTTTCAAGCTATTTCAAGAAATAGAAAAAGAAGGAGCTCTTCCAAATTCATTCTATGAGGCCAACATCATCCTGATCCTGAAACCAGACAAAGACACTTCAAAGAAAGAAAACTACAGACCAATATCTCTAATGAACTTGGATGCAAAAATTCTCAGTAAAATCCTGGCGAATCAAATACAAAAGCATATCAAAAAAAAAAAAAATTGTGCACTATGATCAAGTAGGATTCATCCTTGGGATGCAAGGCTGGTACAATATAGGGAAATCAATAAATACTATTCACCACATCAATAGACTTAAAGACAAGAACCATATGATCATCTCAATAGATGCAGAAAAAGCATTTGACAAAGTACAGCAACCCTTTATGTTCAAAACACTAAAAAAAGACTAGGGATAACAGGAACTTACCTCAACATTGTAAAAGCTATATATGCTAAACCTCAGGCTAGCACCATCCTAAATGGAGAAAAACTGAAGACATTCCTTCTAAAATCTGGAACAAGACAGGGATGCCCTCTATCACCACTTCTATTCAATTTAGTTCTTGAAATACTAGCCAGAGCAATTAGACAGAAAAAAGAAATTAAAGACACAAAAATAGGAAAAGAAGAACTTAAATTATCACTATTTGCAGATGACATGATAATATATTTAAAAGACCTAAAATGGTCTCCAAACTGCTAGAGTTAACAAATAAATTCAGCAAAGTGGCAGCTTATAAAATCAACACGCATAAATCAAAGGCATTCCTGTATATCAGCAACAAAACTTCTGAAATGGAAATGAGGAAAATCACTCCATTCACAATATCCTCAAAGAAAATAAAATACTTGGGAATCAACCTAACAAAAGAGGTGAAAGATTTATATAATGAAAACTACAAAACCCTAAAGAGAGAGATATAAGAAGATCTTAGAAGATGGAAAAATGTACCCTGTTCGTGGATAGGCAGAACTAGCATCATCAAAATGGCGATATTACCCAAAGTTCTCTACAGGTTTAATGTGATGCCAATTAAAATCCCAACAGCATTTCTTGTAGAAATAGATAAAGCAATCATGAAATTCATATGGGAAAACAAAAGACCCAGATTAGCAAAAGCAATTCTAAGCAGGAAGTGTGAATCTGGAGGTATAACTATACCAGAGTTCAAACTGTACTACAAAGCAATAGTAACAAAAACAGTGTGGTACTTGTACAAAAACAGGCAGGTGGACCAATGGTACAGAATAGAGGACACAGAAACAAATCCACAAAGTTACAACTTTCTTATATTTGATAAAGGGGCTAAAAGCATGCAATGGAGGAAGGATAGCATCTTCAACAAATGGTGCTGGGAAAATTGGAAATCCATATGCAACACAATGAAACTGAATCCCTTTCTCTCTCCATGCACAAAAGTTAACTCAAAATGGATCAAGGAGCTAGATACTGTTACCACTGTTGACCGGTGACGAGTTCTTGCTCCCCGATGTTGAAGAATAACACCAAAGAAGCACACCGAGGCAAGGTCAGAGTAGAAATTAGAAGTTTATTAAAGGACAGCAGAAAAGACTTCTCCCAGAGGAAGAAGGAGACCCAAGAGGTGGAATCCGTGGAAGTGCGGTTGTTTCCCCTTTTTTATAGTTTTGGTGATGGAATGTAGGTTGTAAGGCCAGAGGGGTGGGACACAGGTGGGCCAAAGAAATAATCTGAGCAGGAAGGACTTCATTAACACTTCTTTGAGGTGGACTTTGGCCTAGGGCCTCTTGGGGACTTCATTAAGATTCCATGATTTGTCCTGTTTTTCCTGAGTCATTCCCAGCACGGCCTCCATTTTAGATTTCACTTGATATTAGACCTGGATTTACCTAACTACACTGACTACCTAACTTTAAATCTGGCTTCAATACCGTTTCATTCATTTCTAAGCAATTTGGACTCTGGCTGAAATGAGGCTCTGGTGGGTCTTTGGTGACCCTCCTCTCAGGTCCATCAGGGTCTCTTCCCAGGACAGTGGGCTCAGCACAGAGTGTAGCTGCCCCACAGGGCCAGGCCCAGCACTGACTCCATCTGTGGAATGGCTCCTCCTGGGGTAACAGGTGACAACTTCAGATCCCAACCTCTGGTAGGAAGTGTCTTCACTTATCCCTATCCAAGATGAAAACTGTTTATAATGTTGTACACCCACAGCCTCCTGACCAGTGCTGGGACCAGGGACTTAAACACATTAGGCAGAAACCCTGGCCTCATGGAATTTTTATTTTAATGTGATGGGCAGGCAATAAAATAGCAAATAGCATTTTTACCTGCTGCTTTGGCACCTTGCCCTGGAGCATTGACCTCACTCAGGCAAGTGGGGCACTTAATGTCCAGGCCCTGTCCTTCAGCATGGACAGACTCAGAGGAAGAGAGTAAAACCAGTGCAGTTTAACTCTTGTGCTTCCTGGAAAACAAAATCACATGCAACATCATTAATTGGCATTTGTCCCTTGACCCATCTGTTTATGAAGGACATTGACTTTCATTCCATCCTCCTCCTGCTTCATGAGTCCACACAACACACAGGTCAGTACCCAGAATCTGTGCTATGTCACCATCTAGGAGGACAAACTGGATTCACTTTTAGCAGAGCACTTTTTACTAAGTCTAATTTTTATTTTTGGTGAAGATCACTCTTTTCTTCCTCAATATTTCCTAACAACTTGGGAGGAGAGTGTGAAAAAGGGAAGCAGCTCACATGATTCACCAATGGGAGAGAGAGAGAGAGAGAGAGAGAGAGAGAGAGAGAGAGAGAGAGAGAGAGACTCCACTTGTCAGACACAAAATACATATCCTAAAGATATGCCCTCAATGACCTACCTCCTCCACCCACTCCCTACCAGCCTAAAGTTACCACTCAGTTAATCCAAACAGAGGATTATTTTACTGATTGGCTTAAGAGTCTCACAACCTAATCATTTCTCCTCTAAACCTTCTTGCATTGTCTCACACATGAGCTTTTGAGAAACACCTCACATCCAAATCATCATGATACCCCTGTTCAAAATCATTCCCCAGCTGTCATCCTCACCTACCCCTCCTTGCACCCACACTCTCTAACGTACCCACCTGCTCCACTCTGACATCCCTCTTTGGCCACCATCATATCTGTCTCCCTGCATGGGTGTCTTTCTCATCATGCCTGGGCTCAGTCCTACAGAGGGGTCTCCTATCCCTCCAAGTGTCCTCCTTGTCACAACCTTCTTGGACACCAACACCTGGACAACACTACCCCCCATATGTGGGGACACCCTCAGAACCCCACTGAGACTGAAAGTCTCCATGCAGGTTTCACACACCCACATGCTTCCCTTGGACCCTGCCTGGTCCCCACTGTTCTAAACCAGGCACTGATAACTGAATTCTATTAGGAGCTGACTGACATTTGAGATGTGAAATATGCAGTTTAGAGAACACAGTAGAATATTAGTGGCACTTGGTGGACATAGGATCTCTACTTCTGAAGGCAATGACTTGGGTTGGCAAGGATTTTGCCATCATGGACAGCCCCTGTAAGAGATGGGAGAAAGCAAGCACTGAACGTGGAAGAGATCAAGATAACAAGCTACTCAGGGATACTAGACAGAGGTGGTCTTGTGGCCCCTGAGAGAAGCAGAGTATCTGTGTGGTCCTGGAACATGGAGGGATGATGGTTCTGTGCTGAGTAACTGAGAGGAGCCCTCACTGCTGCCGTGCCCAGCCTGCCCAGCCCTGCTGATTTGCATGTGCCCACAGCACAGCCCACTGCCCTGAGGACTTCTTAAGAGGTTGCTCACACTCTGTGCAGGAGTCAGGCCCATCAGGACACAGCATGGCCATGAGTGCCCCTGCTTTGCTCCTGGTGCTCCTGCTGCTTTGCCTCCCAGGTAAGGGGGGACAGTACTGGGAATTTACTAATCACAGTGTGGTCAATGCTGCCTAGGTACTCCGGAAAGTCCGCTTGTAACATCACTACTTACAAGGATATTTCTTTTTATGTTTCCAATGGCAGGTTTCAGATGTGACATTACAATGATCCAGTCTCCATCCTCCTTGCATGTGTCTCATGGAGACAGAGTCACAATCACCTGCAGGGCCAGTCAGCACATTAGCAATAGATTGCACTGGTATCAGCAGAAACCAGGACAAGCTTCTAAGCTCCTCATCTATGGTGCAAACAATTTGCAACCTGGGGTCCCCTCGAGTTTCAGTGGCAGTGGATATGGGCCAGATTTCACTCTCACCATCAGCAGCCTGGAGCCTGAAGATGTTGCCATTTATTACTGTCAACAAGGTAGCAGTTCCCCTCCCACAGTGATACAGGCCATGACAAAAACCTCCCAGGGAGCAGAAGTGTGAGGCTGGGCTGCCCCAGCTGCTCCTCCTGCTGCCTCCACCAGCTGAGGGCACTTCTCCGAGGCAGCCAGGCCCTGAGCACTACAAGGAGGGTCAGTCAGAGGATCCAAGGGTCTCCTCTGCACCCTGACCCTTCAATCAGCCCCAGCAGGCAATGAGCTCACTGTATGATAAAAAAAGTAATTTAAAACTTGAAGAGACGGAATTAAGCAGTATCAGGGGTTATGTAGCTAATATAGGCCTTTCTATGTATTCCACATGGGGATATTTTAGACTTTATTTTTGAGTATAGTTTAAGTATCCAGGAAAATTGGCATGAAGTGCAGAGTTCTCCTGTGTCCCCCCTGCTCCCACTGCACCACAACCACCACCCCAGACTCTGTTCCTTCTGTTACAATTCATCAACCTCTGCCCACATCTACAGGTCACACCAGGGTCATTTTGTGGATTCTGTGGAAGTGGGCAAGTGGACAGTGACCTGTGTCCAACAATGTGGCCTGGCACAGTGCAGGTCCCGCCCTCATATTGTCTGAGCTCCAGTTGCTCTTCACCCCCCTCTCTGCTGCAGACCTTCATGATTTTCCATTCTGTAGTTTCACTTGGGCTGAGTGACTGGGCCTGGAGGTGAGACAGGTGAGACATTCAGACTGGCTGTCACCTGAGTGCTGTGCACATAAGATTCCTCCAGAGGTTTCCATGATGTGATAGGTAACGGTTTTCTTCCTTTTTTCTTTTTAAATTTTTCTTCAAGTTAGTACTGAATCTAGGCATGTGCTACCACTTAGCTACATTCACAGTCGTATTTTTTTTATTTTTTATTTATTTTTTTTTTTTTGAGACAGGGTCTCTTTGAGTTGTTAGGTCCTTGCTAAGTTGTTGAACATGACCTTAAACTTGTCATTCTCCTTCCTCAGCCTCCTAGTTGCTGGGGTTATATGTGAGCATCATCGTGCCCAGCTTGATTGCTGTGTTCTCTTAAGTTCTGAGAAATATTCTATTTTCTGTATCTATAACAGTATTGAACCCTTCCCCTACTGAAGGGCAGGCTTGTGTCCTCCATGTTTTCAATGCTGAACACAGTTCCTGTAAGTTTTCAGGTATAGAATTTTATTTATTTTTAGATTTATGTTCACCATCTTTAGTTTCTTAGGGGATTGGCTAGTGTTATCAGAATCTGTCACATGTTCCTCCACATCCTGTCTTTGTCTTGGAGACAGCTTGTGGACACTCCCTAGAAGACACAGCTGCTGGGAGTGCATTGTGACTGCAGCTAGGAACAGCTCAGCAGCAGGGATGGGGCCTGGGCTCCCCTCCTGCTGCCTGTGGGGTGCTCCCTCCTGGACTTGGCCTCAGGTGGGGTGTTTTCTCAGGTGTTTTAATTTGCATTTCCCTGGTGACCTGGGATGTCACAGTGATGTTTTGCAAATGTCCTCAATGCACAATGGTCAGACCCAGCTATCAAATGCTTGTCACTTGTCCATCTTAATGGACCTTCTTCATCCTGTGTTCAAGGTCCCTGCTCCTTTCATGTCTCTATTCTCTATAGAGCCTCTCACAGCCACTTTGGGGTCAGCTGCACACTCTCTTCATGTTTCTACAACTGAGGGCTCTTGAATTTACCATGATTCCTGAAGAACCATTTCCAGGATCTAGAGTTCTGGGGTCTACAGTCCTTTCCTTCAACACCTGAAAGTGTGTCCTTTCCTTTGACTTTCCTGTTTTCAGGGGAGAAATTCTCTGTTCATTCCAGTTGCTTCTCCCATAAAGCTAAGGAGTCTCTTTTCCCTCCCAGCTTTTAAGCTCTCTGTCTCTGTCTTCAGAAGCTGGCAGTGTGGCTGTGGGGTGAGCTGGCAGTCACCTCCTGGTCATCTGAGTCCCTGTTCCCTGGCCCACCAGGCTGTCTCCAGGGTTCTCTAGCTGGGTGTGACCAGGCTGTCCCTCCTGCTGCCTCCTTCCTCTGTCTGCTCCATTCACCTGCTCAGCTCCCCACTGGGCTCTTATTATGGTGAAAGGAGTTTTCAGTTCTGGAACTTTTCTTTTTCTGTCCTTGCACAATTTCTGTTCCCTGGCTGATGCTTTCTGCTTGTTCTTCATTAGTTTCAAACACATTTGTGATTGCTCGTTGATGCACTTTTATTGTGGCTGATTTAAAATCCTGTTCAGATGATCCTTCGGGACAGTTTAGCTGATCTTTCTCATTCATAGGAGGTTATTCAGGTTTTTATGAAGATGAGTGTTTTCTTTGCTACCTGGACATTTTGGGAATTGGGTAACATCAGAGAGCTGGAAATTCTGAATGACTTACCAGACCCTAATACATACCAGGATTGTGATTTATGACTTAAAGAAGGGCAGGACCTACCCAGGTAAAGTTTTTATTTTTCTACTAGGGCTAGAAACCTCCTTGGAAGCACTTAGTAGCACATGAAGCCTGAATTCAAGGCAAATCTTTCTAATAACCAGTCTGTGTTGGTCAGTTTTCCTTTGTTGTGGTAAAAATTCAGCACAAATCTAACATAGTGCAGGAAAAGTTTATTTGGGCTCATGGGTTCAGAATTTCCTTCCATGGTCAGCTGACCCCATTGCTCTGGGCCCAGGTGGGCAGAATATCAGGGCAGAAGGGGGGGGGGAGGAGAGCTACTTCACCCATGGTGGCCAGGAAGTGCAAGGAGAGAGGAGAAGGGGCCTCAGGGAAGATGCACATTCCAGAGCTCACCCTTAGTGACCACCTCATCCAGTCACTACCACCTGCCCTCAGTCACCACCCAGTTAGTCCACTCAGGCCAGGAAGGAATTATCAGGCTCAGCTCTCAAAATCTTTTCATTTCATCTATGACTATTCCTGCATTAACACAGGACCTTTATGGGGTCAGTCTCCCACATGTCCTGCATGGGCACTGGGAATGGGATTCCCCTCATTGGGATGGGCTGGCTGAGAAATAAAACCTAAGAAAAATAGAATGATGAAAAGACTATAGGACAAAGAAAATGATTTCCAAAAGCAGAGGTTGGGGGGCGGGGGCAAGCAGATCATAGGGATCCAGTGAGTTTCCATACTCTGTCAAAATAGAGCCCACACCTGCTTTATTTATATTGTGGGACATCAAAGGCCTTTCATGGAATCTTTTTCCACAAAAAAGGTTGAAAAGGTGGGCTGTCCAGTTCCCAGTGGGTTATAACTTCCATGAATTATAACTTGGTCTTGAATCTGCTTATTCCCAGTGAGTTATCTGCATCTTATCATGAAGTGTATTTTAACTGCTTGTTCACCTTTCAACAATAATTTTTGGCATAAAAATCTCAGCATCAAAGTATAGATATAGGAGGATGGGGTTGTGGCTCAGCAGTGGAGTGCTTGCCTTGCACCTACAAGATGCTGTGTTTGATCCTCATACATAAAAATAAATAAAAATAAAGCACATAAAAATAAATAAATACAATAAAGTCATTGTGTCCAACTGTAACTAAAGAGGTATAAAAATATAGATTCAGATCTCAGTTTTGAAATTTTGTTAATAACTTCCATTAATTATAGAAAAAACATTTTTTTCACCCAGTTGTTTTTCAGTATGGCACAGATTTTATCCCAAACATAGAAAAACATAACATTATTAAAGATGAGATTTCTACACTGTGCATCCTGGCAGGCAGGCTCACCAGTTTCTCCATAGAACAATTTCATATAAATTTTCATAGAAAACTTTCATAGAAATTTCATAGAAAAATTTCATATTGGAGAACATCATATATTAGACTGTTGCATGCCATCCATGGGCTGTTGTGTGAGCTATGCACATTGGAGCAACCTGAGGGGACAGGTCTGGCATTGCACACTGATTCAGCTGTGTGTCATAAGTGTGCCTTTCATCTCATTCTGCCTGTGATCCTGTACAACACCTGAGATGGGAGTGACATGCCAAGGTGTCAATCAATCTGCTGACCACAAGACATCACAAGGAAAGTGTCCATCTTTCAAAATACCATTGCCTGCCTTATTTGGTGAAGAATATTCCATCTCAGTTGCTTTGTGCATCCTCCCTATAAAATAAAGAGATTCTGGGTTCACTCTCTTTCCAGTACTGCCCAGCATAGAAGGGGACAGAGTTGGGGGTCACAGAGAAGTTCCACCCTCACCTGAGAAACTTGTGTCTGTCTTGTGTTGTTTCGTCTCTGTTTTCTGAGTTTAATGTTGCAGCCAGCTCTCTTGAACCCAGTTCATCTAATCAGCCCGTTCAACTGATGGAATTATAGTATGGAATTGTGTGCCATGATTGCTGAGACCAAATGTTAAAATTAGCTGAGAGAGAGGGGACCTTCTGTAGGGCACTCAGACCAGATGAAGATGCTGTTTTCAACTTCTATTCCATTTACTCTAATAACATGCCCAGTCCTTTCCTACTGCTTCTAGGGACACAGCTCAGAAAAGACACTTGTAATTAGTTACCTGGCCCTGATTTCAGATGGCTGCATAATTCAGTACACAGCCCCCAACTGTCTTCCCAGGATGGTCCCTCCCATCAAGCACCACCCTCCTGAGGTCTCTCCCTCCTTTATTTGGGGTAAAATAAGTCTTAATTAATATTTTCCATGGAAACTGTCTTTGTATCATTTAAAAATATCCCTTTTGTTCTTGAAACTTTCCATTTCATTGCCCAATTGGTCTTTTTCAACTGTGAAATTAGTGGTACCTGAAGTTTAGTGGAATTCACTGTATTTGTTAATTTGAAAATGAAGATATACTCTTTTCTTTGAGGGTTTCCAGCTTCATGGCAGAGTTTGCTGAAACAAGTTACAGCCTTTCCGTAGGGCAGGTGCACCTGAGCCAGGGTGTGACCCAGGCACTGATGTCCTCATGGCTGTGGGGATCAAGCCATGAAGAAACTACAGGAGGGAAAGTGAGCAGAATCATTTCCATCCTGATGAGTTCCGTGAGGAGTCCACTGTGGTGTGTGCAGTGTGGAGAGTGCGGCTGTTTCTCTGTGTGGACCAGGGAAGGCACAGGGGATTCTGGAGATGCATCTGAGAGGAGGGAGCCCCCTGAACAATGGGATCATCAACAGCAAGACCATGAGGGGCACTTGGGAAAGCAGGGATCCCAAGATCTCAGATGAACCACTTATTTTTTCATTGAAAAATAATTTTTGCCTCTGCAGCATGGGCGTAAATCCATCAGGACTTCAATAACCAATATCCTCATCAAAATAATTCAGATGAAATCCACTAGTTAAATGACCACAGTCCACAGGCTGGAAGAGCTGACATTTAGATGTGATAAGGGCATATGTGGACATGATAATCTTCCCACCCTCTTCTTCCCCCTTCTATGTATCTTTTCTGATCTGTCTACAGGGACTGGGAAACACACTGTTTTTTCTTTCAATTTGACTTCCACAGTGTCTGCTGTCCTGAGAGGTTCCTGTGTTGGTGACCTTGGACACCTTCACTTCCCCCTCCTGTCTCCATGTCCTCTGTCCCAGTGTTAGTGGTTAGGATGAGTCACAGTTGTGATGTGCTGAACCTCCCTGGCCACAGCAGACTCCAGACCTTAGCCAGGGACCAAGCTCCTGACACATCCTCCCCTGCAGAGCCCAAGGGTCACCATCCTCCTGTCCCTCCCCCAAGTGGGTCTGTTCTTGATATAAAAATATTCCAATAAACCTATTTTGATTTTTTTAAAAAATGTAAGCAGCTCTCACCTGGGCAGGGAATACACTAGTCACAGGTGAACCTGAAACACCAACACTGCTAGAGAGGTGTAGTCTGAGTAGGGGTGCTCAGGGTCCAGGGAAGGTCCCTTCCTTGCTCAGTACCTGCAGGGGCTGAGGGGAGAGGCACAGGGAGTGCTGGTGACTTTACCTGCACAACCACTGGGTTCATCTGTGCTGCTTCTCATGGGGTCATGGGTGACTCTGCCCAACTGCTGAGTGCTGGCTCTGGGCCTTAGAGACCTTGGGAGCTGCTGAGGGTCTCACAGAGGCTCTAGAAATATTTGGGGTGGGGAGCATGAGGCTTGGCTGGCAGCTCTAGACCAGGAGCCCCAGGGCACCCCCTCCTCTGGTACCTCTGCACCCTATAGGGTTCTTCAGGCCCTTTTTTCTTTGCCAAAACTACAACTTTGGCATCTCATGTGGGTCACATGGGCCAGGTGTCAACCTCCCTGAGACCAGCATGGGTTTTAAATTCATGATGAATGATTAATCTTGTATCCTTAAGCAATGGACAATTACTTGAGCAGAAGGATCACCTGAGTTTTCTGTAGAATCTTGCCTAGTAAAGAAGGAAGAGGAACAGCTTCATAAATTGGGGAGAAAAGATCCATGCTCAAGACAGTGGAACCCTGAACAAAAAATCCCGCATCTTGATGCTCCAGACTGTCACTAGAGAACAAGCACAGCAGACAGTAACAATCCAGGGAACCTGATCTAGACACCCCAAAACAGGAGCAGTAGGTCCCTGCTAAGTTTGTCTTCTTATGATGATGATGAGCATTGTCACCATGGAGACTAGAGCACCAGAATCAAGAGCCACTCATGTTCTGTTAGAAGGCCTGATCCTGTTTAGGTTGAAGTCAGAACTGCCAGAAAGATGCTGTTGGTATAATAGCTGCACAGATGTGCTCTGTGAGGTCAAGGGAGGTTGAAGACTGTATTCATGTGACACAGTCTGTCAGTGACATAGCCCCATCTCACCCAGATGGCCTGACTTGGGCCCAGCCTGACAGCATTAGGCCATGAAGTGGACACTTTGCAGCTGTGGTGAAGCTCTTATAGCTGAACGGTGCTGGTTCCAGGGGAAGGTGGAGCAGCCTCAGTGCAGGAGCTCCCTTGAGATGCAGAAAAAAGTCAGGAGACCAAAAGTTTAGGTTTTCAGAGGAAGTAGCAGATGGATAGGGTGTGACCCAGTTTCCATACTGTCATGGAGAAAAGGCCCTGATTTGTTTGATGGCTGTATTGTGCAGGATGGAGTGGATAGACCACAGGAGGAACCTAGGCAGATCTCCGTGGTGATTCTCAGCCCTCTCATCCATTTCAGAGAGGAGGAGTAGCTCCTTGGGGCTCAGGAAGCCCTGCTCCTCCAAGCAGGTGTGGTTAACCTTGCATGGCCTCTGCTGGGCCTCAGGGAGGCTTGTGCTTTGCTACTTTCCACAGAGAATGTGGTGGCCTCAGGGCCTCAGGAAAGTTGGACAAGGAGCAAGTGAGATGTGAAACTGAAGGTAAAGTTTTGATGGATTTCCCATTCCAGCCTGATGCTGCCCTGCCCTGGTGCAGAGCATTGGGCACAGGTGAAATGGAGAGTGACCTGGGTGGCAGATTCTCCTTTCTCTATGAGTTTACCCAAGCAGCATGTCAGGGAAACTAGCTGACTGGTGAGGCAGGAGGACCTGGGAACTCCATGACAACAGAAGGCTGCACTAGCCTCTGCTGCTTCCAGGGCTTCCCTAAGTGAGCCTCCCCTTATCCCAGGGAGAAATGCTGAGAGTCATTGGGAGAGTCCTTAGGCCTCTGTTCTGGAAAAAACAGAGTCTCCAGACAATGGCAGCAGTGCCCCAGTGAGTGGCCTTCAAATTGGGGAACAACAGGGACACGTGGACACGACTGGTCTCACATGTATATCTATATACATATCAACACTCTATGTTTCATATGTGCATCACTTTCCATTATTGCACATGCTGGTGTGCCCTAGGCCTGATACACCCCCATGCTGTATATTAACCTAGGAGACTTACATTCACATTGTTGACACATTGCTAACACTCACATATCCATGAGCATTGGTGGGTATGTTGGATATGCATGTGCTGTGTTATCTGGTGTTAACTTCTTCTCTACTTGAATTTATTCCTTTACTTAGTTGGGTCATTAAAATTCCTAGTCCTGATTTTCTAAATGATTTTGTTGCTCTCAAAGTATATAAATATAGTCTCCATATAAAATGCCAAGCTAAGGAATTTCCTGACTAGCTGGCTACATGATAACCCCTGGAGAAGTCTGAAGAAAGTGTCTTAGGGAAAACCCCTGTGGGACTGTGGGGTTTGTCTTTAATGTGAGTTATAAGTACGAAGGCCACAGTGGGAAAACTAGAAAGGCAGAAAAAGCGCTCGGTGACACAGAGGGACTGTGAAGGCCTGTGAGCCTGTCCAGGAGGAGTGTGGATAAGAGGGGGTTGAAGGAATAGGGTGGGTAGGAGCAGTGGGCAGGAAGGAGGGTCTGAGCAGGGAGAGCACCAGGAGGTGAGAGCAGTGAGCACTGTGAGCAGTTAGTGGACAGCAGGGCCCTGAGCCTGATGGGAGGTGAGGAAAGCATTTGTACTGGATTTCAAGCTGTTCCCTGGGTTTCTGCTGAGTTCCTCACACTGCTCACCAGGACTGTGTTGAGGCTAACAGCATGACAAAATGGTAAAGTTCTATGGCATACCTTGGGTTCTGACACTGTCCTGATTCTCTCTCCTTTTGGAACTTGTTGGACAGGAGAGGAAGACATGGGAGATTTTATTACGTCACAGTATCATGGACATGAACACTGAGCAAGGACAGCTGAAGTAACTTCTCGTGCCACAAGTTCCATGGTGATGGAGCTCCACCCATCCAAGGGCCAGCTTCAGTGTCTGTGCTGATAACTTCTAGAATGTTGGGGGGCACAATCTTCTGGAGAAAGAAGCTCTAACTTTTGAATGGATGAAGATTTCATTGGGAGCTGAGGGAGCATTAATAGCTAATTCCCCGTTGGCTAAAAAAGGCTGGGGAAGCAAACCCATTGGACTCCTGTAGGAAAAGCATATGTATAGGACCCGAAGCTAAAAACAGTGAATTTTTTTTTGACTAGCTCAATACAAAAAGGCTGGTCAGAAGGGTTGCTCAGCCTGACCAGGGAAGGTTCTGGACCAGGCCCTACTTCCCCATGTGACCCTTGCTGAGGAGCCCAAGGAAACCAAACTGGATCCTCTGTAGATCAGAACCAGGAGCTGAGGTCCTCCACATTGCCCAGGGGAGAAGCTGGGATCTGGTCAGACATGCACATCACATAAGACGGAGAGGAGAGGAGAGGGTTTTAGAGGGTGATTGAAGAAAGACCTTCCTGCCTGCTGGGCAGCAATGGGGTCCATCTCAGGGACCTAGTGCCTGGAGCCTGAGGAGCCAGAGCCAGGCCCTTGTCACCTGGCACTGGTGGTACTTGTACCACAATCTGGGGCTAAAGAGAGCTGCTCATACTACATCTCACACAGGGTGAGTTTCTCCTTGGCCTGCAGGAAAGATCAGTAAGTAACAAGGAAGAGGTGTGGCCTGGTCACCCCCTCCTGGCCAGGACAGATAACCCTACCCCCATGGAGAGGACCAGTCATGGGCGATAAAGAGAGAAGTGAGACCACAGCCTCCATGCTGTTCCCTGTAGGACTGTTCCAATTTCAGCTTGGCAGTTTATCAGCCAGGTGGGCATGAGGAAAGAGAGGTGAAATTCTATAGCCCAGGAAGGAGATCTGCCCTCAGGCTGAGCCCAGGACTCTCCTGCTAGGACCACCTGGTGTTCAAGTGCAGACAGGTCGAGGAAAACTCTCTGCCCCTAGGAGCCCCACTGGCCCCTCCCAGCTGCTTTGCATGCACCACCCACACTGTTTTCCAGAGCCAAATGAGTGACTGCTTAAGGCTCTGGGGAGCTCAGTGTTAGGTGGGACCCAGAGGGAGCCATGGCAGCCACCATTCAGCTCCTCTGCCTCCTGTTATTCTGGCTCTCAGGTGAGGGATCATGGCATGGTTCTACACATCTGTGAAAACTCTTTCATTGTGGTTGGGTCCTGTGTCATGGCACCTCTGTTTAGCAAGCCCAGTGATTCAAGCTCAGGGTGCTGCAGGGTCCTGGCTCTTGTGGAGACTGGGGTATTACCTAGACTGCACAGGGGACCTTTCTGTTCTCTTTTCATCTCAGGTGCCACAGGAGAAATTGTGCTGACACAGACTCCAGCCTCTGTGGCTTTGTCTCCAGGGGAAATAGTCACCCTCACCTGCAGGGCCTATCAGAGTGTTGGCAGCTCCTTCTCCTGGTACCAGCAGAAGCCTGGGCCGGTTCCCAGGTGCCTCATCTAGGGTTCATCCAGCAGGGCCAGTGGAGTCCCTGCATGGTTCAGTGGCAGTGGGTCAGGGACAGACTACACCCTCTCCATCAGCAGCTTGGAGCCTGGGGATGCTGCAGTTTATTACTGTGTGCAGGACACACAGGTTATCACAGTGGTTCAGTCCCCAACAAAAACCTCACAAGCCCTGCTGCCACTCTCTCTCCCCTGGGGCACAGCGGCTGCCCCAGGAGGCACCCAGTCAAATATTTTGCACTTTTCTCTTTCTCTGCACCTGCAAAGTTTGTGTGAGAGAGGAAATAAAACTTCATTCAGGTCTGAAATATTCATAGTTTCCTATGACCTCTTTTGCTCCCCTGGAAAAAATATGAGAGATTAAAGAGGACAAACACAGGTGGAGTTAAAGGTGAAATTTTAAGAGCAATTTGATCTTTAGATATTTATTTCTTTCTCATTTTGACATCAACAACATATTGCTAAATCTGTCAAAGCATAGACACTGTCAACTGTGGTTCTAGAAACAGCTCCAAGTTCTGTTCACATTTATTTCATAATAAAGTCAGGGTAAGATGGGGGAATCTTTAACACTTTCTTTTTGCTTGTGTCCACACAAAGCCTCTCAGTTATTCCAGCTTCTCCACCTATAGAGCCCAGAGTTCCAAGGAGGTGGGAATTGGTGGAACTTCAGGCTTTCTGATGAGCACATTCCTCCATCCATCCTAAGGAGCTAACATCTGAGTTATTTGTCAGTCATTTGTCTTTTTCCTGTCACAATCCTGCATCAGATGTTTGACACTGATTAATGAAGAGTATGAATACAACTGTAGCTCAACACACCTGGACATAAATTTCTTAAATAGTCAATCACTTAGGGAGTTATTTAGAAAATACCTCCAGATCCCATTCAAGGAAAATTTGCAACAGGTTATTTCAGCAATGAAATGCCAAAAGAGTTCCACGTGTCCTAGCCAATAAAACTTCTTTTTCTTCTTTTTTTCCCCCTTTGGCCAAAAAACTTTCAAAGTTGCAAGCTCAGTATCTCACATGCAGAACATGATAACTACCCCCAAAGGAGCATGTTCCTGTGAAGAGGCACCATGACCTCCTGCACCTGCATGAAGGACCTCAGACTCCCCTTCTCACCTCCCAGTCCCCAGGCAGCCTCCTCCCTTTCCTGGAATCCCTCTGCTCCCAGTGCTTGGGAGGCAGAGGTGAGTTGAGGCCCCCTGTCCTCCATGCCAGCTGGCCTCACAGAAAATCTTGCTCTTTTTGCAAACCTGAGTGTCCCAGTTTGGCTTCCATGTGTGTCAGCAGTAAGGTCTGGTTGGTGTCAGTTAATTTCATGGAAAGTTTGGAATCCCAGCCCAACCCATCTCTAGAGCTCACATTTGGTAGCCAGACCCCTCCCACTAGATGGCTTCCTCATGAATCTTTGCCACTCTCTCCAGGAGAGTGTCCCTATGCAACTCCTGCCATTGTGTGTTTCCCACTCAGCAGAGGTTTGGTGAAGAAAACTGTAATATTTTTGCACAAACTCTTGTGCTTGAATTTGAACATTTGACAAACCTGCCAGGTGTTTCACCATTTCACAACAGAGTCCTGGTATTTATCATTGCTAGTCTGACTTCACACTAAAATCAGCTGTTTATTATATTCTGTTACCTGGGAAGTGGAAAAAAAAACCATTTAACTTTCCTTCTGAGAGTCAAGGAAATTATGGGTTGGAAGATGTGAAGAGCAGAGGGATGACCAGGAGCACTGACTCCAGAGCTCTCTCTGGGCTCCTCCTGGGCACACTTTCCCTTTAGATCCTCAAACTCCTTCTTTGCACAATAGAGATAAGAAGTATGTTTTGCACAGGCTCCTGTACTTAATGTTACAGAATGATATTACAGGAGACTGTCAAAAACAAGTATATCTTTGTCTGCTTGTTTGGGGGTTGAAAAGCCTAATATGAACATAGCAGTCCATCCCAGTGGCTTGCAAGGCTGAGGCAGGAAATCACAAGATCAAAGCCACCTTCAGCAACAGGAAGGCACTAAGCAACTCAGGGAGACACTGTCTCTAAATAAAATACATAAGGGGGCTGGGGATGTGGCTCAGTTGATGACTGTCCTTGAGATCAATCCATGGAACCAAAAAAATAAATAACAAAAAATAAAAGTAAAATAAGATAGCAGTCCATTTCAATATCATAAGCAAACTCAATGCAATAATTATCAAAAGCACAATGGTGTCTTCTATTTCTCTTTCTTTATTTTTCTTAATTCTCAAATCACTTCTTACAGTTAACATGATAATCTGTGGGACATAGAAAGACTAAATATTCTTGCAAAACAGAAGTGAACTGAGAGGACTCAGTTTTCTGATTTTTAATGTTTTTTAATTTAATTCCCTTGGCTATTTTTTGGTGGTGCTGGGGACAGAACCCAAGCCTCCCCCATGCTGACAGTGCTCTCACAGTAACCTGACCCCAGACCCTCCCTTCTCCCTATGCACAGTGCTAGGGAGTGAGAAGTCATTTTCCCCTGCAGTCCCAGCAAGAGCATTAGCATCATCCAGCCTGGCACCAGCAGGACCAGGCCTGGCTGCTGAGCTCCTGCTGCCTCCTGCTGCCCTCTGCACACCCTGCCTGCCTGGGAGGGCTTTGGGGAAGGGACACAGGTCATTCTGGCCCCCAGCAGACACTTCCTTCAAGGAACTTGAACTTCTTCCTGTCCCCACTAAGGGGCAAACCTCCATTCAGATGCTGCTTTTCCCCAGAGGCAGATGAGAGCCTTCTAACACTAAGGGGAGAAAGCTGGGGACAGGTCTGAAGTCACACCCTCCCTCCCCTCCCATCACTTCTCCCTGGAACCTGAGCTCCTCCAGTGTCTCTCCTCTGCCCTCCTGCCTGCGTCTTTTCTGTCCTGTCCCCTCCTACTCTGCTTTCATACCTGTCACTCCTCACTCCTCATATGGCTGTCCTCATGTAGGTCACAACCCTTTTCTCCTGCATATCCTGGCCCTTGGCTTGCCTCTGACTCCACTCCTTGGATTCTCATGGGAGAATTAAAGGTGGTGACTGATGGTCTTTAGAGACCAGAAAGGAGAGCAGCAGGTGTTCAGGGCTGTACATGTGGCCACTATGGTCCACTGTGAGCAGAGTCCCTGCATCATGTCAGCTGTGACCTGCCAGAGGTACCTCTGTCTGTCCAGTCAGAGGGGTGTTCACTAGCAGCTGTGGATGGCTTTGTCCTGGGCCATGCAGTCACAGCACCAGCTCTTCTGCCCTGTGTGGTGGAAGCAACCCTATGGGAGCTGCCCAATCTTAGGGCTGGATATAAATTCTATTTGGGCCACAGAACAACTCCCCGTCTCTATGATACTTGCTTCTCTCTGTCACTGGAGCCCTTTTTGACCCCTAGTGTCCTGAGCAATGGGAAGGTCACTGTTCCAGGCAGCAGGAGGTTCCTGTGCAGCTCCTGAACTCCATGGTGCTCATGCTCAGTCCTGAAAGTGGAGAGGCAGCCATGGGTTTAGCCAAGAGATGGCAGCTTTACCTGCCCAGGCTCAGGGTGTCTGCACTTAGAGTCCCATGTGCAAGGTGGCACATGCCTATAGTCCTGGACAACTTGAGAGTCAGGGAGGAGGACTGGAGGTTCAAGGCCACCCCAGGAAAATTATAGAAACACAGTATGTAAACCAAAGTGTTTACATCAGTCTCTTGCTGGGACTGCAGGGGAAAGTGACTTCTCACTCCCAAGCACTGTGCACAGGGAGAAGGGAGGGTCTGGGGTCAGGTTACTGTGATTTTTTTACTGTGATTTGTGGCATAGCATGTGACAAACTCTGACTGCATCACTGCAGGTGATAAACTAATAAATAAACTTGTATAAGTAAATAAATAAATATAAAATCATAGGTTTAATAAAAAGTCAAGAAATACCTATGTTCATAGAAATATTCATACTAGAGTTACAGAATGAACACAGACATAATAATAGGATTTATATTTTAATATTACATATGTGGCATGGAGTACTCCTTTTAGTTGTAAGCAAATTAAACTCTGGCTGAGAAGAGGCTCTGGGGGTCTTTGCTGACCCTCCACTCTGGTCTAGCAGGGTTTCGGGACAGGACAGTGAGATCAGCACTGAGTGCAGAGCCAGGAGAGAGCTGATTCCTGGTCTCTGAACCTCCCCTGGCCATGGACTCTCTGCTTAGCTCAGCCCCAGGGTGTGGAGCACCTTCCTCCCCTGGCTCCCTGCCAGGCAGCCTGAGGGCAGGGCCTCTGCTTTCCCAGGTCCTCACCACACTGCCCAGGAGACCCTCCTCTTCAGAGCCCAGGGTAAGAGCCTGCAGCTATCAGGCAGCTCCAGCCTGAGCTTAGCCTGCATGACCTCCTGCCCCAGCCTCTCCCATCTACATCACCAGCAAAGTCCTTCCTTCCTCAGATGCTCTGTACACATTTCCACATTTGTCCACCTGCAGGTTGTCACCTTGCTAAGGAGAAACTTGACCTGAATTTACTTTTCCCAACCCCCACAGTAAAGATTTCATTGTAGTCTCTCTTCCCTAAGGAACTTAGAACAAGCACAGGGATATTTAAAATAGGTGAAGCTTTTAAACCTTCCCCTTTTTCCTATAGTTTACTGCTCACCAGCTCTGTCCTGCTGTTTGTGGTAGGAACAGGTGAGCCCTCCCAGGCCAGGGCAGGAGGAAGTATCAGAGGATAACTGATGATCCCTGAAATGATGTGTAAATGAGGGATGGAGGGAGGGGCTGGGGCTCTGACTCAGAAGTAGAGAACTGTGCAGCATGCACCAGGCCTTGGGTTCAGTCATCAGCTCTAAAGGGAGGAAGAAAGGAATAGAACAATGAGACAAAGAAATATAAAAAGAATGAAACGTAGAAAGAAATGAAGGAAAAAAGAAAGGAAGGGAAGGAAGAGAAAAAAAGAAAGGTTTCTGAAAACTAAAAGAAAAAAAAAAACATGAAGACGTTTCTCCTGCTTTATTCCTGGAAAAGTTGCAAGAGGACCTGACACAAGACAAGATGTTTAGAGACACTGCAGCCCTCTTGAGGTCATGAGCCATTACTAAGAATTAAAAGGCCCTGTGGTAATACTGGAAAAGGAGAGATATGTATGGATTCATATTATTTGCTGTTTTTACCAAGATGCTGGACTAGCCTTATATTCTCTTGTTTGTAAAATTATTCTTCTTCTAAAGGACAGTTAAGAGGAAGAGCCTGGCTGGCCTTAGACCTACTGGTCTGGAGAAGATGGGCACCATGATGGGTATGAGTGTTCTCTGTGGGTCTCTGAGGCAGGGAGGGCTGGGTCTATGCATGGGTCCCTCCTTCCCTGCCTCTTACCCATGCTTTGCCAATGTCCAGAAACCCCAAATCCTCAGTGAGTTTATACATCTTCCTCTCTTTCTGTCTTTATTTCTGTTTTTACTTCCAAAGCATAAACTATCCCCTTGCTTCTGTAATGCCCCCTCCTCCTCCTAAGGTCACCAACACAGATGTGCTTAGGACACAAGGACAGCCTGTCCTCAAGCAGATACTGACTACAGATCACCCCTCACAGCTCAGGGGACTGACTGTGTCCTGTGGACCCAGGGAACTATGTTACCCCCAAGAAAATCTGAGCTGCCCTGGTCTGACCTGGGACACCAGGACACACTGATCCTGTGTTGATTCACCAGGAGGAGCCTCCCTGCAGCTGTGCCTAGCCTGCCCAGCCCTGCTGATTTGCATGTGCCCACAGCACAGCCCACTGCCCTGAGGACTTCTTAAGAGGCTGCTCACACCCTATGCAGGAGTCAGTCCCTGTCAGGACACAGCATGGCCATGAGGGCCCCTGCTCAGCTCCTGGGGCTCCTGCTGCTCTGGCTTCCAGGTAAGGAGGGTCAGTAATGGGGATTTACTAATCACAGTGTGGTCAGTGCTGTCTGGCTATTCAGGAAAGTCCTCTTGGAACGTAAAGCTCATAAGAATATTTCTTTTTGTTTTGAATGGCAGGTGTCAGATGTGACATCACAATGACCCAGTCTCCATCCTCCTTGCCTGTGTCTCGTGGAGACAGAGTCACCATCAACTGCAGGGCCAGTCATGGCATTAGCAATTATTTATCCTGGTATCAGCAGAAACCAGGGCAAGCTCCTAACCTCCTCATCTATCGTGCAAACACTTTGCAATCTGGAGTCCCCTCCAGGTTCAGTGGCAGTGGATCTGGGACAGATTATTCTCTCACCATAAGCAGCCTGGAGCCTGAAGATGTTGCCACTTATTACTGTCAACAAGGTTACAGTTCCCCTCCCACAGTGATACAGGCCATGACAAAAACCTCCCAGGGAGCAGAAGTGTGAGGCTGGGCTGCCCCAGCTGCTCCTCCTGCTGTCTCCACCTGCTGAGGGCACTGCTCAGAGACACCAGGGTCCCAGGGCCATAGGGAGGGTTTGTGGAAGGATCCAGGGGGGCTCCTCTGCACCGTGAAGCTTTCCTTCAGCTCAGCCCCAGCAGGTGACCATGAAAATGGCTCATTGACAGCCCTCTCCATGTATTCCACACAGGAATATTTTAAGTCTTTGATTTTTAGTGTAGTTTAAGTTCCCAGCGTAACTGGGTGAAATACAGAGTTCTCCTGTGTCCCCCCTGCTCCCATACCCCTCCATCACCACCCCAGACTCTGTTGCTTCTATTACAATTCATCAACCTCTACCCATATCTATAGGTCACACTAGGGTCACTTTGTGCATTCTGTGCAAGTAGACAACTGGACAGTGACGTGTATCCTACAGTATGGCCTGGCACAATGCAGGTCCCACCCTCACACTGTCTGAGCTCCAGCTGCTCCTCACCCTGGCCTCTCTGCTGCAGACCTTCATGATTTTCCATCCTGTAGTTTCACCTTGGCCGAGTGACACCGGCCTGGAATTTACAGCAGGTAAGACATTCAGACTGGCTCTCACCTGAGTGCATTGCATGTAAGTTTCCTTCCTTCATGGATTTTCATTACATGATAGCTGTTTTCTTTTTTTTCCTCCTTTTTAATTTTTTCTTCAAACTTGGTCCTTAATACAGGCATGTGCAACCACTTAGCTATATTCACAGTACTTTGTTTGGTTTGGTTTGGTGGGGTTTTTTTGTTTGTTTGTTTTTCTTTTGTTTGTGTTCTATTTTTTTTTTTTTTTGAGACTGCAGCCAGGACCAGCTCAGCAGCAGGGATGGGGCCTGGGATCCCCTCCTGCTGCCTGTGGGCTGCTCCCTCCTAGACTTGGCCATCCCTCAAGGGGGCTGTTTTCTCATATGTTTTAATTTGCATTTCCCTGGTGACCTGGGATGTCACAGTGATGTTTGGACAGATGTCCACAATGTGCAGTGGTCAGCCCAGCTGTCAAATGCTTGTCATATCTTCCTCCTTTGTGGTCCTTCTTCATCCTATGTTCCAAGGTATATGTTCCTATCACATATTATTTCTTTATAGAGCACTTTGCCCCCACTTTGGGGTTAGCTATGTATTATTCTCTTTCTTTTTCTACACTGAGGGGCTCTTGATTTTACCTTGATTTCTGAAGTACTTTTCCCTGGATCTAGAGCTCTAGGTCAACAGAATTGTCTTTCAGTCCATGGTCAGCTGACCCCATTGCTCTGGGTCCAGGTGGGCAGAACTTCAGGGCAGAAGGGTGTGGGGGAGGATAGCTGCTTCACACTTGGTGGCCAAGAAGTGCAAGGAAAGAGGGGAAGGGGCCTCAAGGAAGATGCACCTTCCAGGGCTCATCCCTAGTGACTACCTCCTCCAGCCCCACCCCCTGCCCTCAGTCACCAACCAGCTAGTCCACTCAGGCCAGGAGGGACTGAATAACCTCAGCTCTCCTAGTCTTGTCATTTCACCTCTGAATATTCCTGCATTAACACAGTACATGTAGGGGGTAACCTGAAGTTGAAACCAAAGCACAGTCTACAGAAGTACACATGCAATGACATCAATATAGCTCTTTTGATTCTAGCAGAAACTTTTTTTTTTTTCTTAAAACAGTGACTCATGGTCTGGAACCAAATACCACACATGGCACATGATCTGAGGGAAGTATGTCATGGAGCAGAAATCTAAGAAGTCCTCGCTGTGCCCTTTCCCTTCCCTCTTTCCATCACTAGCCTGCCACAGCAAAGCTGCAGCCTCTGCTGAGCACTCTGTTTGCAGGGACAGGAATTAAAATCTCCTCCCTATTTTTGTTTCTTCTGATTGTTCCCAATTTTACTCTATCTTCATTTGAGGACAATTCTCATCTGCTTTTGACAAGTGTATATCTTCTCAGGATCACTTGGACTCTGATTTCTGTCTTCTCCCTCCATGCCCTGAACCAACCTGCTGTCCAAGAATTCATGCACAGATCTTTGACAAGGACACACATCTTTCCACACAGATGTTGTGACCATACACTCTTCTTAAATATGGGCTTGATAAAATATATCAGAGCCACTCATCATTCTTGCTACACTGTGGGGGAAGTCACCTTACCTGTGGCACATTATGATGCTAATGCATTCAGGTCAAAGCCTATACAGGCCCCCCTACCCCTTGGCATTAACCAATGAGGACAACCCAGATGGTTCTCAGAGAGAGCTCATGATGAGGTGTAAATTAAAAGAGAAACTTGGTATAGACACCCGGTATCTGTACATGAATTATAACTGTGCTCTGAATCTGCTGATTCCCAGAGGCGTCATCTGTCTCTTAGAATAAAGTGTATTCTATCTACTCTTTCACTTTTTCAAAATGATATTTGGCATAAAACCCTAACATTGAAAATACAAATTTGGATCTCAGTTTTGTTAATAATTTTCACAAATTAGTTTATAAAATTATATCACTTTTAGTCATTTGTTTTTCAGCATTTTTTGCCCAGATTTTATCCCAAGCATTGCAAAAATAGATGAAAATAAAATGATATTTCTACACTGTAGCTTCTGATAGACACACTCACCAGTTATCTTCAGAAAACCATTTCATACAGGAGAACATCACACTTATAGCCTGGAATTGTGCCAAGGTTATTGAATTCAAATGTGAAAATAATCTGACTGAGAGGGAGCTTCTATAGGACACCAGGTGTGCATGTGTGTGAGCTCTGTGCACTGGATTGCAAGCATGATAATTTCAAATTCTATTCCACGTACTCTAGGTCCATGTAGAGAGCTTCCCCACTCCCTTCAGATCAAAACTCAAGGAAAGAGAGCTGTAATTAGTCACCTGATCCTGAGGCTGCTCCTCAGTCCCAACTGCCTTCCCAAGATTGACCCTTGCATGAAGCACCACCCTCCTGGGAACTCTCCCTCCTCTATTTGGGGTACATTAAAACTTTATTGATATTTTACACACAAGCTATCTTTGTATCACTTCAAAAAATCATTTTTGCTCTTGTACCTTTCTTTTCCATTTCCAAATAGATATTTTTTTTCAACTACAAAATAAAGTAAATGTACCTAAAGTTTAATAGAATTCACCTTTTTTTTCAATATAAAACCCAGACATCCTCTGTTGTTTGAGGGTATTCAGGTTCATGGCAGAGTTTTCTGGAATAAGTTACAGCCCTCACATGAGCTCAAGTGCACTTGAGCTAGTGTGTGATCTAGGCATTGATGTCCTTATGGTTGTGGGGACCAGGCCATGAAGCAAACAGTGGCTGCAGGAGTGAAAGTGGGCAGAATCATTTCAACCCTGATGAATTATGTGTGGGTCTGCTATGGTGAGCGAGGTGTGGAGCTTGGGGCTCTTCCCCTCTGTGGATCCGGGAAGGCACAGGGGCTTCTGGAGATGCATCAGAGATGGGAGGTGGAATACCCATGACCAATAATGGACAGCAAAAACAAAGACCACAAGGTGCCCCTGGAAACAGCAGGGACCCCAAGATCTCAGAAGAATATTATTCATTGAAAAGCATACACATTTTTTTTTACTTCTGCAGTGTGCAAAATCAACCAGGCCTACAGTAATTGATAACCTTTTCAAAATAATTCAAATAACAATCACTAGTTGATTGACCACAGTCCCCAGCTAGACAAGCCAACATTAAAAATGCTGAAAAGACATAAATGTGCATGATATTCCTTACTTATCATCCTCTTATTCTCCATGCAAAAGTGACTTTCTGATCAGTTTCTAGGGGCTGCACAAAAAATCTGTTTTCTTCTTCAACTTGACCTCTGCAGAGGGTTCCTGTGTAGGTGACCTGGGACACCTTCCCTTCCCCCTCCTGTTTCTATGTCCTCTGTCCCTGTGTTAGTGGCTGGGATGAGTCACAGCTGTGATGTTCTGAACCTCCCTGGCCACAGCAGACTCCAGACCTCAGCCAGGGACCAAGCTCCTGACACATCCTTCCCTGCAGAGCCCCAGGGTCACCATCCAAGTGAGTCTGTTCTTGATATAAAAATAATCCAATAAACCTGTTTTTGATTAAGAAACAAAAATATAAGCCACTGTCACCTGGTCAAAGAACACAGAAGTCACAGGTGAACCTGTAGCCCCAGGACTCCTACAGGGAAGGTGGGCATCTTAGCAGGGATCCTCAGGGGGCCTGGGTAGGTTCCTCCCTTGCTCAGCACCTGCTGAGGCTGAGGGTAGAAGCCCAGTGTCTGGTGGCTTCTGGAGCTGAAGCACCTCTGGGACCTTTCCTTCTACTCCCCTGGGCCCTGGGTGACCACACCCAACTGCTGAGTGCTGGCCCTGGGCCTGAGAACCCCTGGGAGCTGCTAAGGTCTCACAGAGGCTCTGAAAGGAATTGAGTGGGAAGCAGTAGGTGGGTTGGAAGCTCCACACCAGGAGCCCCCCACAGCTCCCACCCCTATGCCTGCATCACAGAGGGTCACTTAGGCCCCTTCTTTCTTTGACAAAACCACATCTTTGGCATCTCATGTGTGTCACACAGCCAAGACATCAACTTCCCAAGAGCAGCATGGCTAATGAATTCCTGATAAACTTATAATCCTTTGTCCTTAAGTAGAAGGACAATTTCTTGGGGAGAGTGGTCACTTGAGTTTCCTAGAGAATCTCACCTGGTGATAAAAGAAGAGAAACAACTTCATGAACTGGGGATAAATATCTGTGGCCAAGACATTGGCACCCCAGGTACAGATCCTGCCTATTGAGGCTCCCCAGACCTGTCACTAGAGAGCAGATGCACTCTTGACCACAACCTGCACAGGTGAGACAAACTGGGCTTGAATGGGCTGTGGCAAGTATAAGCTAAGAAGAAGGCAGCAAAAAACCACATAACAGGAACAATTTGGGGCAATAATGTCAGGAAAGCTCTTGACCATAAGGTCTAAGCTTCCATGCTGAAAAAAAAAAAAAATATATATATATATATATATATGTATATATATATATATATATATATATATATATATATATATATAGAGAGAGAGAGAGAGAGAGAGAGAGAGAGAGAACACTCATGTTTTCTTTATAAAGTTTTCAAAGGTTGGGTCTTGCTTCATGATGTCTTGGGGTAAACAGATTGACTGACATCTTGGCAGGTCACACTCACCTCAGGTGCTGTGTGAGATCTTAGGCAGAGCTAGAGAGAATGGCACACCTGCATCATGTAATCAGTCCCTGACAGGAACTTTGCAGTGCCAAACCTATCCCCTTAGGAGGCTACTATGCACAACACAATCCACACACAGCCCATGGACAGCTCCTGACAACACACCAGAAAATAAGCCATCCAAGATAACTGATCTAGAAGCCCTGGGGCAGGAGAAGTGATCCCGTCCCATGGCTTGAGAGCTCTGCCCTCCACTCAGGCCCACAGGGAGCTGGTCTGTGTCTCCCCAGATGCAAGCTCAGGTAGGGTTTCTTATCTACTTTGTGACTATAATAACCACAACCCAACACAGGGATTCATAGAGTGGAGTCAGAATGCAGGTCAGCAGAGGCCCAGGCTGGTGGGAGAAAAAGGCCCTGTTCTGAGGGCGCCCCAGGTGAGCAATGAGGATTGACTGTCCAAGGCCACCTGAAGAACTGCTCTGCACACACCTCCCATAGCCTGTCTTCCTGTGCACTTCATGGACACAGAAAAATTGTACTTATGGACCTCATAGTAGTGTGCTTGGCTAAACCCCCTCCCTTGTGTCATGTCCTATCCCCATAGAGTGCAATAATGGGGAAATTATTCTACAGGAAACACATACGATAATGTGCCATGATCAGGCTTGTCTGTCCTGTAGAGGAAAATATTGTGCACTGGGTCCCCACAGAGTGGTTTGGTAGTGACCATTGATGGGCAGCAGGAAGAAAAGGATCCAGGGCTCCTCATCCTGGTGGGAGAAGGTGCCCACCCTGCAGGTTCTCCCAGCTTAGTGGCTGAGCCTTTGTGGGTCTGTGACTCAGAATCGTGGTTGCTCACATTCATAGTCTCTTCCTTGAGCCAAGCTCTTCAAGAGCTGAGGACACCCTCTTAAAATTAAGAAAGAGAAGGTGGAAACGAGTGCATTCAGACCTCCAGCTGTGCTCAAGATGGAGAAGTCCTTCCTTCCCTAGAGACAGCTGTACTTACATAACAGCTGTGCACCCTGTGACCAAGACATGGGCATTAGTGCCCTGTCCCATCTCATCTTCATGACATTTCACATGTGTGCAGTGACCCCCTAGTGTCTTCTCTAGCAAATGGTCCAGTGAAGACTCCCCAGCTGCTGTGGATCCAGGTCTCCTCAGCCTCCTTCAGTCTGAGGTGGCAGCCTCTGCTTCCTTGGATCCCGTGGTCCTGTCTCTGTTGAAGGTGCTGTGCCAGTGGCCCTATGGAATATCCTGACAGAGGACACTGTGTCCCTCAGGACTAAATTCTGCTCATGCACCCAGCATTGTGGTTACTCTGCTGCCATAAAATAGCCGCCCCCCACACCACCACCACTGGGCGGCTTCAATAGAAATGGACTTTCCCATGACTGGAATCTGAGGCAGACATCAGGGCACCAGCAAAGCTGTTCTGCTTTCCCTTAGCTCTCAGATGGCCATCCTCCTGTGTGTCCCATGGTGTTTCCCTGGTGTCTATGAGACCTAATTTCTCTTCCATTAGGAAAACAGTCATATTGAATTAGACCTCAATCTTAAACCTCACACTTCCAACACATTGTGACATTGTGCAGACAACAGTCCCAATCTGTGAAATTTTTTTAAAGAGAGAGAGAGAGAGAGAGAGAGAGAGAGAGAGAGAGAGAGATAATTTTTTAATATTTATTTTTTAGTTTTTGGCAGACACAACATCCTTGTTTGTATGTGGTGCTGAGGATTGAACCCGGGCTGCACGCATGCATTTGAGTGCACTACCGCTTGAGCCACATCCCCAGTCCCTCAAACTGTGAATTTTGAGGGACACAGCTCCACCCATAGTGGGTAGGCAGGAGTGTGTAGAGGGGACACTCTGATTTTCTCAAGGCCTCCTGCCAGGTGGGTCATGGCTTCATGTCCTACATCTGAGTGATGCTCTCTGAACCTGGACCCAGGGTTTCTTCAGAGGTCTCCAATGATTGTTGTCTTCTTTATAACTAATAAGAATTTGTCCTTTGGAATATTATTATACACTAAAGAGTTTATATGTTCTTCAATGGTCAGAATATTGTGATCGTTAATTACTTTAATACTTCAAATTCTCCAAATTTTTCTACTTGCTGTCACATACAAATTGTCTTCTGTTATGTTTTTCTATGACTTTCTCAATATTTCACTGCATCCTGTGTATCAAAATGGTCCTAGTTTGTCTTTTTCCTACCCTATATTCTGAATAAAACATTTTCCAGAAATTCACAGTACCTTTAGTGAATAGGTCTTTTAGAAATTATAGGTTCTTTCTGAGAGAATAGGATGATTTCTTCAAGATGGTATGGATTTTACCATTTATCAATTCACCCCTTAACCACACACAATGATACTTTTTCATGTTCTATCAGCAAAATCCATGGTTTTACATGATCATATGTAATTACATTCTAAAACACAGACTTTGTTTAATAATTCTTCTGTCAGATAAGTCACTTTTTTTCTCAACAGTGAGTCTCTTAGGTCTAATTACTATTGTGAATTTACTTCCTTGAGCCATACCACTGTTCAAAACCAAGCTTTAGATGATGCTTTTGTGAACACCTACAGGCTTGATCAGGGCAAAATACTCAGGGGTAAGGAACATGGTAGATTGTTAGGAGCCACAGCAAAAATATTGATACAGGCACCTTTGGATTTAGTGACTGCCAGCCAGCAATTCACATTCATATGGTAGTTGGACTCATGCTGTTTAGCTGGGCCCATTTCGGGACTCAGGTTACTCATGTCACTCTTGTAATGGGAGAGTTCCCATTGGTTGGGAAAGGATGGTAGGAGGGTGTTCCGGGGGAAGTGGAGCCCCCCCCCCGGCTCAGGTAGAACACACCTGTGGTGGACCCACTTGTTAGGGGACGCACACGGCCTCCCTCTAAATAAAACTTTGTCTCAGTTTGACTGGTTTGTGTTTTTGTGCCCAACCGGGTTGTAAGATTGCAAGCCCGCGTGCACTGACAGCTCAGCAGGGAATCGCTCAGCAGGGGTGCGGCAGGCAGTGCTGGGCGATAGCAGCAGCAGGAGCGGAACTCAGCCAGCGGCAGTAGATTCTGCTGAAAGAAAATGCTCTGCTCTCTGCCACCACAGGCAGGATGAGGGTTGGAGGAGAGAGGACTGCCACCTCTGATGACACTGGACTGTGAGGTAGAGAGAGTGGGAGTGATAACCTGAGCATGCAGGGGACATCAGGCGTGGGCATGGGCAATCAGAGGCAGAGCTAGGAATATTGCTGTGCCTCTCATGTAGGAGGGAAAAATATTTGATTTTGGCTTGTCTTAATAAATACAGTGGGATAGAGGAGGGATGAACAGAGGAAACGAGTTTCAGCAGCTGGAGAAGGAAGATGAGGGAGGAAAGATCCTGCCCTTCTTATAAATCAATGTTTATTTTTTTATTGCCTTTCTACTCCACCATCAGTGACTCAGAGCAAGCAGTCAGCCACTCTAAACTCATTAATGATATCAGGTGCCAAATGCAAGTATCTCCTAAGCATTCGTGAATCCTCTGGGGTTGTGTCATGGCCCACATCTTCTGTCAGAGATGGAAGGAAGCACAGATGGAAACCAGAGTTATCAAAAAGCATGTCACATGCAGGAGTCAACAAAAACACTACCTTCAGCCCCAGAGAGTGGAGCATTTTCTGTCAGTAATCCTGAGCTTACCTGTCTATTCTGGGACTCAGGACCTGGAGCCTGTGCTGAGTGACTGAGAGGAGCAGCCTGCAGCTGTGCCCAGCCTGCCCAGCCCTGCTGATTTGCATGTGTCCACAGAACAGCACTGTCCTGAGGACTTCTTAAGAGGCTGCTAACACCCTGTGCAGGAGTCAGTCCCAGTTAGGACACAGGATGGCCATGAGGGCCCCTTCTCAGCTCCTGGGGCTCCTGCTGATCTGCCTCCCAGGTAAGGAGGGATAGCACTGGGGATTTACTAATCACAGTGTGGTCAGTGCTGCCTGGCTACTCAGGAAAGTCTTCTTGAAACATGATTAATTATAAGGATATTTATGTTTGTGTTTCCAATGTCAGGTGCCAGATGTGACATCACGATGACCCAGTCTCCATCCTCCTTGCCTGTGTCTCGTGGAGACAGAGTCACCATCACTTGCAGGGCCAGTCAGAATATTAACAATTGGTTAGCTTGGTATCAGCAGAAGCCAGGGCAAGCTCCTAAACCCCTGATATATAGGGCATCCAGTTTGCAATCTGGGATCTCCTCAAGTTTCAGTGGCAGTGGATCTGGGACAGATTTCACTCTCACCATTAGTAGCGTGGAGCCTGAAGATGCTGTCACTTATTTCTGTCAACCAGGCTATCTTTCTCCCACAGTGATACAGGCCATGACAAAAATCTCTCAGGGAGCAGAAGTGTGAGGCTGGGCTGCCCCAGCTGCTCCTCCTGCTGCCTTCACCTGCTGAGGGCACTGCTCAGAGTCACCAGGCTCTGAGGGCTACAGTGACAGTTTCCTAGAGGGGAAGAGGGAGGATTCTTTTTCCAGTGGTCCTTTGCTTTTCCTCAGCCCCAGCAACTCAGAGAAGACAATTCTTTTCCTGGTATAATCCAGGGTAAACTTGTTTCCTCTGGTAGCTCTGTCATGATTCTGTGAAATGCACTGTGTGGTGTCAGTTGGGATGGATGGACAGATGCGTGGAGAATTAGCATGTCCCAGGAAGGTGGGTGTCATGTTCAGGGGACCCAGTGAGGAAACCCTTCCTGAGTGTAGGAGGCTCAGCTCAGTGGCCTGGTCTAGACGGACTGCAGGAGAAACAGGGGATGCTCATCCTTGATCTTCTCAAGGTCTTCCTTGTCCAGAGCATGAGCTTCTCTGCCACCAGGCTTGGACATCAACCCCAAGTCCTTCGGCCTTTGGACCTGGACTTGCACATGCTGCCTCTCAGGGAATTGTGGACCTGAAGCCCTGGATAGGGTCTATCATGGACTCTCTCCTTTTGAGGCTTCTGGCTTCTTGACTGAGATGCAAACCGAGGAGGGCAAGGCCATGCTGGAGTCCACTGGTTCTGACATAATCACTGCTAATACACACACACACACACACACACACACACACACACACACAGAGTTACAACACCTTCCTCTCAGGCACACTCTGTGCTTTCCAGTCTGTTGTATGTCACTCTATTCTAGGTCAAGCTGAGCATCCCCTTTCCTAACATTCAGAATTCAAAATGCTCCAAATTTGAAACTTTTTGATGACTCCAGTGTGGGTTTTGGTCTCTGAATGAACATGCTCAGCTAGTAAAGTTGAATTCAAGTTTCCGAAAAAGTAAAAAGCAATGAAATCTGTTTTTCTTCCAAACACACAACACATTTTATATCATTTGTTCAAAGGACATATTCCATGTCCTGATGGTCCCCTGCACACAGCTGTAGCCGCCAGGGAACTGGCATCTGAGAAATTGTCTAAGATAAGAGCTCAGCTCTAATCTGGCCTTGAATCCCAGGACTCCTCACCTCAGTTTCTCAAAATGAGATATATAATGTTATATAAAATTACATATAAGAGGTTGTGAGGAGAATGGGAAAAAAAAAACAAGGAGAGAAATTAATTACAGTAGATGGGGTAGAGAGAGAAGATGGGAGGGGAGGGGAGGGGGGATAGTAGAGGATAGGAAAGGTAGCAGAATACAACAGTTACTAATATGGCATTATGTAAAAATGTGGATGTGTAACCGATGTGATTCTGCAATCTTTGTAATGTTTTGAACAACCAGTTAAAAAAAATTTTAAAAAGTACATTCACTAAATAAATAAATAAATAAATAAAAATGAGGCTCCCTGCTCCTCTCCTGGGGCTGCTGCTGCTCTGGCTCCCTGGTGAGGACAGAGGGAATGGTGAAGGAGAACGGGGAGGACGGTGAGCCCTGGGGCCCCACAGCTGCCCATGTGTGCTCTTTCTGTATGCTATATATGCAGGTTTTCTCTCCAGAATGGGACATGTGAGGTTTTGTTTTAAACAATGGAGGAATATTTTTAGAAGATAAAGGTTTTTTGTACCAGTGGATACTGTGATATAGGAAGAGAGGGGGTCTTTGGTGACTTCTGGAGACACCTTTCACCTGGCAAGTTCATAACCCATTAGAATTTGTGTAATTTTGGAACATAAACCAAATCAGGTCTCTCTCTCTCTCTCTCTCTCTCTCTCTCTCTCTCTCTCTCTCTCTCCACACACACACACACACACACACACACACACACACCAACGTAGCCTGAGATTAAGGTTGGAAGAGAAATCATGAACATGGCTCATAATGGTAGCATAACCTTCCATTTCTCTCTCATTTGAGGACCCACAGGTGCTACTGTGATGACCCAGGGTCCTCCCTCCTGCCCCCTACCCATTCACCTCCTGCAGGTCCACCCAGAGCCTTCTACAGACAGATGGATACATTGATTCTTGCAGAAGGCAGGAAAGTCTATGTGGCTTCTGACCTTTTGGGCTTCCTGTTATCTTTGGGTCTCAGGCAACTTGAGTGGCAGAGGGTCAGGGACAGATTTCATGCTGGACCTCAGGAGAGTGGAGGTTGAGGAGGCTGGTGTTACTACTGTGAGCAAACTATAAAAATTAAATATAAAAATTAAGGTATAAAACCCCACAAACCTCCCTGCTGGGTGGCCCAGCTGACATGTGTGCTGCTTGTCAGGGGAGAGGCACTGCAGATTCTCTGTCTGTTGGAGAGAAAGATCCTGGGATCTCAGGGGAACACAGTGCAGTCATGGACTCTGGACCATGTATCTAGCTTAGAGCTCAAGCTCTTTTTAAGACCTCATCAGAGGGGAAGAGCATGAGTAAGAGGGAGGGTAAAGGGTCTTCAGGAGCCTCTGGTCAACCTAGAATGATGGAAGGGGAGATGAATGACAGCTCAGGTTGGGGCTCGCTTCCATCAGGTGACTTTACCAGGACCAGACACAGAATTAAGTGATTTGTGGCAACAAAAAAGTGTGTGTTTTCTTTAGCATTTATTTTGGTGTAAACCTCGTCTGCACATGGCTGAACTTCAGCAGGCCTGTGATGACCTCCTCTCCCTAACCCTTCTTTGTATTTCCTTTATCTCTGGTCCACATCCCTCTCCAGGTCAGGGTTGGGCTCAGCATTTTACACCATTCTCCAAGGGGAGCCTCATGTCGATATCTTTGACCATATTCACTCATGGGTTCTGAAATAAAAAGGGAGTGGTATGAATCCATGGATATATTTTTAAATAATAAGCCAAGTGTGAAAGAATTACAGAACTTAAAATAGACGCCACATTCCAAAAACTATGGGTGGGTGTAAGAATGTGTAAGCCAATACTTGCTCAAATGGAGAAAAACACTATTACTCTTAGGGCTGTGGCACTGAATGAGAAGGTGAAGGGGACATGGTAAAGGTCATCATCACAGAACTGGGGCCTTTGTTGGCTGGGGTGGGTGCACTGCTGGGGTTGGGCTTCACCTAGAAAGCTAGTTTGGAATCTCTTCTCTTTCTCAGAGAGAATCCCAAATGTCACCAACCCTGCCTGGCCCACAAGGTTGTCCTTGCCCACTGCAAGCCTCATGGAAATGTGGTATGTCCTGCACTCTCCAGGGCCCAGTGACTCATGGGTCAGTGAAGCGCCTGTCCAAATGTGCTTCTCTCATATCACACAATCTTAGTCCACCCAGTGGTGCAGGGAATAGTTCCCACCAGGTGACGGTTTCAATAAGATAGACTTGGGGTGAGTCCAGAGAGAATGGTCACTCAGGGGGGACCATATGGACAAGATGGAAAGGAGGTTGACCAGGAGGCAAAGCTGAGCTTGGAAGATGAGCAGACATACAGGAGAAAAGGCCATGTCCCTGACACACACAGAGAGGTCACAGGAGAGGAGGCCCCATGAGAACTTGGCATCCTGCCATTTTTGCCCCCCTGACCTTAGCAAATGCCATAGGAGAAACCCAGCCTGCTGTTGAGGACTCAGCCATGTCAATAAAAAACCTCGCAGCTCAAGGCAACTCCCAAAGCCCAGTCAGGTCCTCTTCCCTAGGGTAGACAGGCCCACAGTGAGGGAATAAAGAACCTCATCTTAGAAACACCAGGGAAGTGATGGCTGACAGTGTCCAGCACCTACAGGGAACCCTGCAAGCTTGGAGGGGTCTCTGGTCTGACCAGGGACATGTGGGAGTGACTGAGCTGTGGATAAGCCTCTCTATGCTTGGTGCTCAGGGACTGGACACCTGGCCTTGCCTCAACCATTTTCTCCTCTGAGTCAACAAAGTCCTCACTTAAGGTGTGATTTTGTCCCACAGTGTCACATGCAGACTTCCCACCCAGTGTGGATATGTTTGATTAAGGAGCTATGAGAAAGGAATGGAGGATAAATGAGGTCATCCAGGTGGGATTAATCTCCCTTCTAAGGACAGGCCCAGGGAGCTGTCTCCCTCTTTCTCAGCATCAGGGAGAAGCCTGTGAGGACCTGTGAAGAGGGGATGTAGGGAAGATGAAGGGGTTTGTTCTGATTTCCTTTGTGGAACATGTGAGGTTGTGATGGGCAGAGTCACTGCAACCCTATTGGAATTGTGAAGCATACAATCAAGGTTGAAAATCTGGTGTGGTGTATGTGGTAGGCTAAATGAGCTAAATGCAAGGATGCCATTGGATAAAGGATGACCAACATTCCCATCTGCCTCCCATCTTCGTTCAACTGCCAGATCCTTGAGCCTTGCTCCCTGGACCTGAGTCTCACCCTCCCCAATACGGTCACTCTTTCTCAACTTTGGAATTCTATCAGAAAGGACAGGACACAAAGTGATTTTGTATATGCCTCTAAGTGCTATCAATAAATTGGAATTATTTTAAGAATGCTTCATTAAGTCAGAGGATCCACAGTAAAAAAGAAACAATATAAGGATCCTTTTTAAAAACCAATAAAAATCTTTTTTTGATCAAATGAAAAGTAGTGTTATTTTTCATCCTATTCAATAGGTTCAGGATGAACAGCATCATCAACCTCATTAAGAGCTGTTCCAGTGCAGAATTTCAGAACCACTTGCTGGATGAGAATTGGCATCTTACACTGTTGAGTAGTTCATATCCATGAGATATGAGAGTCTAACTTTGGGACACAATTATTTCAGATAGATTTTCTTAATTTGCAATGCAGCTCTTTTAGGAAATTCCCATCTAAAACTATAATAAAAAGAAGCACATATCGGTCCTTCATATGTTCTATAGAAAAACATCTGAGATAAGCAAGTACTATGTAATGAGGTGGGTTTAACTGACAGTTTTCAAGGCTGGGAAGTCCCAGTGTCCTCTGGTGAGGCCCCTGGCCTGTGTCACAGTGGTGTGAAAGTGCACAGGAAGCCAGCTGCACGCTGCAGTGGCCAGGCCTGTGGTGTGGCCCCATGACAACCCATTCTGCTGAGGACACCCTCAGTGTGTGAGAGCAGCACTGTCCTTCCAGGGGCAGCAGCTCCAGACCTGACCCCTTCCTAGCAGG